>NC_134364.1:4611732-4976732 GCF_048569485.1 Anomaloglossus baeobatrachus | reverse complement strand
AAACAGACAGACAGGGTAAGAGAGGGAAAGAGACAGACAGGGAAAGTGACAGACAAAGACAGGTAAAGAGACAGACACAGGGAAAGTGACAGATATATAGACAGACAGGGAAAGAGATTGAGACAGACAGGGAAAGAGACAGACAGACAAAGAGAGAGACAGAGAGATATATACAGAGGGGGAGACAGCCATTCTAATTACATTTCTATTTGTTTTGTGTTGTATGTGTGCAGAATACATTTTTAATACATTCTATTTTGTTAATAGCAGTTACTAACCCGGGCGAGGCCGGGGAGTACAGCTAGTATGTATATGTATGTATGTATATGTGCATATGTATGTATATATATATATATATATATATATATATATATATATATATATATATATATATATATATATATATATATATATATATATATATTTATTTACATCACTATATACTGCCCCTGCAATACATTACATCACTATATACTGCCCCTGCAATACATTACATCACTATATACTGCACCTGCAATACATTACATCACTATATACCGCCCCTGTAATACATTACATCACTATATACTGCACCTGCAATACATTACATCACTATATACTGCCCCTGTAATACATTACATCACTATATACTGCCCCTGTAATACATTACATCACTATATACTGCCCCTGTAATACATTACATCACTATATACTGCACCTGCAATACATTACATCACTATATACTGCCCCTGCAATACATTACATCACTATATACTGCCCCTGTAATACATTACATCACTATATACTGCCCCTGTAATACATTACATCACTATATACTGCCCCTGTAATACATTACATCACTATATACTGCACCTGCAATACATTACATCACTATATACTGCCCCTGCAATACATTACATCACTATATACCGCACCTGCAATACATTACATCACTATATACTGCCCCTGTAATACATTACATCACTATATACTGCCCCTGTAATACATTACATCACTATATACCGCCCCTGTAATACATTACATCACTATATACCGCCCCTGTAATACATTACATCACTATATACTGCCCCTGCAATACATTACATCACTATATACTGCACCTGCAATACATTACATCACTATATACTGCACCTGCAATACATTACATCACTATATACCGCCCCTGTAATACATTACATCACTATATACCGCCCCTGTAATACATTACATCACTATATACCGCACCTGCAATACATTACATCACTATATACCGCCCCTGCAATACATTACATCACTATATACCGCCCCTGCAATACATTACATCACTATATACCGCCCCTGCAATACATTACATCACTATATACCGCCCCTGCAATACATTACATCACTATATACCGCACCTGCAATACATTACATCACTATATACCGCACCTGCAATACATTACATCACTATATACCGCACCTGCAATACATTACATCACTATATACCGCCCCTGTAATACATTACATCACTATATACCGCCCCTGCAATACATTACATCACTATATACCGCACCTGCAATACATTACATCACTATATACCACCCCTGTAATACATTGCATCACTATATACTGCCCCTGCAATACATTACATCACTATATACTGCATCTGCAATACATTACATCACTATATACTGCCCCTGCAATACATTACATCACTATATACTGCCCCTGCAATACATTACATCACTATATACTGCCCCTGCAATACATTACATCACTATATACTGCCCCTGCAATACATTACATCACTATATACCGCCCCTGCAATACATTACATCACTATATACCGCCCCTGCAATACATTACATCACTATATACCGCCCCTGCAATACATTACATCACTATATACCGCCCCTGTAATACATTACATCACTATATACTGCACCTGCAATACATTACATCACTATATACTGCCCCTGTAATACATTACATCACTATATACTGCCCCTGCAATACATTACATCACTATATACTGCACCTGCAATACATTACATCACTATATACTGCCCCTGCAATACATTACATCACTATATACTGCCCCTGTAATACATTACATCACTATATACTGCCCCTGTAATACATTACATCACTATATACTGCCCCTGCAATACATTACATCACTATATACTGCCCCTGCAATACATTACATCACTATATACCGCCCCTGTAATACATTACATCACTATATACCGCCCCTGTAATACATTACATCACTATATACCGCACCTGTAATACATTACATCACTATATACCGCCCCTGTAATACATTACATCACTATATACCGCCCCTGTAATACATTACATCACTATATACCGCCCCTGTAATACATTACATCACTATATACCGCCCCTGTAATACATTACATCACTATATACTGCACCTGCAATACATTACATCACTATATACTGCCCCTGCAGTACATTACATCACTATATACTGCACCTGCAGTACATTACATCACTATATACCGCCCCTGTAATATATTACATCACTATATACCGCACCTGCAATACATTACATCACTATATACCGCCCCTGTAATACATTACATCACTATATACCGCCCCTGTAATACATTACATCACTATATACCGCCCCTGTAATACATTACATCACTATATACCGCACCTGCAATACATTACATCACTATATACTGCCCCTGCAGTACATTACATCACTATATACTGCACCTGCAGTACATTACATCACTATATACTGCCCCTGCAGTACATTACATCACTATATACTGCCCCTGCAGTACATTACATCACTATATACTGCACCTGCAGTACATTACATCACTATATACTGCACCTGCAGTACATTACATCACTATATACTGCACCTGCAATACATTACATCACTATATACTGCCCCTGCAATACATTACATCACTATATACTGCCCCTGCAATACACTACATCACTATATACTGCCCCTGTAATACACTACATCACTATATACTGCCCCTGCAATACATTACATCACTATATACTGCCCCTGCAATACATTACATCACTATATACTGCCCCTGCAATACATTACATCACTATATACTGCCCCTGTAATACACTACATCACTATATACTGCCCCTGCAATACATTACGTCACTATATACTGCCCCTGCAATACATTACGTCACTATATACTGCCCCTGCAATACATTACGTCACTATATACTGCCCCTGCAATACATTACGTCACTATATACTGCCCCTGCAATACATTACGTCACTATATACTGCCCCTGCAATACATTACGTCACTATATACTGCCCCTGCAATACATTACGTCACTATATACTGCACCTGCAATACATTACGTCACTATATACTGCCCCTGTAATACATTACGTCACTATATACTGCCCCTGCAATACATTACATCACTATATACTGCACCTGCAATACATTACATCACTATATACTGAACCTGCAATACATTACATCACTATATACTGCCCCTGCAATACATTACATCACTATATACTGCACCTGTAAAACTACATCATTACATTCCCATATACTACATCACTGCACCCAAATATTACCCCCCCTTACCCCCCTCAGGTTATTAGTGACCACTCACCTCTCCCTCCTCAGGCACCTCCGTACAGGTTCCCCGCTCAGCTGCTTCTTCCCGGGTACAGGCCCTGGCTGCGCCGCTGCTTCTCTCTGTCCAGGCACCGGCTAGTGCCGCTTCTCCTGCCGGGCGGGCATTTTTCAATTGACACACGCGCGCCATACTGACGACATGAGGGCGTGCGTGTGTCACAGAGAAAGCTGCTGGGCAGGGAACAGAGGACCGATTCTGAAGCTCCGCACAGTGTAGCAGCGGAACGCAGGAATCTGTCCTCTGTTCCCTGCCCAGCAGCTTTCTCTGTGACACATGCACGCCCTCATGTCGTCAGTATGGCGCGCGTGTGTCATTTGAAAAGTTCCTGCCCGGCAGGAAAAGCAGCACCATGTCTCCAACTCTGATCTAATGGGCGGGCCGGTCACAGACAGTAGGAGGGCCGGATGTGGCCCGCGGGCCGCCCCTTGCCCAGGTCTGCACTATATAGATGAAGTGTATGGGCCCGTGGACACCTCCCACTATATGGGTGACGTGTCTGGGCCCGTGGACACCTCCCACTATATGGGTGACGTGTCTGGGCCCGTGGACACCTCCCACTATATGGGTGACGTGTCTGGGCCCGTGGACACCTCCCACTATATGGGTGACGTGTCTGGGCCCGTGGACACCTCCCACTATATGGGTGACGTGTCTGGGCCCGTGGACACCTCCCACTATATGGATGACGTGTCTGGGCCCGTGGACACCTCCCACTATATGGGTGACGTGTCTGGGCCCGTGGACACCTCCCACTATATGGGTGACGTGTCTGAGCCCGTGGACAGCTCCCACTATATGGGTGACGTGTCTGGGCCCGTGGACACCTCCCACTATATGGGTGACGTGTCTGAGCCCGTGGACACCTCCCACTATATGGATGACCGGTCTGGGCCCGTGGACACCTCCCACTATATGGATGACGTGTCTGGGCCCGTGGACAGCTCCCACTATATGGGTGACGTGTCTGGGCCCGTGGACATCTCCCACTATATGGGTGACGTGTCTGGGCCTGTGGACACCTACCACTATATGGATGACAGGTCTGGGCCCGTGGACACCTTCTCCAGGGAGTGATGGGTCGGCAGTGGTCCATTCTTCGGCATTGATGTTACTGCGGCTTTCCTCGGCACCGCACTTCTCGTGTCCCTCCTGATATATATTACACTGTGATCTCATCAGGTATATAAAGGGCCGGCGTTGCGTCCTGATGTGTGATGCTGGTGTAGTGTACCCCACTCCCGCACACCCCGTGGTATGTTCATCATGTATAATGTCTGCCTGTTTCCGCCCCCCTGCGCTGGTTCCGGCGTTGCGTCCTGATGTGTGATGCCGGTGTAGTGTACCCCACTCCCGCACACCCCGTGGTATGTTCATCATGTATAATGTCTGCCTGTTTCCGCCCCCCTGCGCTGGTTCCGGCGTTGCGTCCTGATGTGTGATGCCGGTGTAGTGTACCCCACTCCCGCACACACCGTGGTATGTTCATCATGTATAATGTCTGCCTGTTTCCGCCCCCCTGCGCTGGTTCCGGCGTTGCGTCCTGATGTGTGATGCCGGTGTAGTGTACCCCACTCCCATGTCTGCCTGTTTCCGCCCCCCTGTGCTGGTTCCGGCATTGCGTCCTGATGTGTGATGCCGGTGTAGTGTACCCCACTCCCGCACACCCCGTGGTGTGTTCATCATGTATAATGTCTGCCTGTTTCCGCCCCCCTGTGCTGGTTCCGGCATTGCGTCCTGATGTGTGATGCCGGTGTAGTGTACCCCACTCCCGCACACCCTGTGGTGTGTTCATCATGTATAATGTCTGCCTGTTTCCGCCCCCCTGCGCTGGTTCCGGCGTTGCGTCCTGATGTGTGATGCTGGTGTAGTGTACCCCACTCCCGCACACCCTGTGGTGTGTTCATCATGTATACTGTCTGCCTGTTTCCGCCCCCCTGCGCTGGTTCCGGCTTATGCTGCGGAAAAAGTGTGGAACATTGTGAAAGCAGCTCTGGAGTATAATACAGGAGGTAACTCAGGATCAGTAATGTAATGTATGTACACAGTGACTGCACCAGCAGAATAGTGAGTGCAGCTCTGGAGGATAATACAGGAGGTAACTCAGGATCAGTAATGTAATGTACAGTCATAAGAAAAAGTTTGTGCACCCCTATTAATGTTACCCTTTTTTCTTTATAACAATTTGGGTTTTTGCTATTTCAGTTTCATATATCTAATAACTGATGGACTGAGTAATATTTCTGGATTGAAATGAGGTTTATTGTACTAACAGAAAATGTGCAATCCGCATTTAAACAAAATGTAACCGGTGCAAAAGTATGGGCACCTCAACATAAAAGTGACATTAATATTTTGTAGATCCTCCTTTTGCAGAAATCACAGCCTCTAGTCGCTTCCTGTAGCTGTTAATGAGTTCCTGGATCCTGGGTGAAGGTAGATTTGACCATTCCTGTTTACAAAACAATTCCAGTTCAGGTAAGTTTGATGGTCGCCGAGCATGGACAGCCGCTTCACATCATCCCACAGATGCTCAATGATATTCAGGTCTGGGGACTGGGATGGCCAGTCCAGAACATTGTAATTGTTCCTCTGCATGAATGCCTGAGTAGATTGGGAGCGGTGTTTTGGATCATTGTTTTGCTGAAATATCCATCCCCTGCGTAACTTCAACTTCATCACTGATTCTTGCACATTATTGTCAAGAATCTGCTGATACTGAGTTGCATCCATGCGACCCTCAACTTTAACAAGATTCCCGGTGCCGGCATTGGCCACACAGCCCCAAAGCATGATGTTTTTTGCCTCCATGCATAACGCCTTTTTGTATGACCAAACAACTCAATCTTTGTTTCATCAGTCCACAGGACCTTCTTCCAAAATGTAACTGGCTTGCCCAAATGTGCTTTTGCATACCTCAGGCGACTCTGTTTGTGGCATGCTTGCAGAAACGGCTTCTTTCGCATCACTCTCCCATACAGCTTCTCCTTGTGCAACGTGCGCTGTATTGTTGACCGATGCACATTGACACCATCTGCAGCAAGATGATGCTGCAGGTCTTTGGAGGTGGTCTGTGGATTGTCCTTGACTGTTCTCACCATTCTTCTTCTCTGCCTTTCTGATATTTTTCTTGGCCTGCCACTTCTGGGCATAACAAGAACTGTACCTGTGTTCTTCCATTTCCTTACTATGTTCCTCACAGTGGAAACTGACAGTGTAAATCTCTGAGACAACTTTTTGTACCTTCCCCTGAACAACTATGTTGAATAATCTTTGTTTTCAGATCATTTGAGAGTTGTTTTGAGGAGCCCATGATGCCACTCTTCATAGGAGACTCAAATAGGAGAACAACTTGCAAGTGGCCACCTTAAATACCTTTTCTCATGATTGGATACACCTGCCTATGAAGCTCAATGAGGTTACAAAACCAATTTAGTGCTTTAGTAAGTCAGTAAAAAGTAGTTAGGAGTGTTCAAATCAAGAAATTGATAAGGGTGCCTATACTTTTGCACCGGTCAAATTTTGTTTAAGTGCGGATTGCACATTTTCTGTTAGTACAATAAACCTCATTTCAATCCAGAAATATTACTCAGTCCATCAGTTATTAGATGTAGGAAACTGAAATAGCAAAAACCCAAATTGTTATAAAGAAAAAAGGTTAACATTAATAGGGGTGCCCAAACTTTTTCATATGACTGTATGTACACAGTGACTGCACCAGCAGAATAATGAGTGCAGCTCTGGGGTATAATGCAGGAGGTAACTCAGGATCAGTAATGTAATGTATGTACACAGTGCCTGCACCAGCAGAATAGTGAGTGCAGCTCTGGTGGGGAGTATAAGACATGAAGGAGGAGATAACACAAGGTGGGCTTCCCTATGTACTGCTGCTGTGCCTCTCCCTATTACCGTGCCCATGCTTGTGACTCCTCGCGTGATATTGTTCTGCGTTCGTCACTTTCAGTATCTTTATCCGGCTCGGGTCGGAGTCGTCTGGGTCGGAGTCGTCTGGGTCGGAGTCGTCTGGGTCGGAGTCGTCTGGGTCGGAGTCGTCTGGGTCGGAGTCGTCTGGGTCGGAGTCGTCTGGGTCGGTGTCGTCTGGGTCGGAGTCGTCTGGGTCGGAGTCGTCTGGGTCGGAGTCGTCTGGGTCGGAGTCGTCTGGGTCGGAGTCGTCTGGGTCGGAGTCGTCTGGGTCGGAGTCGTCTGGGTCGGAGTCGTCTGGGTCGGTGTCGTCTGGGTCGGTGTCGTCTGGGTCGGTGTCGTCTGGGTCGGTGTCGTCTGGGTCGGTGTCGTCTGGGTCGGTGTCGTCTGGGTCGGTGTCGTCTGGGTCGGTGTCGTCTGGGTCGGAGTCGTCTGGGTCGGAGTCGTCTGGGTCGGAGTCGTCTGGGTCGGAGTCGTCTGGGTCGGAGTCGTCTGGGTCGGAGTCGTCTGGGTCGGAGTCAGCGAGCGCTACAGCATTTCAAGCCTTTTATATATTTTTTTCTTGTGAAATGCGAGATGCTGACTGAGAATCTGGTTGCTCTGGTTCCTTGTGGATTCCCGTCTTTCCCGGAGCCGTCTGCAGGTGACACCCTGTCCTGCGAGCCGACGCTCTCACTGTCTCGCTCAGCTTTTGAGACGTCTTCAAGATGTGCTGAATAATAACATCTAACATCCCTTTTTCCAAAGGAAAAGTGGAAAAACCCCTTGTGTTTGTGTAAGTGAAATAGTATCTTGTGCGTGTGTCGCCCCCGATCCCGGGATGAGCACGGACGGCGAAAGGTAAAACACAGAAACCAAATGATTGGGCTTTATTTTAGTGTCCGTTATACGGGATATTTACAGAAGGGATCACGCTCTCCACTGTTCTGTGTGCGGAGCGATGGCCGCCCCTCGTGTTACACCCTGGATCCTTCCATGGTTATATAAACGTGGTCAGTGTCCTAAATCTAAGAAACCCCAGCGCTTTATTAACAAAAGGCATCTCCTTGTGAAAATCCCCAAAATTTAGCCAATCCTAAACTCTTGCATCAGGATTTCTAAGGGTTTTATTTTCTGCATCCGGGTGACCATCTCTACGGCCGTTTTCATTGTTAGTCCTAAAGATTAAAGGGATTCTCCACAATGGTGGGTTACAGGCGCTGACTACGCTGTGTGAACAGGTGCCTCCAGGATGCGGGTCCCGGTGGATATAATAGGACGCGGGTTCCGGTAGATATAATAGGACACGGGTCCTGGCGGATACAATACAATAGGACACGGGCCCTGGCGGATACCTGTACAGACACCGCGATTCGAGCCTGTCACCTGCTGCTGTGGAATTGAGCGGCACCAGACAATCCCTTTAAAGGGGCCTAGTCATATGAGAAGGATAGTCACTAGATAGAAACTGGTGATATATTTCTTTATATGGGAAATGCTCTTTCGGTTCTGGTCTGTGACCGGACCGAGCTCAGACAAGGTCAATCTGCCCGGAGGTGAGTAAACTATAGGGTTAATGCGTAGTGGTCACTAGTTAGCACCAGGGTTTCCTGCCCGGTGGTCAGATGAGGCGGCTGTAGATGCTACAGCACAGTCATACATCCGTCATCTAGGAGCGCGCCTTGTGCCGCCGCCGCCGCTCGGTTCTCTTTGAGGAAATCTGGAATATTTGCCAGGGTCTGCCCGGTGCCCCCGCTGCTCCTCTGCCCGTACGAGCCGCTGCTGTTTTTAGTAGAAACTGTCTGTCCACGATAAACTTGCGCCTGATGCTCACAGACGCCAAACTTACTGAGAAGGATAAAGACGTCTCTCCGGAAAGTCTTGGTAAATATGGCATAGAGAAAAGGATTGGCACAAGAGTTCAGCGGGTAGAACAAGACCAGAAGGATCTTTGAGTTGGAAACTGTGATAAGCGGCTTCTTCATAATGGCGGACAAGGCGTAGAAGGAAATGGGCGCCATGCAAAGGAAATCGGTGAAGATCAGGACCGCCATGCGCTTGGCGATCTTTGTGTCTTTGTCTCCGGACTTGTAATGAGGGTTTCGGACGGTGATGTAAATTTTGATGTAGCAGGCACAGATGATGATGAACGCCATGATGTTGAGCATCAGAACCAGGATGATGTAGGCCTGGGCGAGCGTGGTCTCAGTGTCCATCGGTAAACAGATGCTGACCTTGACGTAACTGCTAATCCCAACCAATGGTAAGAGCGCCAAAAAGAAGCAAAACACCCACCCGCCCAGCATGATGAAGGTGGCGTGTCTTAGGCGGATCTTACGATCCAAGCGCATGGCAAATGTGATGGCGTACCAGCGCTCCAGCGTAATCACGGTTAGGGTGTATACAGAGAGCTCGCTGGCAAACACCGTGAAGAACCCGGCTGTGTTACACCCCGGCCCTGTCTGCCAGTTAATGGCGTAGTTATAGTACTCAGAGCGTGTATGAAGGTCTTCAGAGGCAATGAGGAGAAGGTAGATGCCCATACAGAAGTCTGCAAATGCCAGGTTGCACATGAGGAAGCGTGGCACGGTCAGCTTGTAATGACTGGTGATGAGAATCAGCAACACAAATGCGTTGCCCAGAATGGCCAAGAGATTGACAAACCAGACCACGATCCTCAGGAAATCGTAGCCCATGATATCCTCACAAGGGTTGAACTCATCCGGTGTCGGTGTGCACACCAGCTTCTCGCTGCCATCACAAATATCGTACACATCATAGCTCTCGAAAACCGTGGTGTGCTGCTCCTGCGCGTTCTTGAGTTCCTGCCCAAATCCAACCTCTTCATCTCCCTGGTCCTCAAAGAAGACGGAGAAATGACTGCTGCTGTGGAAGGTTGTAGACTTTGTGTTCTCCGTCTGGTCAGGATCTCCATCCATGTAGTCTTGGTAATACGGACCATTTCCTACAAAGGCTCTGACCGAGCGTTTCTGGTGGCCGCTGTGCAGATACGACTGGTTACAAAAGAAGGACTCCAGGTCACTGCGGAGAGAACCAGACAGACAATTGATGAAAATAGTCCCGGATACAAAAATAAGCGATTCTCCGGCCGTCCAAGCACCGGACAATCAGCCGGGAAAAGGGAAAGAAACATTCACGGCCAGTGTGGACATGTGCAGCCCGAAAAGGACACGTTACCCACCTCTTCTTCTTGGTCCAGTTGGTAAAGGCACAACAGTGGCTGGGATAAGACAGGTCGGCCGTGGCCAGGTGAACAAACGTGTTTAGGGGGGGCAACTTCTTGAGATACCAGGTGCTCTGTGCCTGCAGATGCTTCAGGTACTTCAGGCCTTTGGTGGGCAATGAGGAGATGGCCGTCCTGGAGATGTCCCTGGATGAACAGATATAAAGAGCTGTGATGAGGGGGAGCCCAGGAGTGGCGCAGACTGACCCCACCTACTTGTATAATAGCCCCACCCACTTGCCCAGTTATTTGTCAGACACTGATATAGAGGAGCCTTTATCTGGCTGCTTTAGGCCTGGCTTCCTCTGGATGGTGGTCACCGTGCCAGTTACATTCTGGGAGTGACCTCAGTGATATTTTCATGGCCAGAGATATAAATCCATTTTATGGATGGACCTCACCAGCCCCAGTTCTGTTTGAGAACACATCATCACTTACAAGGTTGTGGGTCCAGAGACGACCCCCATAAAGACCTCTCTGTGGAGCCCACCCAGACGTGCATTGTTGTGCAGGTCCCTAGAAGAGAGGAGAAAATGTTTCAGATGCTGGAGCTGCTTGTGGTTTCGGCACCGTCTCCCGCAGGAGGAGTGTTACTGGGTGTTACCGGCTGGCTCTCGCTTTGCACAACTTGATCAAACACATGCCGAGGTTTTCCAGCATTTTGTGCCGGTGACGGAGCCCTCAGCCGTGACTTGTGACACACAGACCTGCCAGATCTTGCCAATGAGTGTAGCCATCTGCGTGGCTAGCCTCCAGAGCCCAGCATGAAAGGGGTTACCTGGCTCTCCAGCAGCAGAGAATGGCTTCAGCGTGGGAAGAAGGAAACTTACAAAACCCCAATAGCCTGGCAAGTGGATCTCACAATCCTTCCCTGTGTTTTAATGAGCCACCTACACCCCGTCCCTCCCTGAGATCTGCAGTCTGCAAAATGTCTAATGTTCTCAGGCTGAAAAAATAAAATCTCAAGAGCCGAGATCAGAAAATTAACCACCAGCCTTGTAAGGTGGATGCCAGAGGGGACTATAGGGCAGATACTGTGTATGGGGAGACGAGGGGTTAACAAGGGCATTGTGCGAGACCCCCTGAACCGTATCTATCCATCCCGGAGGCACCAGGACGTCTCCTTCTGGTTATAGCAACTCATGGAGAAGCTGAGCCGCCACCAAGATGGACTCTGCTCCTACAGGACGTCTCCACCGCTCCCTGGTTATAGCAACTCATCTAGAAGCTGAGCCACCACCAAGATGGACTCTGCTCCTACAGGACGTCTCCACCGCTCCCTGGTTATAGCAACTCATGGAGAAGCAGAGCCGCCACCAAGATGGATTCTGCTTCTACAGGACATCTGCACCGCTCCCTGGTTATATCAACTCATGGAGAAGCAGAGCCGCCACCAAGATGGACTCTGCTCCTACAGGACATCTCCACCGCTCCCTGGTTATAGCAACTCATGGAGAAGCTGAGCTGCCACCAAGATGGACTCTGCTCCTACAGGACGTCTCCACCACTCCCTGGTTACATCAACTCATGGAGAAGCAGAGCCGCCACCAAGATGGACTCTGCTCCTACAGGACGTCTCCACGCTCCCTGGTTATATCAACTCATGGAGAAGCAGAGCCGCCACCAAGATGGACTCTGCTCCTACAGGACGTCTCCACCGCTCCCTGGTTATAGCAACTCATGGAGAAGCAGAGCCGCCACCAAGATGGACTCTGCTCCTACAGGACGTCTCCACGCTCCCTGGTTATATCAACTCATGGAGAAGCAGAGCCGCCACCAAGATGGACTCTGCTCCTACAGGACGTCTCCACCGCTCCCTGGTTATATCAACTCATGGAGAAGCTGAGCCGCCACCAAGATGGACTCTGCTCCTACAGGACGTCTCCACCGCTCCCTGGTTATATCAACTCATGGAGAAGCTGAGCCGCCACCAAGATGGACTCTGCTCCTACAGGACTTCTGCGGGTTTCTTCCAGGCCGGAGATGAAATCTGCTCTCACATGCCGCAGCTGACTCCGGAGGAACAAACTGCCCCCAAACCGCAAAAGAGAGCGGCTGAGAAGACCTCTGTCCATCACGGTCAACAAAGGGACGATATGGAAGAAGGGCGGATAAACCTTCAATACTTATTAATCCACAGGAAGGAAGATCACCTTAATGAGTCACTCAGCCTGTGTGGTGTCAGACGATCGGCATCTAGCAGCAATTCTGTACATTTACGGTCACACGGTGTGTGGCTCTTAACTCGTCAAGTGTAATGGCGGCATCAGACGCTGTTCACACTGAAGTCTCTGACACGCCTCACTATGCTTCCTCTGGTGCTTCTGAGTTGCACAGCCAGGCTCAGGCATTGACCAGCTGTGTGCTCATTAGTGATCGGACTAGCAGGAGTTAATTTCTGCTAGCCTGATGGTTACCTTTTGGATCATATGTTGCGAGACACCTATCACAGTTATGCCCCGCCTTTTTAAGATGGAGGAACCTGTCTTCTCATGCCGACTATAGCTTTTGCTTATCCGGTCCACGTGCTGTTGTGCTCCAGTAATTGACTGTGTGCTGTGTTTGTTCCTCCCTGCTCTTTATTCTCCTCCTTTTATCATTTGTTGTGTGATTGCTCTGTGTGAGTGTGCTGCATGACAGAGTTTTGGTTTCCCTGTCTGACCAGATGTGGGTTCAACCACTCTTGTCCAGGCCCTCCCCTGGGGTGGAGAGGGGGGATTAGACCAGGGCTAGCCAGGAACAGGGCAAGCAAGGCGGCCCAGACATCATCACCATTAGACGTATCTCTCGGAGTAGGGACAGCTAGGGCCCCCTAGCCTGAGGGCCAGTCTAGGAGCCCCAGTCCCCTGTTATTCCCTCACATCCTGTGACATTTACATGGACATTGATGTTATCTAGTTTTAAGTAACTGCTTAAAATAAGCCTTAAAAAGTGTAATCTATCCTGTCACTACTATGACAAGATCCTAAGAACGACTGTTCTTACCATAAAGAACCAGCTACTGAGTGACTGCTCCATGGATTCACTGCTCTTAGAGTAAAGAACTGGATCCTGAGGTAACTATTCCACAGACTCGCTGCTCTTACCGTAAAGAACTGGATCCTGAGCTAACTATTCCACAGACTCACTGCTCTTACCGTAAAGAACTGGATCCTGAGGTAACTATTCCACAGGCTCACTGCTCTTACCGTAAAGAACTGGATCCTGAGGTAACTATTCCACAGACTCACTGCTCTTACAGTAAAGAATTGGATCCTGAGGTAACTATTCCACAGACTCACTGCTCTTACCGTAAATAACTGGATCCTGAGGTAACTATTCCACAGACTCGCTGCTCTTACCGTAAAGAACTGGATCCTGAGGTAACTATTCCACAGGCTCACTGCTCTTACCGTAAAGAACTGGATCCTGAGCTAACTATTCCACAGACTCACTGCTCTTACCGTAAAGAACTGGATCCTGAGGTAACTATTGCACAGACTCACTGCTCTTACCGTAAAGAACTGGATCCTGAGGTAACTATTCCACAGGCTCACTGCTCTTACCGTAAAGAACTGGATCCTGAGCTAACTATTCCACAGACTCACTGCTCTTACCGTAAAGAACTGGATCCTGAGGTAACTATTCCACAGACTCACTGCTCTTACCGTAAAGAACTGGATCCTGAGGTAACTATTCCACAGACTCACTGCTCTTACCGTAAAGAATTGGATTCTGAGGTAACCATTCCACAGACTCACTGCTCTTACCGTAAAGAACTGGATCCTGTGGTAACCATTCCACAGACTCACTGCTCTTACCGTAAAGAATTGGATTCTGAGGTAACCATTCCACAGACTCACTGCTCTTACCGTAAAGAACTGGATCCTGAGGTAACTATTCCACAGACTCACTGCTCTTACCGTAAAGAATTGGATTCTGAGGTAACCATTCCACAGACTCACTGCTCTTACCGTAAAGAACTGGATCCTGTGGTAACCATTCCACAGACTCACTGCTCTTACCGTAAAGAACTGGATCCTGAGGTAACTATTCCACAGACTCACTGCTCTTACAGTAAAGAACTGGATCCTGAGGTAACTATTCCACGGACTCACTGCTCTTACCGTAAAGAACTGGATCCTGAGGTAACTATTCCACAGACTAACTGCTCTTACTGTAAAGAACTGGATCCTGAGGTAACTATTCCACAGACTCACTGCTCTTACCGTAAAGAATTGGATTCTGAGGTAACCATTCCACAGACTCACTGCTCTTACCGTAAAGAACTGGATCCTGTGGTAACCATTCCACAGACTCACTGCTCTTACCGTAAAGAATTGGATTCTGAGGTAACCATTCCACAGACTCACTGCTCTTACCGTAAAGAACTGGATCCTGAGGTAACTATTCCACAGGCTCACTGCTCTTACCGTAAATAATTGGATCCTGAGGTAACTATTCCACAGACTCACTGCTCTTACCGTAAAGAACTGGATCCTGAGGTAACTATTCCACAGACTCACTGCTCTTACCGTAAAGAACTGGATCCTGAGGTAACTATTCCACAGGCTCACTGCTCTTACCGTAAATAATTGGATCCTGAGGTAACCATTCCACAGACTCACTGCTCTTACCGTAAAGAACTGGATCCTGAGGTAACTATTCCACAGACTCACTGCTCTTACAGTAAAGAACTGGATCCTGAGGTAACTATTCCACAGACTCACTGCTTTTACAGTAAAGAACTGGATCCTGAGGTAACTATTCCACAGACTCACTGCTTTTACAGTAAAGAACTGGATCCTGAGGTAACCATTCCACAGACTCACTGCTCTTACCGTAAAGAACTAGATCCTGAGGTAACTATTCCACCGACTCACTGCTCTTACCGTAAAGAACTGGATCCTGAGGTAACTATTCCACAGACTCACTGCTCTTACAGTAAAGAACTGGATCCTAAGGTAACTATTCCACAGACTCACTGCTCTTACCGTAAAGAACTGGATCCTGAGGTAACTATTCCACAGACTCACTGCTCTTACCGTAAAGAATTGGATTCTGAGGTAACCATTCCACAGACTCACTGCTCTTACCGTAAAGAACTGGATCCTGTGGTAACCATTCCACAGACTCACTGCTCTTACCGTAAAGAACTGGATCCTGAGGTAACTATTCCACAGACTCACTGCTCTTACAGTAAAGAACTGGATCCTGAGGTAACTATTCCACGGACTCACTGCTCTTACCGTAAAGAACTGGATCCTGAGGTAACTATTCCACAGGCTCACTTCTCTTACCGTAAATAATTGGATCCTGAGGTAACTATTCCACAGACTCACTGCTCTTACCGTAAAGAACTGGATCCTGAGGTAACTATTCCACAGACTCACTGCTCTTACCGTAAAGAACTGGATCCTGAGGTAACTATTCCACAGGCTCACTGCTCTTACCGTAAATAATTGGATCCTGAGGTAACCATTCCACAGACTCACTGCTCTTACCGTAAAGAACTGGATCCTGAGGTAACTATTCCACAGACTCACTGCTCTTACAGTAAAGAACTGGATCCTGAGGTAACTATTCCACAGACTCACTGCTTTTACAGTAAAGAACTGGATCCTGAGGTAACTATTCCACAGGCTCACTGCTCTTACCGTAAAGAACTGGATCCTGAGCTAACTATTCCACAGACTCACTGCTCTTACCGTAAAGAACTGGATCCTGAGGTAACCATTCCACAGGCTCAATGCTCTTACCGTAAAGAACTAGATCCTGAGGTAACTATTCCACAGACTCACTGCTCTTACCGTAAAGAATTGGATTCTGAGGTAACCATTCCACAGACTCACTGCTCTTACCGTAAAGAACTGGATCCTGAGGTAACTATTCCACAGACTCACTGCTCTTACAGTAAAGAACTGGATCCTGAGGTAACTATTCCACGGACTCACTGCTCTTACCGTAAAGAACTAGATCCTGAGGTAACTATTCCACAGACTCACTGCTCTTACCGTAAAGAACTGGATCCTGAGGTAACTATTCCACAGACTCACTGCTCTTACCGTAAAGAACTGGATCCTGAGGTAACTATTCCACAGGCTCACTGCTCTTACCGTAAATAATTGGATCCTGAGGTAACCATTCCACAGACTCACTGCTCTTACCGTAAAGAACTGGATCCTGAGGTAACTATTCCACAGACTCACTGCTCTTACAGTAAAGAACTGGATCCTGAGGTAACTATTCCACAGACTCACTGCTTTTACAGTAAAGAACTGGATCCTGAGGTAACTATTCCACAGACTCACTGCTTTTACAGTAAAGAACTGGATCCTGAGGTAACCA
Organism: Anomaloglossus baeobatrachus; assembly: GCF_048569485.1. NCBI lineage: Eukaryota > Metazoa > Chordata > Amphibia > Anura > Aromobatidae > Anomaloglossus > Anomaloglossus baeobatrachus. The sequence continues at coordinate 4,959,625 of NC_134364.1, read as the reverse complement.
TTCCACAGACTCACTGCTCTTACCGTAAAGAACTAGATCCTGAGGTAACTATTCCACCGACTCACTGCTCTTACCGTAAAGAACTGGATCCTGAGGTAACTATTCCACAGACTCACTGCTCTTACAGTAAAGAACTGGATCCTAAGGTAACTATTCCACAGACTCACTGCTCTTACCGTAAAGAACTGGATCCTGAGGTAACTATTCCACAGACTCACTGCTCTTACCGTAAAGAATTGGATTCTGAGGTAACCATTCCACAGACTCACTGCTCTTACCGTAAAGAACTGGATCCTGTGGTAACCATTCCACAGACTCACTGCTCTTACCGTAAAGAACTGGATCCTGAGGTAACTATTCCACAGACTCACTGCTCTTACAGTAAAGAACTGGATCCTGAGGTAACTATTCCACGGACTCACTGCTCTTACCGTAAAGAACTGGATCCTGAGGTAACTATTCCACAGGCTCACTTCTCTTACCGTAAATAATTGGATCCTGAGGTAACTATTCCACAGACTCACTGCTCTTACCGTAAAGAACTGGATCCTGAGGTAACTATTCCACAGACTCACTGCTCTTACCGTAAAGAACTGGATCCTGAGGTAACTATTCCACAGGCTCACTGCTCTTACCGTAAATAATTGGATCCTGAGGTAACCATTCCACAGACTCACTGCTCTTACCGTAAAGAACTGGATCCTGAGGTAACTATTCCACAGACTCACTGCTCTTACAGTAAAGAACTGGATCCTGAGGTAACTATTCCACAGACTCACTGCTTTTACAGTAAAGAACTGGATCCTGAGGTAACTATTCCACAGGCTCACTGCTCTTACCGTAAAGAACTGGATCCTGAGCTAACTATTCCACAGACTCACTGCTCTTACCGTAAAGAACTGGATCCTGAGGTAACCATTCCACAGGCTCAATGCTCTTACCGTAAAGAACTAGATCCTGAGGTAACTATTCCACAGACTCACTGCTCTTACCGTAAAGAATTGGATTCTGAGGTAACCATTCCACAGACTCACTGCTCTTACCGTAAAGAACTGGATCCTGAGGTAACTATTCCACAGACTCACTGCTCTTACAGTAAAGAACTGGATCCTGAGGTAACTATTCCACGGACTCACTGCTCTTACCGTAAAGAACTAGATCCTGAGGTAACTATTCCACAGACTCACTGCTCTTACCGTAAAGAACTGGATCCTGAGGTAACCATTCCACAGGCTCAATGCTCTTACCGTAAAGAACTAGATCCTGAGGTAACTATTCCACAGACTCACTGCTCTTACCGTAAAGAATTGGATTCTGAGGTAACCATTCCACAGACTCACTGCTCTTACCGTAAAGAACTGGATCCTGAGCTAACTATTCCACAGACTCACTGCTCTTACCGTAAAGAACTGGATCCTGAGGTAACCATTCCACAGGCTCAATGCTCTTACCGTAAAGAACTAGATCCTGAGGTAACTATTCCACAGACTCACTGCTCTTACCGTAAAGAATTGGATTCTGAGGTAACCATTCCACAGACTCACTGCTCTTACCGTAAAGAACTGGATCCTGAGGTAACTATTCCACAGACTCACTGCTCTTACCGTAAAGAACTGGATCCTGAGCTTAGTAAACAAAAGAGTCACTGCTTTTACAGTAAGGTCCCAGCTCTTGTGATTGCAGATTCACATGCTGAAGAATGTATCACACTCCCTGGAGACTGAACCTCTTCTTCTCTAGATGGAAGGAGCACTCCTTGTCTTTTCGGTGGGTGCGGAGTTAGTTAGCCATACACTATATAACCATTGTCCTAACGCTTAGAATTTGGCTTCCAGCTATGCCTCACAACTCCCCTATACACATGACTCCGGGGCTTGATCCGGTGACCTCTGGTTACGTGGTCGGGTTCCCTCTCTATTGGACCACAGCATGTTTTGTATCTTTCCTCCTGCTGTTAGTTCTCTTGTCTTTCCTTGCCTTTCACCTCTTGGGAGGGGCTACTTATACTCGCCACGCCTCAGTGCTGGCTATATTCCTGGATAGATGGATGTTTGGAGTGCCAGCTCTTCAGTAAAGTATATCTTGCTGAATAATTGTGTATTTCCCTTCCCAGAATTTGTCAATTTATTTTGGATTTTGAGGATTCCAATGTATTCCGTAAGTCTTTTTGTGTTTCCTTTGTCTTCCCTGTATGACTGTGTTAGCTCTTGGTCATTGTTGTTTAGTGTAATACTTTGTTTATAGTTAAGGGGGCAGCTAAAGGGAATCTGTCAGCAAGATTTGCTACCTCATCTGAGAGCAGCACGATGTAGCCAAAGAGACGCTGAATCCAATGATGGATCACTGAGATTACTGGTGCACAAATTATAACAAAATCAACATTTTTAGATGTAGAAATGCAGCAAAGCTGAGAATGCTGCCCCCGCCCACACCAGGCTCTCAATAGACACTGCACATTGGCAGGTGCCAATCAATAGAGTGGGTGTGCCGGACAACATGGCACAAGCCAGCAAGTCACACTAATGATAATGTCCTGCTGCTTAAACAAGCAATGCAAATAGACAACAGCACCACCTTGACAAGAAAGGCATACCTTAATTTTATGTTTTAACCCTTACAGCATGCTGTCTTCAGATTACAGAGCAAAAACATGCAGACAGATTACCTTTAAGGTCACTCGGGGTTACCCATCGTTGATTGGGGCGCTATTTTGAAATCTTAGATTGCCAACCTCCGTAGTCAGGCAGGGACAATTAGGGCTTCTTCTCGTCTGAATAGTGAACTGTTGATTACAGGTATTACATATCTCCAGGTTTATGTATCCCTGTGTGAGTGGTAGAGCTCAATTGTTACACCAGCCATCCCTCACATCTCCCCCATACACATACAGGCTCACTTTCAGCTATCCCTCATGACTCCCCCATACATATACAGGCTCGCTTCCAGCCATCCCTCACGACTCCCCCATATATATATATATATATATATATATATATATATATATATATATACTCGCTTCCAGCTATCCCTCACAACTCCCCCATACACATACAGGCTCGCTTCCAATTATCCCTCATGACTCCCCCATACACATACAGGCTCACTTCCAGTTATCCCTCATGATTCCCCCGTACACATACAGGCTCGCTTCCGGCCATCCCTCACAACTCCCCCATACACATACGGGCTTGCTTCCAGGTATCCCTCATGACTCCCCCGTACACATACAGGCTCACTTCCAGGTATCCCTCATGACTCCCCCGTACACATACAGGCTCACTTCCAGGTATCCCTCACGACTCCCCCATACACATACAGGCTCGCTTCCAGTTATCCCTCACGACTCCCCCGTACACATACAGGCTCGCTTCCAGGTATCCCTCACGACTCCCCCATACACATACAGGCTCACTTCCAGGTATCCCTCACAACTCCCCCGTACACATACAGGCTCACTTCCAGGTATCCCTCATGACTCCCCCGTACACATACAGGCTCACTTCCAGGTATCCCTCATGACTCCCCCGTACACATACAGGCTCACTTCCAGGTATCCCTCACGACTCCCCCATACACATACAGGCTCACTTCCAGGTATCCCTCATGACTCCCCCATACACATACGGGCTTGCTTCCAGGTATCCCTCACGACTCCCCCATACACATACAGGCTCGCTTCCAGGTATCCCTCACAACTCCCCCGTACACATACAGGCTCACTTCCAGGTATCCCTCATGACTCCCCCGTACACATACAGGCTCACTTCCAGGTATCCCTCATGACTCCCCCGTACACATACAGGCTCACTTCCAGGTATCCCTCACGACTCCCCCATACACATACAGGCTCACTTCCAGGTATCCCTCATGACTCCCCCATACACATACGGGCTTGCTTCCAGGTATCCCTCACGACTCCCCCATACACATACAGGCTCGCTTCCAGGTATCCCTCACAACTCCCCCGTACACATACAGGCTCGCTTCCAGTTATCCCTCATGACTCCCCCGTACACATACAGGCTCGCTTCCAGTTATCCCTCATGACTCCCCCGTACACATACAGGCTCGCTTCCAGTTATCCCTCATGATTCCCCCGTACACATACAGGCTCGCTTCCAGTTATCCCTCATGATTCCCCCATACACATACAGGCTCGCTTCCAATTATCCCTCACGACTCCCCCGTACACATACAGGCTCGCTTCCAGGTATCCCTCACGACTCTTCCGTACACATACATGCTCGCTTCCAGGTATCCCTCACGACTCCCCCGTACACATACAGGCTCGCTTCCAGGTATCCCTCACGACTCCCCCGTACACATACAGGCTCGCTTCCAGTTATCCCTCATGATTCCCCCGTACACATACAGGCTCGCTTCCAGGTATCCCTCACGACTCCCCCGTACACATACAGGCTCGCTTCCAGGTATCCCTCACGACTCCCCCGTATACATACAGGCTCGCTTCCAGGTATCCCTCACGACTCCCCCGTACACATACAGGCTCGCTTCCAGGTATCCCTCACGACTCCCCCGTATACATACAGGCTCTCTTCCAGGTATCCCTCACGACTCTTCCGTACACATACACGCTCGCTTCCAGGTATCCCTCACGACTCCCCCGTACACATACAGGCTCGCTTCCAGGTATCCCTCACGACTCTTCCGTACACATACACGCTCGCTTCCAGTTATCCCTCACGACTCCCCCGTATACATACAGGCTCGCTTCCAGGTATCCCTCACGACTCCCCCGTACACATACAGGCTCGCTTCCAGGTATCCCTCACGACTCCCCCGTATACATACAGGCTCACTTCCAGGTATCCCTCACGACTCCCCCGTACACATACAGGCTCGCTTCCAGTTATCCCTCATGATTCCCCCATACACATACAGGCTCGCTTCCAGTTATCCCTCATGATTATTAGAGGAATGGGTGGGCTGCAATACCAAGACAGGTTATTAAACTTGGGGTTATTTAGTTTGGAAAAACGAAGGCTTAGGGGGCATCTAATCACAATGTATAAATATATGAGGGGACAGTACAGAGACCTTTCCAAAGATCTTTTTACACCTAGGCCTGCGACTGGAACACGGGGGCATCCGCTACGTCTTGAGGAAAGAAGGTTTAATCATAATCACAGACGAGGATTCTTTACTGTACGAGCAGTGAGACTATGGAGCTCTCTGCCGCATGATGTTGTAATGAGTGATTCACTACTAACATTTAAGCAGAGCCTGGATGCCTTTCTTGAAAAATTTAATATTACCAGTTATGTATATTAGATTTTATGACAGGGTATTGATCCAGGGAACTAGTCTTATTGCCAGATGTGGAGTCAGGAAGGAAATTTTTTCCCCATTGGAACTTGTTTGCCACATTGGGGGTTTTTTGCCTTCCTCTGGATCAACATGTTAGGCTATGGGTTGAACTAGATGGACTTAGAGTCTCCCTTCAACCTTAAAAACTATGATGACTATGATTCCCCCGTACACATACAGGCTCGCTTCCAGTTATCCCTCATGATTCCCCCGTACACATACAGGCTCGCTTCCAGTTATCCCTCATGATTCCCCCGTACACATACAGGCTCGCTTCCAGTTATCCCTCATGATTCCCCCATACACATACAGGCTCGCTTCCAGTTATCCCTCATGATTCCCCCATACACATACAGGCTCGCTTCCAGTTATCCCTCATGATTCCCCCATACACATACAGGCTCGCTTCCAGTTATCTCTCATGATTCCCCCATACACATACAGGCTCGCTTCCAGTTATCCCTCACGACTCCCCCGTACACATACAGGCTCGCTTCCAGGTATCCCTCACAACTCCCCCGTACACATACAGGCTCGCTTCCAGTTATCCCTCATGACTCCCCCGTACACATACAGGCTCGCTTCCAGGTATCCCTCACAACTCCCCCGTACACATACAGGCTCGCTTCCAGTTATCCCTCATGATTCCCCCATACACATACAGGCTCGCTTCCAGTTATCCCTCATGATTCCCCCATACACATACAGGCTCGCTTCCAGTTATCCCTCACGACTCCCCCGTACACATACAGGCTCGCTTCCAGGTATCCCTCACAACTCCCCCGTACACATACAGGCTCGCTTCCAGTTATCCCTCATGACTCCCCCGTACACATACAGGCTCGCTTCCAGGTATCCCTCACAACTCCCCCGTACACATACAGGCTCGCTTCCAGTTATCCCTCATGACTCCCCCGTACACATACAGGCTCGCTTCCAGGTATCCCTCACAACTCCCCCGTACACATACAGGCTCGCTTCCAGTTATCCCTCATGATTCCCCCATACACATACAGGCTCACTTCCAGTTATCCCTCATGATTCCCCCATACACATACAGGCTCGCTTCCAGTTATCCCTCATGATTCCCCCATACACATACAGGGTCGCTTCGAGGTATCTCTCACGACTCCCCCGTACACATACAGGCTCGCTTCCAGTTATCCCTCATGACTCCCCCGTACACATACAGGCTCGCTTCCAGGTATCCCTCACAACTCCCCTGTACACATACAGGCTCGCTTCCAGTTATCCCTCATGATTCCCCCATACACATACAGGCTCGCTTCCAGTTATCCCTCATGATTCCCCCATACACATACAGGCTCGCTTCCAGTTATCCCTCATGATTCCCCCATACACATACAGGCTCGCTTCCAGTTATCCCTCATGATTCCCCCATACACATACAGGCTCGCTTCCAGGGATCCCTCACGACTCCCCCATAACACTCCAGTTCAGCCTGATGTCTGCTGTCACGAGAGGGTCCGGAGGTCCCAATACGCTTGGATGAGTGGCAGGACGGAGATATAAGTTTAGTTAAGGATGGGCGCCAGATATGGGTGAAGGGAGCTGGTTTCCCCTCTTGATATCACGTCATGGTGGATTCATCATAACTGGGCACTGTGAGACTTGCAGACATCTCATGTGATCCGGAGTCGGGGAATGGGGCACAATTTTCGGTGCCGTCTTGGCGTCTGCCTCCCCCGCTCTGGACGGACGCACCCTCCTCGCCAGCGGCTTTGCTGATATTTGCTTAGTACCACTTATCGTGTAGAAAGCGTCAGGACAGGTATTAACGGCAGTCAGGAAATATCAGATACCTTACACCCAGACACAAGCTAACATCCCCATAATCTCCCCTGCAACCGCCGCCGCACACACAGGGAATCCGAGAGCAGAGCGTGCCTCTGCACAGACGTCTTCACCCCATGTGAGGACAAGGCTCCGGTGTGAGTTATTACAGCCGCTCCTTGTAAACCCCTAAATTATCTGCGCTTGTATCTCCTCTTATTCTCCAGTCACATCCAAAGCTACAAGCACAATTGTGATGGTTTCCAGTTTAGGGGAACTTCACATCTCACTGCTGCCCCCTGCTGGATGACTGCATACAGTGTCACAGGAGACAGGCCAAACCTGGACTGAGATTAGATTATCTCCCCAGATTACAGTGTGATAGGGAGATTAGATTGTGAGCTCCGGGGGTTTGGATGGGGAGTTATATGGCAAGGAATAATTTATGAGCTATTGAGCTGTTCTATCAGACACAGGGGAGGCGTCACACAAGCCCGCTCCCCCTGTGCAGTGGTGTTACAGCAGCTCCCCCTGTGCAGTGGTGTTACAGCAGCTCCCCCTGTGCAGTGGTGTTACAGCAGCTCCCCCTGTGCAGTGATGTTACAGCAGCTCCCCCTGTGCAGTGGTGTTACAGCAGCTCCCCCTGTGCAGTGATGTTACAGCAGCTCCCCCTGTGCAGTGGCGTCACACAAGCCCGCTCCCCCTGTGCAGTGGTGTGTTACAGCAGCTCCCCCTGTGCAGTGGTGTTACAGCAGCTCCCCCTGTGCAGTGGTGTGGCAGCAGGTGGCTCCCCCTGTGCAGTGGTGTTACAGCAGCTCCCCCTGTGTAGTGGTGTTACAGCAGCTCCCCCTGTGCAGTGGTGTTACAGCAGCTCCCCCTGTGCAGTGGTGTGGCAGCAGGTGGCTCCCCCTGTGCAGTGGTGTTACAGCAGCTCCCCCTGTGCAGTGGTGTTACAGCAGCTCCCCCTGTGCAGTGGTGTTACAGCAGCTCCCCCTGTGCAGTGGTGTTACAGCAGCTCCCCCTGTGCAGTGGTGTTACAGCAGCTCCCCCTGTGCAGTGATGTTACAGCAGCTAGCCCCCCCTGTGCAGTGGTGTTACAGCAGCTCCCCCTGTGCAGTGGTGTTACAGCAGCTCCCCCTGTGCAGTGGTGTTACAGCAGCTAGCCCCCCTGTGCAGTGGTGTTACAGCAGCTAGCCCCCCTGTGCAGTGGTGTTACAGCAGCTAGCCCCCCTGTGCAGTGGTGTTACAGCAACTAGCCCCCCTGTGCAGTGGTGTGGCAGCAGATGGCTCCCCCTGTGCAGTGGTGTTACAGCAGCTAGCTCCCCCTGTGCAGTGGTGTTACAGCAGCTAGCCCCCCTGTGCAGTGGTATGGCAGCAGCTGGCTCCTACTGTGCAGTGGTGTCGCAGCAGCTGGCTCCACCTGTGCAGTGGTGTCGCAGCAGCTGGCTCCACCTGTGCAGTGTTGTCGCAGCAGCTGGCTCCCCCTGTGCAGTGGTGTCGCAGTAGCTGGCTCCACCTGTGCAGTGGTGTCGCAGCAGCTGGCTCCCCCTGTGCAGTGGTATGGCAGCAGCTGGCTCCCCCTATGCAGGGGTGTCGCAGCAGCTCGGATCCCTGTACAGTGGTGTCGCAGCAGCTTGCTCCCCCTGTGCAATGGTATGGCAGCAGGTGGCTCTCCCTGTGCAGTGGTATGGCAGCAGGTGGCTCCCCCTGTGCAGTGGTGTGGAAGCCGCTGGCTCCCCCTGTGCAGTGGTGTGGCAGCCGCTGGCTCCCCCTGTGCAGTGGTATGGCAGCAGCTGGTTCCCTATGTGCAGTGGTATGGCAGCAGGTGGCTCCCCCTGTGCAGTGGTATGGCAGCAGGCGACTCCCCCTGTGCAGTGGTGTTGCAGCAGCTTGCTCCCCCTGTGCAGTGGTGTTGCAGCAAATGGCTCCCCCTGTGCAGTGGTGTTGCAGCAGCTGGCTCCCCCTGTGCAGTGGTATGACAGCAGCTGGCTCCCCCTGTGCAGTGGTGTGGCAGCAGCTGGCTCCCCCTGTGCAGTGGTGTCGTAGCAGTTGGCTCCCCCTGTGCAGTGGTATGGCAGCAGCTTGCTCCCCCTGTGCAGTGGTATGGCAGCAGCTTGCTCCCCCTGTGCAGTGGTGTGGCAGCAGCTGGCTCCCCCTGTGCAGTGCTATGGCAGCAGCTGGCTCCCCCTGTGCAGTGGTATGACAGCAGCTGACTCCCCCTGTGCAGTGCTATGGCAGCAGCTGGCTCCCCCTGTGCAGTGGTATGGCAACAGCTGGCTCCCCCTGTGCAGTGGTATGGCAGCAGCTGGCTCCCCCTGTGCAGTGGTATGGCAGCAGCTTGCTCCCCCTGTGCAGTGGTATGGCAGCAGCTGGCTCTCCTCGTGCAGTGGTGTTGCAGCAGCTGGCTCCCCCTGTGCAGTGGTATGGCAGCAGCTGGCTCTCTTCGTGCAGTGGTATGGCAGCAGCTTGCTCCCCCTGTGCAGTGGTATGGCAGCCGCTGGCTCCCCCTGTGCAGTGGTATGACAGCAGCTGGCTCCCCCTGTGCAGTGCTATGGCAGCAGCTGGCTCCCCCTGTGCAGTGGTATGGCAGCAGCTGGCTCCCCCTGTGCTGTGGTATGGCAGCAGCTGGCTCCCCCTGTGCAGTGGTATGGCAGCAGCTGGCTCCCCCTGTGCAGTGGTATGGCAGCAGCTGGCTCCCCCTGTGCAGTGGTATGGCAGCAGCTGGCTCCCCCTGTGCAGTGGTATGGCAGCAGCTGGCTCTCCTCGTGCAGTGGTGTTGCAGCAGCTGGCTCCCCCTGTGCAGTGGTATGGCAGCAGCTTGCTCCCCCTGTGCAGTGGTATGGCAGCAGCTGGCTTCCCCCTGTGCAGTGGTATGGCAGCAGCTTGCTGCCCCTGTGCAGTGGTATGGCAGCAGCTGGCTCTCCTCGTGCAGTGGTGTTGCAGCAGCTGGCTCCCCCTGTGCAGTGGTGTTGCAGCAGCTGGCTCCCCCTGTGCAGTGGTATGGCAGCAGCTGGCTCCCCCTCGCCTCTCCTGGGACCCCCACGGGTCAGTACTTACACCATAGTCAGGTTGGTGCCGTTGAACGCGTGGCCCTGCAGCTCGGTGAAGCCATTGTTGTAGAGTTTTCTGAAGAGACAGAAGAGAAACCAGTGAGAAAAAATTGACAGAAACCCACAGATGAGTGGAGAATCGGTGATGGCCGCTCACAGGGTCAGGAATCCAGTGGAGAGTCCCTGAAACGCGTTAGCCGGCACGAGCGCCATATTTGGATTATCAGCGATCTCCCTGCAGAGAAAAAAAAGAACATGAGGACTACAAGTCCCAGAGGAGCATGCTGGGCTATTCCAGGTGGAGGTGTAACAGACTGCTGATACCGTGCACACATGGCAGGGAATATTACGGACCTCTCTTTCGGGTGGTGACGGGCCCCTTCCGCCCCCCAGGGCTGTTTTACATGGGACGTGTAACAATGTAATCGCCGGATCACTTACACAAAGACGCTGCCGACCACAGAGCGGAGTTGGCTTAAATCAGGGAACGTGGAGAGGCCGGTGTTCAAAATCCCCCTGAAATGGAGAGAGGGCGTTCAGGGTGACAGCGGGTTACCCACATTCCTGTCACCCCGATCTCTGTGTCAGCAGTTACAGGTGAGGGTGAAGCGAGGCTCGTCCGTCCGGTGCACAGACCCGAGGACACATCGTCAGTTCTGCAGGAGCAGCGCTCATTGTAAAGAACACAATAGCATCTGCATGGAGCCGGCATCCTCTGTGGGTCCCGGGGATTGCTCTCCGTCCTTTATTAGTGGGGTGGAACCTGGAGTGGTATACGTGCGCCCCATCCGAGGTACTCACAGGTAATTCAGCATCGGCAGGTCCTGGAACGTCCCGGCCTCGATACAGTTCAGGTTCATAAGACTTCGGATTTCTCTACAACCAGAGAAAATGAAAATTAATTTCATCAGGAGCAAGAAACGTCAAACTCTGTGATGGAGGGTGTGCGGGTGGAGGTGCCGGTGATGGAGGGTGTGCGGGTGGAGGTGCCGGTGATGGAGGGTGTGCGGGTGGAGGTCCCGGTGATGGAGGGTGTGCGGGTGGAGGTGCCGGTGATGGAGGGTGTGCGGGTGGAGGTGCCGGTCATGGAGGGTGTGCGGGTGGAGGTGCCAGTGATGGAGGGTGTGCGGGTGGTGCCGGTGATGGAGGGTGTTCGGGTGGAGGTGCCGGTGATGGAGGGTGTGCGGGTGGTGCCGGTGATGGAGGGTGTGCGGGTGGAGGTGCTGGTGATGGAGGGTGTGCGGGTGGAGGTGCCGGTCATGGAGGGTGTGCGGGTGGAGGTGCCGGTGATGGAGGGTGTGCAGGTGGAGGTGCCGGTGATGGAGGGTGTGCGGGTGGAGGTGCCGGTGATGGAGGGTGTGCGGGTGGAGGTGGAGGTGATGGAGGGTGTGCGGGTGGAGGTGCTGGTGATGGAGGGTGTGCGGGTGGAGGTGCCGGCGATGGAGGGTGTGCGGGTGGAGGTGCCGGTGATGGAGGGTGTGCGGGTGGAGGTGCCGGTCATGGAGGGTGTGCGGGTGGAGGTGCCGGTGATGGAGTGTGTGCGGGTGGAGGTGGAGGTGATGGAGGGTGTGCGGGTGGAGGTGCCGGCGATGGAGGGTGTGCGGGTGGAGGTGCCGGTCATGGAGGGTGTGCGGGTGGAGGTGCCGGTGATGGAGTGTGTGCGGGTGGAGGTGATGGAGGGTGTGCGGGTGGAGGTGCCGGCGATGGAGGGTGTGCGGGTGGAGGTGCCGGCGATGGAGGGTGTGCGGGTGGAGGTGCCGGTGATGGAGGGTGTGTGGGTTCCGGTGATGGAGGGTGTGCGGGCGGCGGTGCCGGTGATGGAGGGTGTGCGGGCGGCAGTGTCGGTGATGGAGGGTGTGCGGGCGGCGGTGTCGGTGATGGGGGGTGTGCGGGCGGCGGTGATGGACGGTGTGCAGGTGGAGGTGTCCATAGTGCCGCGTAGTGATGAGACCCACTCCCTGCCCTGGAGACTGCAGCTCTTGGAATCTCTCTACCCGACGTGTCACTATAGATGAGTGAAAGATGGAGGTGTGCGGTGCAGAGGCTGCAAGTACTGACAGAATATCCGTCATTTGTCAGACGCATCATACATCCAGGGCTGGTCTTGCCCCAGGAAGGGGTTAAGCAGGGAGGGGGGTGATGGCGTTCTAACCCAGTCCATATGTGCTGTGATCAGGACGTTATCAGCTGTAATCCCGTCGGTATGATGTCAGCGGGCGTAGCACAGCGCAGGATTTGGCTGACCCTCTGCTCAGCCTGAAATGTCGGCAGGTTCAGCATTGGCTTAAACTCTGTTTTGTGGCTGGAAACGTGTCAGTCACTGACCGGCACTGGCCCCTCACTCAGTGACATGAGAGCTCATCCAGCAGGGGGCCCCGAGCGTCCAAAATAAACCCCTCCCCAGCACCGAGACAGATCCACACGCCAGAGCTTTAGATGGAGCGTAGCAAGTAGCCATGGGGTCTCATAGCAAAACATGTAATGGAGCACCACTCCACAGGGACTACATCAGCAGCAACTTCATGCACACAGTGATGTCACAGCACAGGGTTAATACACACAGGGATGTCACAGTACAGGGATAATACACACAGGGATGTCACAGCACAGGGGTAATGCACACAGTGTTGCCACAGTACAGGTATAATACACACAGCGATGTCACAGCACAGGGATAATACACACAGTGATGCCACAGTACAGGGATAATACACACAGCGATGTCACAGCACAGGGATAATACACACAGTGATGCCACAGTACAGGGATAATACACAGCGATGTCACAGCACAGGGATAATACACACAGCGATGTCACAGTACAGGGGTAATGCACACAGTGATGTCACAGTACAGGGATAATACACACAGCGATGTCACAGCACAGGGATAATACACACAGCGATGTCACAGTACAGGGGTAATGCACACAGTGATGTCACAGTACAGGGATAATACACACAGTGATGTCACAGTACAGGGGTAATGCACACAGTGATGTCACAGTACAGGGATAATACACACAGTGATGTCACAGTACAGGGGTAATGCACACAGTGATGCCACAGTACAAGGATAATACAGCGATGTCACAGTACAGGGATAATGCACACAGTGATGCCACAGTACAGGGAGAATACACACAGCGATGTCACAGCACAGGTATAATACACACAGTGATGTCACGGTACAGGGGTAATGCACACAGTGATGTCACAGTACAGGGATAATACACAGTGATGTCACAGCACAGGGGTAATGCACACAGTGATGTCACAGTACAGGGATAATGCACACAGTGATGTCACAGTATAGGGATAATACACACAGCGATGTCACAGTACAGGGATAATGCACACAGCGATGTCACAGTACAGGGGTAATACACACAGTGATGTCACAGCACAGGGATAATACACACTGATGTCACAGCACAGGGGTAATGCACACAGTGATGTCATAGTACAGGGATAATACACACAGTGATGTCACAGCGCAGGGATAATGCACACAGTGATGTCATAATACAGGGGTAATGCACACAGTGATGTCATAGTACAGGGATAATACACACAGCGATGTCACAGTACAGGGATAATACACACAGCGATGTCACAGTACAGGCATAATACACACAGCGATGTCACAGTACAGGGATAATACACACAGCGATGTCACAGTACAGGCATAATACACACAGTGATGTCACAGTACAGGGATAATACACACAGCGATGTCGCAGCACAGGGGTAATGCACACAATGATGTCACAGCACAAGGATGATGCACAATGTGATGTCACAGTATAGGGATAATGCACACAGTGATGTCACAGTACAGGGATAATGCACACAGCGATGTCACAGTACAGGGATAATGCACACAGCGATGTCACAGTACAGGGGTAATACACACAGTGATGTCACAGCACAGGGATAATACACACAGTGATGTCACAGTAAAGGGACAATACACTGTGATGTCACAGTACAGGGATAATGCACACAGCGATGTCACAGTACAGGGGTAATGCACACAATGATGTCACAGCACAAGGATAATACACACAGTGATATCACAGTACAGGGGTAATGCACACAGTGATGTCGCAGCACAGGGGTAATGCACACCGTGATGTCACAGCAGAGGGATATACAGACCGTGATGTCACAGTACAGGGGTAATGCACACAGTGATGTCGCAGCACAGGGGTAATGCACACAGTGATGTCGCAGCACAGGGGTAATTCACACAGTGATATCACAGCACAGGGATACTACACAGAGCGATGTTACAGTACAGGGATACTACGCACTGTGATGTCACAGCACAGGGATAATACACACAGTGATGTCACAGTACAGGGATAATGCACACAGTGATGTCACAGTACAGGGATAATGCACACAGTGATGTCGCAGCACAGGGGTAATGCACACAGTGATGTCGCAGCACAGGGGTAATTCACACAGTGATATCACAGCACAGGGATACTACACACAGCGATGTCACAGTACAGGGATAATACACAGTGATGTCACAGTACAGGGATAATACACACAGTGATGTCACAGTACAGGGATAATGCACACAGTGATGTCACAGTACAGGGATAATACACACAGTGATGTCACAGTACAGGGATAATACACACAGTGATGTCACAGTACAGGGATAATGCACACAGTGATGTCACAGTACAGGGATAATGCACACAGTGATGTCACAGTACAGGGATAATGCACACAGTGATGTCACAGCACAGGGATAATGCAGACAGTGATGTCACAGCACAGGGATAATGCACACAGTGATGTCACAGCACAGGGATAATACACACAGTGATGTCACAGTACAGGGATAATGCACACAGTGATGTCACAGCACAGGAATAATGCACAGTGATGTCAAAGCACAGGGATAATACACACAGTGATGTCACAGTACAGGGATAATACAGACAGTGATGTCACAGTACAGGGATAATACAGACAGTGATGTCACAGCACAGGGATAATACACACAGTGATGTCACAGTACAGGGATAATACACACAGTGATGTCACAGTACAGGGATAATACACACAGTGATGTCACAGTACAGGGATAATACACACTGATGTCACAGTACAGGGATAATACACACAGTGATGTCACAGTACAGGCATAATACACACAGTGATGTCACAGTACAGGGATAATGCACACAGCGATGTCGCAGCACAGGGGTAATGCACACAATGATGTCACAGCACAAGGATAATACACACAGTGATGTCACAGTACAGGGGTAATGCACACAGTGATGTCGCAGCAGAGGGGTAATGCACACCGTGATGTCGCAGCACAGGGGTAATTCACACAGTGATATCACAGCACAGGGATACTACACAGAGCGATGTTACAGTACAGGGATACTACGCACTGTGATGTCACAGCACAGGGATAATACACACAGTGATGTCACAGTACAGGGATCATGCACACAGTGATGTCACAGTACAGGGATAATGCACACAGTGATGTCGCAGCACAGGGGTAATGCACACAGTGATGTCGCAGCACAGGGGTAATTCACACAGTGATATCACAGCACAGGGATACTACACACAGCGATGTCACAGTACAGGGATAATACACACTGATGTCACAGTACAGGGATAATACACACAGTGATGTCACAGTACAGGGATAATGCACACAGTGATGTCACAGTACAGGGATAATGCACACAGTGATGTCACAGCACAGGGATAATGCAGACAGTGATGTCACAGCACAGGGATAATGCACACAGTGATGTCACAGTACAGGGATAATGCACACAGTGATGTCACAGTACAGGGATAATGCACACAGTGATGTCACAGCACAGGAATAATGCACAGTGATGTCAAAGCACAGGGATAATACACACAGTGATGTCACAGCACAGGGATAATACACACAGTGATGTCACAGTACAGGGATAATGCACACAGTGATGTCACAGCACAGGAATAATGCACAGTGATGTCAAAGCACAGGGATAATACACACAGTGATGTCACAGTACAGGGATAATACAGACAGTGATGTCACAGCACAGGGATAATACACACTGTGATGTCACAGTACAGGGATAATACACACAGTGATGTCACAGTACAGGGATAATACACACTGATGTCACAGTACAGGGATAATACACACAGTGATGTCACAGTACAGGGATAATACACACAGTGATGTCACAGTACAGGGATAATACACACAGTGATATCACAGTACAGGGGTAATGCACACAGTGATATCACAGTACAGGGGTAATGCACACAATGATATCACAGTACAGGGATAATACACACAGTGATGTCACAGCACAGGGATAATGCACACAGTGATATCACAGTACAGGGATAATACACACAGTGATGTTACAGCACAGGGATAGTACACACAGATGTTACAGCACAGGGATAATACACACCGTGATGTCACAGCACAGGGATAATACACACAGTGATGTCACAGTACAGGGATAATACACACAGTGATGTCACAGCACAGAGATAATACACAGTGATGTCACAGTACAGGGATAATACACACAGTGATGTCACAGCACAGGGATAATACACACAGTGATGTCACAGCACAGGGATAATGCACACAGTGATGTCACAGCACAGGGATAATACACACAGTGATGTCACAGCACAGGGATAATACACAGTGATGTCACAGCACAGGGATAATACACACAGTGATGTTACAGCACAGGGATAGCAGCACATGACAGTAGAGCATGTGAGAGGATATGACTTCCCCGCACTGCACCCAGTAATGCTGCAGAACAGACCTGAAGCACACAGCATGGAAGTGAAGGGCTCCATTGTAGGATGGGGTTGGGGTGTCCATAGTTAGCGCTTGTGTATGGCCCGTGTAGCCGCTGCTTTGCCGGCTGCCCGGTATTGACTCCGCTCTTCTTCAGGACCTAATGCTATGTGCGCATATTTAGCATTTGATACAGATATTTCTGCATTTTTTGGCAGGAAAAACGCAGCGGCAAAAAATGCATTTTTTGTTGCAGATTTTTCCTATTTATTATAATGGGTGAAATCTGCTGCGCAAGAACTGAGGCTGCAGATTATTCTCTGCCCCAATCTGCAGGGAGAAAATCCTCAGCGTGTGCAGGAGGCGGCAGGATCGCACCGACTCTGCGGCATCAGGATTCCCTTCAGGTTCGTGACAAATCTGCACTCAAAAACTGGATGAAAACACAACGTGTGCGCGCAACCCAATGCTTCTCCACCCGGTCAGTGAGACGGCAGAGCAGACCACCCTCCACCAGATCACAGGACAGCCGCCATTACCGGGCCTTATATACACAGACAGCCGCCATTACCGGGCCTTATACACACAGACAGCCGCCATTACCGGGCCTTATACACACAGACAGCCGCCAGGACCAGGCCTTATACACAGACGGCCGCCAGGACCGGGCCTTTTAAGCAGACAGCTGCCAGGACCAGGCCTTATACACACAGACAGCCTCCATTACCGGGCCTTATACACACAGACAGCTGCCAGGACCAGGCCTTATACACACAGACAGCCGCCATTACCGGGCCTTATACACACAGACAGCCGCCAGCCAGGACCGGGCCTTATACACACAGACAGCTGCCAGGACCAGGCCTTATACACACAGACAGCTGCCAGGACCAGGTCTTATACACACATACAGCTGCCAGGACCAGGCCTTATACACACAGACAGCCGCCATTACCGGGCCTTATATACACAGACAGCCGCCATTACCGGGCCTTATACACACAGACAGCCACCAGGACCGGGCCTTATACACACACACAGCCGCCATTACCGGGCCTTATACACACAGACAGCTGCCAGGACCAGGCCTTATACACACAGACAGCCACCAGGACCGGGCCTTATACACACAGACAGCCGCCATTACCGGGCCTTATACACACAGACAGCCGCCATTACCGGGCCTTATACACACAGACAGCCGCCATTACCGGGCCTTATACACACAGACAGCCGCCAGGAACGGGCCTTATACACACAGACAGCCGCCAGGACCGGGCCTTATACGCAGACAGCCGCCAGGACCGGGCCTTTTAAGCAGACAGCTGCCAGGACCAGGCCTTATACACACAGACAGCCTCCATTACCGGGCCTTATACACACAGACAGCTGCCAGGACCAGGCCTTATACACACAGACAGCCGCCATTACCGGGCCTTATACTCACAGACAGCCGCCAGCCAGGACCGGGCCTTATACACACAGACAGCTGCCAGGACCAGGCCTTATACACACAGACAGCTGCCAGGACCAGGTCTTATACACACATACAGCTGCCAGGACCAGGCCTTATACACACAGACAGCCGCCATTACCGGGCCTTATATACACAGACAGCCGCCATTACCGGGCCTTATACACACAGACAGCCACCAGGACCGGGCCTTATACACACACACAGCCGCCATTACCGGGCCTTATACACACAGACAGCTGCCAGGACCAGGCCTTATACACACAGACAGCCACCAGGACCGGGCCTTATACACACAGACAGCCGCCATTACCGGGCCTTATACACACAGACAGCCGCCATTACCGGGCCTTATACACACAGACAGCCGCCATTACCGGGCCTTATACACACAGACAGCCGCCAGGAACGGGCCTTATACACACAGACAGCCGCCAGGACCGGGCCTTATACGCAGACAGCCGCCAGGACCGGGCCTTATACACACAGACAGCCGCCATTACCGGGCCTTATACACACAGACAGCCGCCAGGACCGGGCCTTATACACACAGACAGCCGCCAGGACCGGGCCTTATACACACAGACAGCCGCCATTACCGGGCCTTATACACACAGACAGCCGCCATTACCGGGCCTTATACACACAGACAGTCGCCATTACCGGGCCTTATACACACAGACAGCCGCCATTACCGGGCCTTATACACACAGACAGTCGCCATTACCGGGCCTTATACACACAGACAGCCGCCATTACCGGGCCTTATACACACAGACAGCCACCAGGACCGGGCCTTATACACACAGACAGCCGCCATTACCGGGCCTTATACACACAGACAGCCGCCATTACCGGGCCTTATACACACAGACAGCCGCCATTACCGGGCCTTATACACACAGACAGCCGCCAGGAACGGGCCTTATACACACAGACAGCCGCCAGGACCGGGCCTTATACGCAGACAGCCGCCAGGACCGGGCCTTATACACACAGACAGCCGCCATTACCGGGCCTTATACACACAGACAGCCGCCAGGACCGGGCCTTATACACACAGACAGCCGCCAGGACCGGGCCTTATACACACAGACAGCCGCCATTACCGGGCCTTATACACACAGACAGCTGCCAGGACCAGGCCTTATACACACAGACAGCCACCAGGACCGGGCCTTATACACAGACAGCCGCCAGGACCGGGCCTTATACACACAGACAGCCGCCATTACCGGGCCTTATACACACAGACAGCCGCCATTACCGGGCCTTATACACACAGACAGTCGCCATTACCGGGCCTTATACACACAGACAGCCGCCATTACCGGGCCTTATACACACAGACAGTCGCCATTACCGGGCCTTATACACACAGACAGCTGCCAGGACCAGGCCTTATACACACAGACAGCCGCCATTACCGGGCCTTATACACACAGACAGCCGCCAGGACCGGGCCTTATACACACAGACAGCCACCAGGACCAGGCCTTATACACACAGACAGCCACCAGGACCGGGCCTTATACACACAGACAGCCGCCATTACCGGGCCTTATACACACAGACAGCTGCCAGGACCAGGCCTTATACACACAGACAGCCACCAGGACCGGGCCTTATACACAGACAGCCGCCAGGACCGGGCCTTATACACACAGACAGCCGCCATTACCGGGCCTTATACACACAGACAGCCGCCATTACCGGGCCTTATACACACAGACAGTCGCCATTACCGGGCCTTATACACACAGACAGCCGCCATTACCAGGCCTTATACACACAGACAGTCGCCATTACCGGGCCTTATACACACAGACAGCTGCCAGGACCAGGCCTTATACACACAGACAGCCGCCATTACCGGGCCTTATACACACAGACAGCCGCCATTACCGGGCCTTATACACACAGACAGCCACCAGGACCAGGCCTTATACACACAGACAGCCACCAGGACCGGGCCTTATACACACAGACAGTCGCCAGGACCGAGCCTTATACACAGACAGCCGCCAGGACCGGGCCTTATACACACAGACAGCTGCCATTACCGGGCCTTATACACACAGACAGCCGCCAGGACTGGGCCTTATACACACAGACAGCCGCCAGGACCGGGCCTTATACACATAGACAGCCACCAGGACCGGGCCTTATACACACAGACAGCCGCCATTACCGGGCCTTATACACACAGACAGCTGCCAGGACCAGGCCTTATACACACAGACAGCCACCAGGACCGGGCCTTATACGCAGACAGCCGCCAGGACCGGGCCTTATACACAAAGACAGCTGCCAGGACCAGGCCTTATACACACAGACTGCCGCCAGGACCGGGCCTTATACGCAGACAGCTGCCAGGACCGAGCCTTATACACACAGACAGCCGCCAGGACCGGGCCTTATACACAGACAGCCGCCAGGAACGGGCCTTATACACAGACAGCCGCCAGGACCGGGCCTTATACACAGACATCCACCAGGACCAGGCCTTATACACACAGACAGCCGCCATTACCGGGCCATATACACACAGACAGCCACCAGGACCGGGCCTTATACACACAGACAGCCGCCAGGACCGAGCCTTATACACAGACAGCCGCCATTACCGGGCCTTATACACACAGACAGCTGCCAGGACCAGGCCTTATACACACAGACAGCCACCAGGACCGGGCCTTATACACAGACAGCCGCCAGGACCGGGCCTTATACACACAGACAGCCACCAGGACCGGGCCTTATACACAGACAGCCGCCAGGACCGGGCCTTATACACAAAGACAGCCGCCAGGACCGGGCCTTATACGCAGACAGCCGCCAGGACCAGGCCTTATACACAGACAGCCGCCAGGACCGGGCCTTATACACACAGACAGCCGCCAGGACCGGGCCTTATACGCAGACAGCTGCCAGGACCGAGCCTTATACACAGACAGCCGCCAGGAACGGGCCTTATACACAGACAGCCGCCAGGACCGGGCCTTATACACAGACATCCGCCAGGACCGGGCCTTATACACACAGACGGCCGCCAGGACCGGGCCTTATACACACAGACAGCTGCCATTACCGGGCCTTATACACACAGACAGCCGCCAGGACCAGGCCTTATACACACAGACAGCCACCAGGACCGGGCCTTATACGCAGACAGCCGCCAGGACCGGGCCTTATACACAGACAGCCGCCAGGACCGGGCCTTATACACAAAGACAGCTGCCAGGACCGGGCCTTATACACACACACAGCCGCCAGGACTGGGCCTTATACACAGACAGCCGCCAGGACTGGGCCTTATACACAAAGACAGCTGCCAGGAACGGGCCTTATACACAGACAGCCGCCAGGACCGGGCCTTATACACACAGACAGCCGCCAGGACCGGGCCTTATACGCAGACAGCCGCCAGGACCGGGCCTTATACACAGACAGCCGCCAGGAACGGGCCTTATACACAGACAGCCGCCAGGACCGGGCCTTATACACAGACATCCGCCAGGACCGGGCCTTATACACACAGACGGCCGCCAGGACCGGGCCCTATACGCAGACAGCGCCAGGACCGGGCCTTATACACAGACAGCTGCCAGGAACGGGCCTTATACACAGACAGCCGCCAGGAACGGGGCTTATACACAGACAGCCGCCAGGACCGGGCCTTATACACAGACATCCGCCAGGACCGGGCCTTATACACACAGACAGCCGCCAGGACCGGGCCTTATACACACAGACGGCCGCCAGTACCGGGCCTTATACACAGACAGCCGCCAGGACCGGGCCTTATACACACAGACAGCTGCCATTACCGGGCCTTATACACAGACATCCGCCAGGACCAGGCCTTATACACACAGACAGCTGCCAGGACCAGGCCTTATACACACAGACAGCCGCCATTACCGGGCCTTATACACACACGCCTCTGCTGCAGGTTTATTTTCATCTTCTCTTACACAGTTTTCACAGGCTGGGAGTCTAATAACAGCAGCAATTCTGTTTATTTTTTGTTGTGTTGCCCCAATTCACACAAAGGAAATAAACCTGTGTATAATAAAACGTGTGTAATTGCAATACTTTTCTGGGAGAAATACTTCCAACACTTTCGGCCATACGTTAGGGCACTAATACTTTAGGTGACTGCTGCTTTTCTCCATCAGTTCAGACTTTTAAACAAATCATCTTATGGGAATCACAGATACAGTCATATGAAAAAGTTTGTGCACCCCTATTAATGTTACCCTTTTTTCTTTATAATAATTTGGGTTTTTGCTATTTCAGTGTCATATATCTAATAACTGATGGACTGAGTAATATTTCTGGATTGAAATGAGGTTTATTGTACTAACAGAAAATGGGCAATCCGCATTTAAACAAAATTTGACCGGTGCAAAAGTATGGGCACCTCAACATAAAAGTGACATTAATATTTTGTAGAGCCTCCTTTTGCAAAACTAACAGCCTCTAGTCGCTTCCTGTAGCTTTTAATGAGTTCCTGGATCCTGGATGAAGGTAGATTTGACCATTCCTGTTTACAAAACAATTCCAGTTCAGGTAAGTTTGATGGTCGCCGAGCATGGACAGCCGCTTCACATCATCCCACAGATGTTCAATGATATTCAGGTCTGGGGACTGGGATGTCCACTCCAGAACATTGTAATTGTTCCTCTGCATGAATGCCTGAGTAGATTTGGAGCGGTGTTTTGGATCATTGTCTTGCTGAAATATCCATCCCCTGCGTAACTTCAACTTCGTCACTGATTCTTGCACATTATTGTCAAGAATCTGCTGATACTGAGTTGAATCCATGCGACCCTCAACTTTAACAAGATTCCCGGTGCCGGCATTGGCCACACAGCCCCAAAGCATGATGGAACCTCCACCAAATTTTACTGTGGGTAGCAAGTGCTTTTCTTGGAATGCCGTGTTTTTTTGCCTCCATGCATAACGCCTTTTTGTATGACCAAACAACTCAATCTTTGTTTCATCAGTCCACAGGACCTTCTTCCAAAATGTAACTGGCTTGTCCAAATGTGCTTTTGCAGACCTCAGGCGACTCTGTTTGTGGCGTGTTTGCAGAAACTGCTTCTTTCGCATCACTCTCCCATACAGCTTCTCCTTGTGTAACGTGCGCTGTATTGTTGACCGATGCACATTGACACCATCTGCAGCAAGATGAAGCTGCAGGTCTTTGGAGGTGGTCTGTGGATTGTCCTTGACTGTTCTCACCATTCTTCTCTGCCTTTCTGATATTATTCTTGGCCTGCCACTTCTGGGCATAACAAGAACTGTACCTGTGTTCTTCCATTTCCTTACTATGTTCCTCACAGTGGAAACTGACAGTGTAAATCTCTGAGGCAACTTTTTGTACCTTCCCCTGAACAACTATGTTGAATAATCTTTGTTTTCAGATCATTTGAGAGTTGTTTTGAGGAGCCCATGATGCCACTCTTCATAGGAGATTCAAATAGGAGAACAACGTGCAAGTGGCCACCTTAAATACCTTTTCTCATGATTGGATACACCTGCCTATGAAGCTCAAAGCTCAATGAGGTTACAAAACCAATTTAGTGCTTTAGTAATTCAGTAAAAAGTAGTTAGGAGTGTTCAAATCAAGAAATTGATCAGGGTGCCCATACTTTTGCACCGGTCAAATTTTGTTTAAATGCGGATTGCACATTTTCTGTTAGTACAATAAACCTCATTTCAATCCAGAAATATTACTGAGTCCATCAGTTATTAGAAATAGGAAACTGAAATAGCAAAAACCCAAATTGTTATAAAGAAAAAAGGGTAACATTAATAGGGGTGCCCAAACTTTTTCATATGACTGTAAGTAATAGCGAATGCAAAACTCCGCGCTTCCCAAAAGCTGATTTACTCTCATCTTCCTTACTGAGGTGCCCACTGCCCTGGTGAATAGCCACAGACCCCGGCACGGGGACCTCTGCTTCTCTGAATATACATTCATGTATCTGGCCATATACTGTATGTGTGTATTTAATGTATATATGTGTGTGTATCAGTGTATATGTGTATGGATGAGTGTACACTGAGAAGCAAATGGGGTAACAATGTTTTGAACGTTTGACTTTTGCCCTCTATTCCTCTCCATCCTCTACAGCTCTGAGTGTGAGACGTCTTCATCTTATAAACAATCATCTTGGCTTCTCATACAGAAATGTGACTGCAGATATTCAGCAGATGATTAGTTATGCAGATTCTTCTCATGTCGCTGCATTGTTACTGTTTTGCTCTTTTTCTTCTTGTATATTACAAATTACAACCTGTTCTCACATTCCCTGATAGCTCAGTGTTATTAGGTTGATTCCTTGTGAAAGGTCACTGCTCCGAGGAGCCGCCATGAAGAAGATTTCCAAAGAAAAGAGAAGCAGCATCATCCAGCTCATCGATATCAGTCTATCAGCCAAGAAAATAGCCAAACTGCATCATGTGAGGCCAGGACAGGTGGAGGAATAAGAAATGAAGTCCGTCCATTCATTCAAAAGCCAAGAGGTGACGTCCAGGCAAAACACCAGTCAACAAGTCGCCTCATCACCAGGTCTATCAGTTCTGGAGACACCCGGCAGTGGAGGCGGCTCGCATGCTTCATAATAGTGACATCACAGACGTCCATGCAAGCACCGAGCGACGTACATTACACAAGTCTGGAATGGTGGCCGAAAAAAGGTGGAGACTCAACTTCAATATCATCATAAGAAGCGTCGGCTCGAGATTGTAAATAGCCAGAAAAATGGAAGATTAGAAGCGGGTGATTTGGAGCGATGAGATGAAAATCAATAGACGGCTCTGATGGGGGCAAATGGGTCAAGAAGAAACAAGGGAAAAAGGGACGAACGGATCGAGAAATTAAAGAAACTGGCTAGCTCAGTGGAGGAAGCCTGAAGATATGGGGGTGTTCACAGCCAAAGGCGTTGGATACTTGGCCAGGATGCATGGTGGTCTCAATGCTGAGCTCTATGTGAGTGTCCTACAAGATGAGTTACTTCATACACTCGAGTACTATGGCTATGAAAAGTATGACACAGTGTTCCAGCATGACAACGACCCGACGAATACGCCGAAGGAGGGATGGGAATCCTGTGTCTAGGGAAGGGGAAGATGGTGACTCCTGGTAAAACCTTCTGCTGGCCCCTGACGTCTATAGATAGTTTCTGCACCTATGCGCCAAGCAGGATAGGCTACTTTCACACATCCGGCTTGAGCTCTGCGGCTCAATCCGGCTGTGCAAGCTATGCAACGGATGCGGTGAAAACACCGCATCCTTTGCATAAGTTTTTCCTTTGCGGCCAGTCCGGTTTTTGCCGCTTGCGGCAGGCTACTGAGCATGCGCAGTGGCAAAAACCGCATGCGGCGGCCGGATGCGGTTATTGCCGCATCCGGCCGCCATAGGCATGCATTGAAAAATGCGCCGCATTGGCCGAATGCGGCGCGATGCGGGTTTTTTTGCCGCACGAAAAAACGTGCCAGGCAACGTTACATCCGGCCGCCGCATCGGCTAAATCTACCGCATGCGGCAAAAAATGGACGGAACGCAAGGCCATGCGGCACAATGCGGCACTAATTAAAGTCTATGCAGGAAAATCGCAACCGGCAGCAAAAAAAACCGGTTGCGATTTTCCTGCAAAGTGCCGGATTGTGCCGCATAGCAAAAACCGGAGATGTGAAAGCAGCCTTACCTAGTCCCTGGTTGACTCTGAAATAGGCCCTAGGCAGTAACTGTACAGGATGAACACTAGTCAACCCGACTAAGGCTGGTGTCACACATAGCGACGACGACGACAACGACGTCGCTGCAACGTCACCATATTCTGTGACGTAGCAGCGACCATAGATGATCATTAGTAAGCTGTCAAACATGTTAGAAAAAGCAGCGACGGAGCAGCGATCATAGCGACGTCGACGGTCGTTGTCTGGTTTCAGACGTAGCGTAGCGTCGCTGCTGCGGTGTCAAACACAAGGATTATCAGCTTATCAGCATGGCGCAGCGGGATAGCAGCGATCAAAAAATGACTTCGAGCATTCAGGAGCGAGCAACGATTTCGCAGCAGGGGTCTGATCATTGTTATGTGTCACACACAGCGACGTCGCTGTTGAGGTCGCTGCAACGTCACAGAATATGGTGACGTTGCAGCGACGTCGTTGTCGTCGTCGTTATGTGTGACACCAGCTTTAGTCCTAAAAAACACACAGGGGAATGCAAATGGACAACTTATCTCCAGGATGACTGTAGAAGTACAGCAATATAAAACAATGGTCTCCACAGGTGATTCCATGCTGACTGCTGGCAATCTGGACAGCATAGGAGTAAACGCTACCACAGGCGACAAACTAAGGGATGCAGGTATATATGGACACAGTGAGTGGGGATGAGGATTTGCAGCTGAACTTCCACGGTGTGCGCAGGGTCCAAAGGGAAAGAGTTAACCTTAACGATACATGGAACTCAATACACATCAGAGAAGAAAGAATCAAATATTAAGGAGCAATTTGTGCAGCCAAAGGCAGCGACCTTCTGCCGCCAGACACCACAGGGTTCTCTGTCACCTGTGACACAGATCCTCCAGTCTCTGCTGGGGAGCGCTGCAGCTCCCTCAGGGTTATCTTTGGTCTCTGTGCTGCCTCTCTGATTAATGCCCTCCTTTGCTAGGCTGAGAGTTTTGGTGGGCGGCCCTCTCTTGTCAGATGTGTTGTAGTACCATGTTCTTTCCATTTGATGATAATGGATTTGATGGATCATCAGAAAGTTGGATATTTATTTTTATTTAGAAACCAACCATGACTTGTACTTCTCACCGCTCTGTCTTTGACTTTTCTGGAGAGCTCCTTGGTCTTCATGGTGTTGTTTGGAGATCTTCTTGGTCTTCATGGTGTTGTTTGGAGATCTTCTTGGTCTTCATGGTGTTGTTTGGAGATCTCCTTGGTCTTCATGGTGTTGTTTGGTGATCTCCTTGACCTTCTTTGTGTTTGGTGATCTCCTTGGCGTTCATTGTGTTGTTTGGAGATCTCCTTGGTCTTCATGGTGTTGTTTGGAGATCTCCTTGGTCTTCATGGTGTTGTTTGGGGATCTCCTTGGCCTTCATGGTGTTGTTTGGGGATCTCCTTGGTCTTCATGGTGTTGTTTGGGGATCTCCTTGGTCTTCATGGTTTTGTTTGGGGATCTCCTTGGTCTTCATGGTGTTGTTTGGTGATCTCCTTGGCCTTCATGGTTTTGTTTGGAGATCTCCTTGGTCTTCATGGTGTTGTTTGGGGATCTCCTTGGTCTTCATGGTGTTGTTTGGGGATCTCCTTGGTCTTCATGGTGTTGTTTGGGGATCTCCTTGGTCTTCATGGTGTTGTTTGGGGATCTCCTTGGTCTTCATGGTTTTGTTTGGGGATCTCCTTGGTCTTCATGGTGTTGTTTGGGGATCTCCTTGGTCTTCATGGTTTTGTTTGGTGATCTCCTTGGCCTTCATGGTGTTGTTTGAAGATCTCCTTGGTCTTAATGGTTTTGTTTGGTGATCTCTTTCGCCTTCATTGTGTTGTTTCGGGATCTCCTTGGTCTTCATGGTGTTGTTTGGAGATCTCCTTGGCTTTCATGGTGTTGTTTGGGGATCTCCTTGGCCTTCATGGTGTTGTTTGGGGATCTCCTTGGCCTTCATGGTGTTGTTTGGTTAGTGGTGCCTCTTCTTAATGGTGTTGCAGTTTCTCTGGCCTTTCAGATAAGCTATGTATATACCAACAGGCCCCTGGACACTTAGGGGTACTTCTCACATAGCGAGATCGCTGCTGAGTCGCAGGTTTTGTGACGTACCAGGGACCTCATCAGCGATCTCGCTGTGTGTGACACTAAGCAGCGACCCTGCTGTGAAATCGCTGATCGTTACACACTGTTCTGGTTCATATTCTGGCTGTCGGGCTCCCGCTGTGCAGCACACATCGGCGTGTTTGACACCTTACCCAACGACCTCGTTCGCGACTCACGTAGGCGTTCATCGTCGTTGTTTTCCGCGCCCTCTCTGTTCCGATTGGTGATCGCTACTGCGTCTGGATTGGCCGCTTCCATGCTCTGTTCTGGCTTGTAGATCGCAGTACATTTCACAGGGCTGAATTCACTTGTCCCGGAGCGCGTGCAGCAGCAGATCGTAATGCAGTCCATTCTGCATCGGGACTGTAGGATGGACAAGGATGGAGAAGGATGGAAGCACTATTATGTTCCCTTCTCTAAAGGCAAGGCCGCCCAGTCACAACGCAGTTACGACCACCAATCGGAGCAGAGGGGGCGCGGAAAAGGCAATGTAGATGCACGCCTATGTTACTAATCAAGATTTGAATCGTGCTATGTGACAGGGTTCCAGCGACCACCATATCGTTGCTGCGTCATTGGGAAGATCTGACAGCTCACTAGCGACCCTGTAGCGACGTACCAGCGCTCCTGACCAGGTCGTAGCATGGTCGGAATCGCTGGTGCGTCGTTTAGTGACACGGTACCCTTAGACTGCCCATAGGGGGACTTCCTTTCATTAAGCATGGGATTTATGAAGGTAATTACTTGCACCAAACATTTTTAGGGGCTTCATAGCAAAAGGGGTGAATACATATGCACATGGCAATTTATATTTATTTTATCCCGTAAATTAAATTTTTTCCTAGATTTTTCTCACTTCACTTCCCCAACTTAGACTATTTAATTCCATTTTTTTTTTTTACTTTTTAGTGTTGTTTACCCGTACGTAACATGTCAGGAAGGGATTAAATGCTTTTATATGTGCCGCACACTGAAAATAATGGTGCCTTATGATAACAGATAATAATACCTCCCCCTCCAGCGAGGAATAATTGATGTTACCCTGTGGAGCCCAGACCCCAAGATGAGGAGACTCACATTTCTGTGATCTTTCCAAGGCCCTGAAAGGCTCCAGACTCCATCCTCCGCAGCTCCGTGTCCAGCGTTATAAAACTGCAGGAAATAAAAGACACCAAGTCATCTACTATACGGAAATACCGCGCTATAGTGCATTAGTGTCTACACATAGGCCTGTACTGTCTATGTCTGGGCAGTGGGAAGAGACTTCAGAAGCTATAAGGCTATTATAGGGGGCATGAGGAGACTATAAGGGGGCATGAGGTGATTATAAGGGGGCTTGGGATGACTACAGGGGGCATGGAATGACTATAAGGGGGCATGGGATGACTATAGGGGGTATGAGGTGGGGTTGCGGTCTGTTGTGGGTGGTGAGGTGAGGACCACGTTCAGTTGTGGATGGTGAGGTGGGGGCAGCGGTCTGTTGTGGGTGGTAAGGTGGGGGCAGCGGTCTGTTGTGGGTGGTGAGGTGGCGCTTGCATCAGTTGTGGATGGTGAGGTGGAGGCCTTGGTCAGTTGTGGATGGTGAGGTGGAGGCCATGGTCAGTTGTGGGTGGTGAGGTGGAGACCTCAGTCAGTTGTGGGTGGTGAGGTGGAGACCTCAGTCAGTTGTGGGTGGTGAGGTGGAGACCTCAGTCAGTTGTGGGTGGTGAGGTGGAGACCTTAGTCAGTTGTGGGTGGTGAGGTGGAGACCTCAGTCAGTTGTGGGTGGTGAGGTGGAGACCTCAGTCAGTTGTGGGTGGTGAGGTGGAGACCTCAGTCAGTTGTGGGTGGTGAAGTGGAGACCTCGGTCAGTTGTGGGTGGTGAGGTGGAGACCTCGGTCAGTTGTGGGTGGTGAGGTGGAGACCTCGGTCAGTTGTGGGTGGTGAGGTGGAGACCTCAGTCAGTTGTGGGTGGTGAGGTGGAGACCTCGGTCAGTTGTGGGTGGTGAGGTGGAGACCTCAGTCAGTTGTGGTTGGTGAGGTGGAGACCTCAGTCAGTTGTGGGTGGTGAGGTGGAGACCTCGGTCAGTTGTGGGTGGTGAGGTGGAGACCTCAGTCAGTTGTGGGTGGTGAGGTGGAGACCTCGGTCAGTTGTGGGTGGTGAGGTGGAGACCTCAGTCAGTTGTGGGTGGTGAGGTGGAGGCCTTGGTCAGTTGTGGATGGTGAGGTGGAGGCCATGGTCAGTTGTGGGTGGTGAGGTGGAGACCTCAGTCAGTTGTGGGTGGTGAGGTGGAGACCTCAGTCAGTTGTGGGTGGTGAGGTGGAGACCTCAGTCAGTTGTGGGTGGTGAGGTGGAGACCTCAGTCAGTTGTGGGTGGTGAGGTGGAGACCTCAGTCAGTTGTGGGTGGTGAGGTGGAGACCTCGGTCAGTTGTGGGTGGTGAGGTGGAGACCTCGGTCAGTTGTGGGTGGTGAGGTGGAGACCTCGGTCAGTTGTGGGTGGTGAGGTGGAGACCTCGGTCAGTTGTGGGTGGTGAGGTGGAGACCTCAGTCAGTTGTGGGTGGTGAGGTGGAGACCTCAGTCAGTTGTGGGTGGTGAGGTGGAGACCTCAGTCAGTTGTGGGTGGTGAAGTGGAGACCTCGGTCAGTTGTGGGTGGTGAGGTGGAGACCTCGGTCAGTTGTGGGTGGTGAGGTGGAGACCTCGGTCAGTTGTGGGTGGTGAGGTGGAGACCTCGGTCAGTTGTGGGTGGTGAGGTGGAGACCTCGGTCAGTTGTGGGTGGTGAGGTGGAGACCTCGGTCAGTTGTGGGTGGTGAGGTGGAGACCTCAGTCAGTTGTGGTTGGTGAGGTGGAGACCTCAGTCAGTTGTGGGTGGTGAGGTGGAGACCTCGGTCAGTTGTGGGTGGTGAGGTGGAGACCTCAGTCAGTTGTGGGTGGTGAGGTGGAGACCTCAGTCAGTTGTGGGTGGTGAGGTGGAGACCTCGGTCAGTTGTGGGTGGTGAGGTGGAGACCTCAGTCAGTTGTGGGTGGTGAGGTGGAGACCTCAGTCAGTTGTGGGTGGTGAGGTGGAGGCCTTGGTCAGTTGTGGATGGTGAGGTGGAGGCCATGGTCAGTTGTGGGTGGTGAGGTGGAGACCTCAGTCAGTTGTGGGTGGTGAGGTGGAGACCTCAGTCAGTTGTGGGTGGTGAGGTGGAGACCTCAGTCAGTTGTGGGTGGTGAGGTGGAGACCTCAGTCAGTTGTGGGTGGTGAGGTGGAGACCTCAGTCAGTTGTGGGTGGTGAGGTGGAGACCTCAGTCAGTTGTGGGTGGTGAGGTGGAGACCTCGGTCAGTTGTGGGTGGTGAGGTGGAGACCTCGGTCAGTTGTGGGTGGTGAGGTGGAGACCTCAGTCAGTTGTGGGTGGTGAGGTGGAGACCTCAGTCAGTTGTGGGTGGTGAGGTGGAGACCTCAGTCAGTTGTGGGTGGTGAGGTGGAGACCTCGGTCAGTTGTGGGTGGTGAGGTGGAGACCTCGGTCAGTTGTGGTTGGTGAGGTGGAGACCTCGGTCAGTTGTGGGTGGTGAGGTGGAGACCTTGGTCAGTTTTGGGTGGTGAGGTGGAGACCTCGGTCAGTTGTGGGTGGTGAGGTGGAGACCTCAGTCAGTTGTGGGTGGTGAGGTGGAGACCTCAGTCAGTTGTGGGTGGTGAGGTGGAGACCTCGGTCAGTTGTGGGTGGTGAGGTGGAGACCTCGGTCAGTTGTGGTTGGTGAGGTGGAGACCTCGGTCAGTTGTGGGTGGTGAGGTGGAGACCTTGGTCAGTTTTGGGTGGTGAGGTGGAGACCTCAGTCAGTTGTGGGTGGTGAGGTGGAGACCTCAGTCAGTTGTGGGTGGTGAGGTGGAGACCTCAGTCAGTTGTGGGTGGTGAGGTGGAGACCTCGGTCAGTTGTGGGTGGTGAGGTGGAGACCTCGGTCAGTTGTGGTTGGTGAGGTGGAGACCTCAGTCAGTTGTGGGTGGTGAGGTGGAGACCTCGGTCAGTTGTGGGTGGTGAGGTGGAGACCTCGGTCAGTTGTGGTTGGTGAGGTGGAGACCTCGGTCAGTTGTGGGTGGTGAGGTGGAGACCTTGGTCAGTTTTGGGTGGTGAGGTGGGTACCACAGTCAGTGCACTGGGAGGCTATTTCTTGGTTGGCCCGAACCCCCATACTTACATTCTGCTGATGTTGGGGACGTTGGAGAAAGTTCCTCTGTGAATCACTGAGATTCTGGTCTCCACCAGTCGGCTGTAAAGATGACACAAGTGGTTAGCACAGCTCCTCGGGGGCGTGTATCACGGCGTCACTCTCACATTCACTCCCCTGCAGTCTCTGCTCATTCAGCTGCGCGGCTCGTCACAGGTACAGCCGTCAGGAGCCGTGCAGCTGTGTCCATCACAAATCAGGACACATTACTACAACGTACAGCAAGCAGAGGTCTTGTATGTGGAGAACGCTGAATTTTACATTTAGGGTCCGGGTTTATTTCCCTCTGATCAGTCGATTCCCGTGCGGCGATTGTTCGGTCAGAGAATATCCAGAGAGCGGGGGATCAGCTCGGAGCCGCGGGGGAGACGCTGCCAGGGGCCGGGTGTCAAGAGAGCGGGAACAGCACCTAATTGAGGCAATTATACAAACCCCAGAGTTTCAGTTTCAGGAAAAGAAAGTCGAGGATCAGAATAAACAAGAGCCAGGAAATTCCATCAGCATGATCGCACCGCCGAAACACGGGCAAGATGTGGGGGGACGGGGCACACAGCGCGGCACCTGTACCGGCGGCAGGAGGGGGTGCTGGAGAGCGCTGTCACACCATGGGCTTAGATACACAGCTCAGAAAACGGTATCACACACCAAGATTAGATACACGGCTCAGAAAACGGTATCACACACAAGATTAGATACACGGCTCAGCATACGGTATCACACACAATAAGATTAGATACACGGCTCAGAAAACGGTATCACACACAAGATTAGATACACGGCTCAGCATACGGTATCACACAAGATTAGATACACGGCTCAGAAAACGGTATCACACACAAGATTAGATCCACGGCTCAGCATACGGTATCACACACAATAAGATTAGATACACGGCTCAGAAAACGGTATCACACACAAGATTAGATACACGGCTCAGCATACGGTATTACACACATTAAGATTAGCTACACGGCTCAGCATACGGTATCACACACAATAAGATTAGATACACAGCTCAGAAAACGGTATCACAAACAAGATTAGATACACGGCTCAGAAAACGGTATCACACACAATAAGATTAGATACACGGCTCAGAAAACGGTATCACACACAAGATTAGATACACGGCTTAGTAGGTGGTATCTCATCATAGGCTTAGCTACACGGCTCAGCAGACGGTATCACACACAATGTGATTAGATACACGGCTCAGCAGACAGTATCACACTGGAGAGAATTAGATACACAGCTCAGCAGACAGTATCACACAGGAGAGGATTAGATACATGG
The DNA here is from genome assembly GCF_048569485.1 of Anomaloglossus baeobatrachus. Lineage (NCBI taxonomy): Eukaryota > Metazoa > Chordata > Amphibia > Anura > Aromobatidae > Anomaloglossus > Anomaloglossus baeobatrachus. The sequence continues at coordinate 4,925,851 of NC_134364.1, read as the reverse complement.
CTCAGCAGACAGTATCACAGAGGATAGGATTAGATATACAACTCAGCAGACAGTATCACACAGGATAGGATTAGATATATAGCTCAGCAGACAGTATCACACAGGAGAGGATTAGATACACGGCTCAGCAGACAGTATTACACAGGAGAGGATTAGATACATAGCTCAGCAGACAGGATCACACATGATATGATTAGATACACGGCTCAGCAGACAGTATCACAGAGGATAGGATTAGATACACGGCTCAGCAGACAGTATCACACAGGAGAGGATTAGATACACGGCTCAGCAGACAGTATCACAGAGGATAGGATTAGATACACGGCTCAGCAGACAGTATCACAGAGGATAGGATTAGATACACTACTCAGCAGACAGTATCACACAGGAAAGGATTAGATACACGGCTCAGCAGACAGTATCACAGAGGATAGGATTAGATACACTACTCAGCAGACAGTATCACACAGGACAGGATTAGATACACAGCTCAGCAGACAGTATCCCACAGGAAAGGATTAGATACACGGCTCAGCAGACAGTATCACAGAGGATAGGATTAGATACACTACTCAGCAGACAGTATCACACAGGATAGGATTAGATATATAGCTCAGCAGACAGTATCACACAGGAGAGGATTAGATACATGGCTCAGCAGACAGGATCACACAGGATAGGATTAGATATATGGCTCAGCAGACAGTACCACACAGGAGAGCATCAGATACACAGCTCAGCAGACGGTATCACACCGGATAGGATTTGATACACGGCTCAGCAGACAGGATCACACAGGATAGGATTAGATACACGGCTCAGCAGACAGTATCACAGAGGATAGGATTAGATACACGGCTCAGCAGACAGTATCACACAGGAGAGGATTAGATACACGGCTCATCAGACAGTATCACAGAGGATAGGATTAGATACACGGCTCAGCAGACGGTATCACACAGGATAGGATTAGATACACAGCTCAGCAGACAGGATCACACAGGACAGGATTAGATACACAGCTCAGCAGACAGTATCCCACAGGAGAGGATTAGATACACGGCTCAGCAGACAGCATCACAGAGGATAGGATTAGATACACTACTCAGCAGACAGTATCGCACAGGAGAGGATTAGATACACAACTCAGCAGACTGTATCACACAGGATAGTATTAGATACACAGTTCAGTATAGAGCATCACACAGGAGAAGATTAGATACAGCATCATAGCATACATACAGTCTTACATGAATGCTTAGATACAGTATCAGATGTAGCAGTGCTCGGTCTCTAGGGTCAAAGGGACCGGAGGATGGAATAGAGTGAGCGACCCCCAGCACATGTCGGTGAGAGCACAGCGGCTGCGGCAGGATATGGGGGGCTCGGCTGCGTCTCCCCCCGGACAATGCTCTTATTCAGGGCAGCACAATACCCAGGCAGCCATGTAGCCTGATCAGCGCGGCTCTGACAGTTAAATAAACTGTCGGATGAGACGCGAGATATTTCCCCAAATAATCCGACCAGAGAAAGCGGCGCTGAGCAAATAAACTGCAATTAGCCCAACATGGCAGCGACATGCAAGGGGCAGCGCTACCGGGAGGAAATCTCCATATGTGCCCCCTGCAGACCGCCGACTTGTAATATGGCATCTCGTAGTCCGGCATCTGTTAGTCCAGCATCTTAAAGGTGGGCATTCCATATTCCGTCGTCTCATAGACTGTTATCTCTTAGTCCGGCATCTGGTAGTTGGCATCTCGTAGTCTGGAGTCTCGTAGTCCGGTGTCTCATAGTCTGCGTCTCGTAGTCCAGCGGCGTCTCGTAGTCCGGCGGCGTCTTGTAATCCGGCGGCGTCTCGTAGTCCGGCAACATCTCGTAGTCTGGCGGCGTCTCGTCTGGCAGCGTCTCGTAATCCGGCGGCGTCTCGTAGTCCGGCGGCGTCTCGTAGTCCGGCGGCGTCTCGTAGTCCGGCGGCGTCTCGTAGTCCGGCGGCGTCTCGTACTCCGGCGGCGTCTCGTAGTCCGGCGGCGTCTCGTAGTCCGGCGGCGTCTCGTAATCCGGCGGCGTCTCGTAATCCGGCGGCGTCTCGTAGTCCGGCGGCGTCTTGTAATCCGGCGGCGTCTCGTAATCCGGCGGCGTCTCGTAGTCCGGCGGCGTCTCGTAGTCCGGCGGCGTCTCGTAGTCTGGCGGCGTCTCGTAATCCGGCGGTGTCTCGTAGTCCGGCGGCGTCTCGTAGTCCGGCGGCGTCTCGTAGTCCGGCGGTGTCTCGTAGTCCGGCGGCGTCTCGTTGTCTGCATCTCATAGTCTGGCGTCTCGTAGTCCGGCATCTCGTAGTCTGGCATCTCGTAGTCGCCGTCTCGTAGTCGGCGTCTCATAGTCCGGTGTCTTGTAGTCTGGTGTCTCGTAGTCTGTGGTCTCGCATTCCGCCGTCTCGTAGTCGGCGTCTCGTAGTCCGGTGTCTTGTAGTCTGTGGTCTCGCATTCCGGCGTCTCGTAGTCCGGCGGCGTCTCGTAGTCCGGCGGCGTCTCGTAGTCGGCGTCTCGTAGTCCGGTGTCTCGTAGTCTGTGGTCTCGTAGTCTGTGGTCTCGTAGTCCGACGGCGTCTCATAGTCCGGCAGCGTCTCGTAAAGGTGGGCATTCCATATTCCGTCGTCTCATAGACTGTTATCTCTTAGTCCGGCATCTGGTAGTTGGCATCTCGTAGTCTGGAGTCTCGTAGTCCGGTGTCTCATAGTCTGCGTCTCGTAGTCCAGCGGCGTCTCGTAGTCCGGCGGCGTCTTGTAATCCGGCGGCGTCTCGTAGTCCGGCAACATCTCGTAGTCTGGCGGCGTCTCGTCTGGCAGCGTCTCGTAGTCCGGCGGCGTCTCGTAATCCGGCGGCGTCTCGTAGTCCGGCGGCGTCTCGTAATCCGGCGGCGTCTCGTAATCCGGCGGCGTCTCGTAGTCCGGCGACGTCTCGTAGTCCGGCGGCGTCTCGTAGTCCGGCAGCGTCTCGTAGTCGGCGTCTCGTAGTCCGGCGTCTAATAGTCTGCATCTCATAGTCTGGCGTCTCGTAGTCTGGCGTCTCGTAGTCTGGCATCTCGTAGTCGCCATCTCGTTGTCGGCGTCTCGTAGTCCGGTGTCTTGTAGTCTGGTGTCTCGTAGTCTGTGGTCTCGCATTCCGCCGTCTCGTAGTCGGCGTCTCGTAGTCCGGTGTCTTGTAGTCCAGTGTCTCGTAGTCTGTGGTCTCGCATTCCGGCGTCTCGTAGTCCGGTGGCGTCTCGTAGTCTGGCGGCATCTCGTAGTCGGCGTCTCGTAGTCCGGTGTCTCGTAGTCTGTGGTCTCGTAGTCTGTGGTCTCGTAGTCTGTGGTCTCGTAGTCCGGCGGCGTCTCATAGTCCGGCGGCGTCTCGTAGTCCGGCGGCGTCTCGTAGTCCGGCGGCGTCTCGTAGTCCGGCGGCGTCTCGTAGTCCGGCGGCGTCTCGTAGTCCGGCGGCGTCTCATAGTCGGCGTCTCGTAGTCCGGCGTCTCGTAGTCCGGCATCTCGTAGTCCGGCGTCTCGTAGTCCGGCGTCTCGTAGTCTGTGGTCTCGTAGTCCGGCGTCTCGTAGTCGCCGTCTTGTAGTCCGGCGTCTTGTAGTCCGGCGTCTCGTAGTCCGGCGTCTTGTAGTCCGGCGTCTTGTAGTCCGGCGTCCCGTAGTCTGGCATCTCGTAGTCGCCGTCTTGTAGTCCGGCGTCTTGTAGTCCGGCGTCTTGTAGTCCGGCGTCTCGTAGTCCGGCGTCTCGTAGTCCGGCGTCTCGTAGTCCGGCGTCTCGTAGTCCGGCGTCTCGTAGGCCGGCGTCTCGTAGGCCGGCGTCTCATAGTCCGGCGTCTCGTAGTCCAGCGTCTCGTAGGCCAGCGTCTCGTAGTCCGGCGTCTCGTAGGCCAGCGTCTCGTAGGCCAGCGTCTCATAGTCCAGCGTCTCGTAGTCCGGCGTCTTGTAGTCCGGCATCCCGTAGTCTGGCATCTCGTAGTCGCCGTCTTGTAGTCCGGCGTCTCGTAGTCGCCGTCTTGTAGTCCGGCGTCTTGTAGTCCGGCGTCTCGTAGGCCAGCGTCTCGTAGTCCAGGAATCTCTTGTAGCAGAAGCTACCCTATCATGAGTAGCAGCACAGTAACCTGCACGGTGCGGTATTATGTGCTGCGCTGTTTATAGACTTTTCTATACGGGTCCGATAATCCAGAATATTTCCTGCATTTGTATAGTCCCTTTAAATGCTGAATTAAAGGAGTTTTTCTAATATTACAGACGCGGGTGTATAACATAGATCATGTGACAAGCCTCAGAGGTCCTTAACACGGGGGCCCCTGACCTGCATCTAACCAGGGGCCACATCTGATGGGGAGATTAGGTTATGGCCTCCTCCAGGAAAGGATGATGGGAGTCATAAACGTTGCTGGATATGGAGATTAGATTGTAAGCTCCTGGAATCAGGGATGATGGGAGTAGTGATACATTGTGCGGGGGGGACATGGAGAATATATTGTGGCCACCTGGGGATGCTGGGGGTGGTCGTCTGTGCCCCTGGTGTCTCCTGGCACTGCACCTCCACTGCTGGACACTGGCTCACTGCTGCCACCTCATGGAGACCAGTAGCAGTGCAGGAGCCGAGGAGCAGAATGATAACGTTAGAGGGTGGTGCAGTGACAGAATCCACCCTAGAGGGGGCGCCCTTCCTGCTGACTGCATCCATCCCCATCTCCCAGTGAACAAAGCGTCACGGGGCGAAAAGCGCCAGTTCCAGGACCGCAGTCCGCCATGCAGGAGTGACTGATGTGGAGGTGTAGTGCCGCCATGTTAGCCCCCGGCTGTGTGACTGAGGAGTGGGTCAGTTCTGGGGTCCACACTATGAGCAGTTCATCAGGTGTGGGGGGACGATAAGCTGCCGGGGGGTGCCTTCAGATTGCTGGCCCCATTATATCGGTATTACTGAGCACAGAGAGGCGCTGTGTCCGGAGGAGCTCGGGGCGGCACATGGACGGGGGGGCTCCGAGCCTCCAGAGAACAGGGAGCTTGTGTCAGAGCATTGGGGGCTGCCACCGCCCTGTAATGAGACCACTGCGCACATACAGCCTGACCTGCCGCTAAGCTGCCCACTAATGTCCCAAACACACAAACTGAGTCCCCACCGCCAGGACTGGAGACGAGCGCCCCGGACCCTCAGCATCAACTGGGGAGGCAGTGATCAGCAGTGTCTGTGTGATGGGGGATACACTCAGCCTGTGCAGTGTGATGAGGATACGCTCAGCCTGTGCAGTGTGATGAGGATATGCTCAGCCTGTGCAGTGTGATGGGGGATATGCTCAGCCTGTGCAGTGTGATGGGGGGATACACTCAGTCTGTGCAGTGTGATGAGGATACGCTCAGCCTCTCAGCCTGTGCAGTGTGATGGGGGGATACACTCAGCCTGTGCAGTGTGATGAGGATACGCTCAGCCTGTGCAGTGTGATGAGGATACGCTCAGCCTGTGCAGTGTGATGAGGATATGCTCAGCCTGTGCAGTGTGATGGGGGATATGCTCAGCCTGTGCAGTGTGATGGGGGGATACACTCAGTCTGTGCAGTGTGATGGGGGATACGCTCAGCGATAAGCAGTGTGATGAGGATACACTCAGCGATAAGCAGTGTGATGGGGGGATACACTCAGCGATAAGCAGTGTGATGGGGGATACACTCAGCGATAAGCCGTGTGATGGGGGGATACGCTCAGCGATAAGCAGTGTGATGGGGGGATACGCTCAGCGATAAGCAGTGTGATGGGGGGATATGCTCAGCGATAAGCAGTGTGATGGGGGATACGCTCAGCGATAAGCAGTGTGATGAGGGATACGCTCAGCGATAAGCAGTGTGATGGGGGGATACGCTCAGCGATAAGCAGTGTGATGGGGGGATACGCTCAGTGATAAGCAGTGTGATGAGGGATACGCTCAGCGATAAGCAGTGTGATGGGGGGATACACTCAGTGATAAGCAGTGTGATGGGGATACACTCAGCGATAAGCAGTGTGATGGTGGGGATACACTCAGCGATAAGCAGTGTGATGGGGGATACACTCAGCGATAAGCAGTGTGATGGGGGATACACTCAGCGATAAGCAGTGTGATGGTGGGGATACACTCAGCGATACGCAGTAAGATGGGGGATACACTCAGCGATACGCAGTAAGATGGGGGATACACTCAGCGATAAGCCGTGTGATGGGGGAAACACTCAGCGATAAGCAGTGTGATGAGGATACGCTTAGCGATAAGCAGTGTGATGAGGATACGCTTAGCGATAAGCAGTGTGATGGGGGGATATACTCAGCGATAAGCAGTGTGATGGGGGGATACACTCAGCGATAAGCAGTGTGATGGGGGATACACTCAGTGATAAGCAGTGTGATGGGGGATACGCTCAGCAATAAGCAGTGTGATGGGGGGATACGCTCAGCGATAAGCAGTGTGATGGGGGATACGCTCAGCGATAAGCAGTGTGATGAGGATACACTCAGTGATAAGCAGTGTGATGGGGGATACGCTCAGCGATAAGCAGTGTGATGGGGGGATACGCTCAGCGATAAGCAGTGTGATGGGGGGATACGCTCAGCGATAAGCAGTGTGATGGGGGATACGCTCAGCGATAAGCAGTGTGATGGGGGATACGCTCAGCGATAAGCAGTGTGATGAGGATACGCTCAGTGATAAGCAGTGTGATGGGGGATACGCTCAGCGATAAGCAGTGTGATGGAGGGATACGCTCAGCGATAAGCACTGTGATGGAGGGATACACTCAGCGATAAGCAGTGTGATGGGGGATACACTCAGCGATAAGCAGTGTGATGGGGGGATACACTCAGCGATAAGCAGTGTGATGGGGGGATACAATCAGTCTGTGCAGTGTGATGGGGGGATACACTCAGTCTGTGCAGTGTGATGGGGGGGATACACTCAGCCTGCGCAGTGTGATGGGGGGATATGCTCAGCCTGTGCAGTGTGATGAGGATACGCTCAGCCTGTGCAGTGTGATGAGGATATGCTCAGCCTGTGCAGTGTGATGGGGGATATGCTCAGCCTGTGCAGTGTGATGGGGGGATACACTCAGTCTGTGCAGTGTGATGGGGGATACGCTCAGCGATAAGCAGTGTGATGAGGATACACTCAGCGATAAGCAGTGTGATGGGGGGATACACTCAGCGATAAGCAGTGTGATGGGGGATACACTCAGCGATAAGCAGTGTGATGGGGGATACACTCAGCGATAAGCAGTGTGATGGGGGATACACTCAGCGATAAGCCGTGTGATGGGGGGATACGCTCAGCGATAAGCAGTGTGATGGGGGGATACGCTCAGCGATAAGCAGTGTGATGGGGGATACGCTCAGCGATAAGCAGTGTGATGAGGGATACGCTCAGCGATAAGCAGTGTGATGGGGGGATACGCTCAGCGATAAGCAGTGTGATGGGGGGATACGCTCAGTGATAAGCAGTGTGATGAGGGATACGCTCAGCGATAAGCAGTGTGATGGGGGGATACACTCAGTGATAAGCAGTGTGATGGGGATACACTCAGCGATAAGCAGTGTGATGGGGGGATACACTCAGCGATAAGCAGTGTGATGGTGGGGATACACTCAGCGATAAGCAGTGTGATGGGGGATACACTCAGCGATAAGCAGTGTGATGGGGGATACACTCAGCGATAAGCAGTGTGATGGTGGGGATACACTCAGCGATACGCAGTAAGATGGGGGATACACTCAGCGATAAGCAGTGTGATGGGGGGATACACTCAGCGATAAGCAGTGTGATGGGGGAAACACTCAGCGATAAGCAGTGTGATGAGGATACGCTTAGCGATAAGCAGTGTGATGAGGATACGCTTAGCGATAAGCAGTGTGATGGGGGGATATACTCAGCGATAAGCAGTGTGATGGGGGGATACACTCAGCGATAAGCAGTGTGATGGGGGATACACTCAGTGATAAGCAGTGTGATGGGGGATACGCTCAGCGATAAGCAGTGTGATGGGGGGATACGCTCAGCGATAAGCAGTGTGATGGGGGATACGCTCAGCGATAAGCAGTGTGATGAGGATACACTCAGTGATAAGCAGTGTGATGGGGGATACGCTCAGCGATAAGCAGTGTGATGGGGGGATACGCTCAGCGATAAGCAGTGTGATGGGGGGATACGCTCAGCGATAAGCAGTGTGATGGGGGATACGCTCAGCGATAAGCAGTGTGATGAGGATACGCTCAGTGATAAGCAGTGTGATGGGGGATACGCTCAGCGATAAGCAGTGTGATGGAGGGATACGCTCAGCGATAAGCACTGTGATGGAGGGATACACTCAGCGATAAGCAGTGTGATGGGGGATACACTCAGCGATAAGCAGTGTGATGGGGGATACACTCAGCGATAAGCAGTGTGATGGGGGATACACTCAGCGATAAGCAGTGTGATGGTGGGGATACACTCAGCGATACGCAGTAAGATGGGGGATACACTCAGCGATAAGCAGTGTGATGGGGGGATACACTCAGCGATAAGCAGTGTGATGGGGGAAACACTCAGCGATAAGCAGTGTGATGAGGATACGCTTAGCGATAAGCAGTGTGATGAGGATACGCTTAGCGATAAGCAGTGTGATGGGGGGATATACTCAGCGATAAGCAGTGTGATGGGGGGATACACTCAGCGATAAGCAGTGTGATGGGGGATACACTCAGTGATAAGCAGTGTGATGGGGGATACGCTCAGCGATAAGCAGTGTGATGGGGGGATACGCTCAGCGATAAGCAGTGTGATGGGGGATACGCTCAGCGATAAGCAGTGTGATGAGGATACACTCAGTGATAAGCAGTGTGATGGGGGATACGCTCAGCGATAAGCAGTGTGATGGGGGGATACGCTCAGCGATAAGCAGTGTGATGGGGGGATACGCTCAGCGATAAGCAGTGTGATGGGGATACGCTCAGCGATAAGCAGTGTGATGAGGATACGCTCAGTGATAAGCAGTGTGATGGGGGATACGCTCAGCGATAAGCAGTGTGATGGAGGGATACGCTCAGCGATAAGCACTGTGATGGAGGGATACACTCAGCGATAAGCAGTGTGATGGGGGATACACTCAGCGATAAGCAGTGTGATGGGGGGATACACTCAGCGATAAGCAGTGTGATGGGGGGATACACTCAGCGATAAGCAGTGTGATGGGGGGATACACTCAGCGATAAGTAGTGTGATGGGGGGATACACTCAGCCTGCGCAGTGTGATGGGGGGATACGCTCAGCGATAAGCAGTGTGATGGGGGGGATACACTCAGCGATAAGCAGTGTGATGGGGGGATACACTCAGCGATAAGCAGTGTGATGGGGGGATACACTCAGCCTGCGCAGTGTTACGGGGGGATATGCTCAGCCTGTGCAGTGTGATGGGGGGATATGCTCAGCCTGTGCAGTGTGATGGGGGGATACACTCAGTCTGTGCAGTGTGATGGGGGGATACACTCAGCCTGTGCAGTGTGATGGGGGGATACACTCAGTCTGTGCAGTGTGATGGGGGGATACACTCAGCCTGCGCAGTGTGATGGGGGGGATACACTCAGTCTGTGCAGTGTGATGGGGGGATACGCTCAGCGATAAGCAGTGTGATGGGGGGGATACACTCAGCGATAAGCACTGTGATGGGGGGATACACTCAGCGATAAGCAGTGTGATGGGGGGATACACTCAGCCTGCGCAGTGTGATGGGGGGATACACTCAGCCTGCGCAGTGTGATGGGGGGATACACTCAGCCTGCGCAGTGTGATGGGGGGATATGCTCAGCCTGTGTAGTGTGATGGGGGGATACACTCAGTCTGTGCAGTGTGATGGGGGGATACACTCAGCCTGCGCAGTGTGATGGGGGGATATGCTCAGCCTGTGCAGTGTGATGGGGGGATACACTCAGCGATAAGCCGTGTGATGGGGGGATACACTCAGTCTGTGCAGTGTGATGGGGGGATACACTCAGCGATAAGCAGTGTGATGGGGGGATATGCTCAGCCTGTGCAGTGTGATGGGGGGATACACTCAGTCTGTGCAGTGTGATGGGGGGGATACACTCAGTGATAAGCAGTGTGATGGGGGGATACACTCAGCGATAAGCAGTGTGATGGGGGGATACACTCAGCGATAAGCAGTGTGATGGGGGGATACACTCAGTCTGTGCAGTATGATGGGGGGATACACTCAGCGATAAGTAGTGTGATGGGGGGATACACTCAGCCTGCGCAGTGTGATGGGGGGATACGCTCAGCGATAAGCAGTGTGATGGGGGGATACACTCAGCGATAAGCAGTGTGATGGCGGGATACACTCAGCCTGCGCAGTGTGATGGGGGGATATGCTCAGCCTGTGCAGTGTGATGGGGGGATACACTCAGTCTGTGCAGTGTGATGGGGGGATACGCTCAGCGATAAGCAGTGTGATGGGGGGATACACTCAGCGATAAGCAGTGTGATGGCGGGATACACTCAGCCTGCGCAGTGTGATGGGGGGATATGCTCAGCCTGTGCAGTGTGATGGGGGGATACACTCAGTCTGTGCAGTGTGATGGGGGGATACACTCAGCGATAAGCCGTGTGATGGGGGGATACACTCAGCCTGCGCAGTGTGATGGGGGGATACGCTCAGCGATAAGCCGTGTGATGGGGGGATACACTCAGCGATAAGCAGTGTGATGGGGGGATACACTCAGCCTGCGCAGTGTGATGGGGGGATATGCTCAGCCTGTGCAGTGTGATGGGGGGATACACTCAGTCTGTGCAGTGTGATGGGGGATACACTCAGTCTGTGCAGTGTGATGGGGGGATACACTCAGCGATAAGCCGTGTGATGGGGGGATACGCTCAGCGATAAGCCGTGTGATGGGGGGATACACTCAGCGATAAGCAGTGTGATGGGGGGATACACTCAGCCTGCGCAGTGTGATGGGGGGATATGCTCAGCCTGTGCAGTGTGATGGGGGGATACACTCAGTCTGTGCAGTGTGATGGGGGATACACTCAGTCTGTGCAGTGTGATGGGGGGATACACTCAGCGATAAGCCGTGTGATGGGGGGATACACTCAGCCTGCGCAGTGTGATGGGGGGATACGCTCAGCGATAAGTCGTGTGATGGGGGGGATACACTCAGTCTGTGCAGTGTGATGGGTGGATACACTCAGTCTGTGCAGTGTGATGGGGGATTCACTCAGCGATAAGCCGTGTGATGGGGGGATACACTCAGCCTGCGCAGTGTGATGGGGGGATACACTCAGCGATAAGCCGTGTGATGGGGGGATACACTCAGTCTGTGCAGTGTAATGGGGGGATACACTCAGTCTGTGCAGTGTGATGGGGGGGATATGCTCAGCCTGTGCAGTGTGATGGGGGATATGCTCAGTCTGTGCAGTGTGATGGGGGGATACACTCAGCGATAAGCCGTGTGATGGGGGGATACACTCAGTCTGTGCAGTGTGATGGGGGGATACACTCAGTCTGTGCAGTGTAATGGGGGGATACACTCAGTCTGTGCAGTGTGATGGGGGGGATATGCTCAGCCTGTGCAGTGTGATGGGGGATATGCTCAGTCTGTGCAGTGTGATGGGGGGATACACTCAGCGATAAGCCATGTGATGGGGGGATACACTCAGTCTGTGCAGTGTGATGGGGGGATACACTCAGTCTGTGCAGTGTGATGGGGGATACACTCAGTCTGTGCAGTGTGATGGGGGGATACACTCAGTCTGTGCAGTGTGATGGGGGATACACTCAGTCTGTGCAGTGTGATGGGGGGATACACTCAGTCTGTGCAGTGTGATGGGGGATACACTCAGTCTGTGCAGTGTGATGGGGGGATACACTCAGTCTGTGCAGTGTAATGGGGGTAGCGCAGTGTGAGGAAGTAAAGGACGGTATAGCTACTATGTGCGTTGAAGGATATGTTTAATGGGGGACATATGGCAGCGGACATATTGCAGGTCAGCGGGGGCAGCCCCGGTGGTCTGGTTTCTCACTTGAGAGTCCACACAGTAAATGTACATTCCCGCTCGTCAGCAGAGCCTGATGAAGCCGAGGACTGACTATTATTGACAGCGTGCAGCTTCCAGGCAGCTGTGCAGAGAAACAGCCGCGATCCACGAGACACCGCAAACACCAGACCCTGCACAGCTCTATGTGCAGTGTACGCTCCACCTACTCATGTACTGCAAAGGATGATGGGAGAGATGAGAGGGGAATTAGATTGTCAGCTCCTGGGAACATGAATGATGGGAGAGATGAAGTGTTTACATAGTAAACTCTCGGGTTCAGGGATGATGGGGGTGATGCACACTGACAGATTCGATTGTCAGCTCCTGGGACCAGGGATGATGGGGTAAGTCCTGAGACAGACACATTTTGGTTTTCATATTTTGCTTCCTCAGTGTTTTTTACTCTCAGTCGCCCGTTTCTATGGTTACTGGCAGAAAATTATAAACATTAAACATTCCGTAAGTTGTTACAGTTTATTGACAATATTCCCTGCCCCCGATTTCTCCAGGCCCCGCCCCTCGCCCCGGCGGCCGGACACCGGCTTCGGGGCACATTCGGACTGGTGACCCGTGGTCGTCTCATCAGAGCTCGGAGTTATTATTTCCGGGTTTTGTTTGTCGCTTATTGAGGATGCACCGCAGTTTCTCAATGGGGATGAGATCTGAGGAGTTTCTGGCCACAGACCCAAAATGTCTAATTGTGGTCACCAGCCACTTAGTTCTCATTTGTGCCCTGTGACTCGGTCTCCATCATGGGAGGAAAAGCCCCTCCATGGATGAGAAGCCCCCACACATTGTGAGTGACTCCCTCCATGGATGAGAAGCCCCCACACATTGTGAGTGACCCCCTCCATGGATGAGAAGCCCCCACACATTGTGAGTGACCCCCTCCATGGATGAGAAGCCCCCACACATTATGAGTGACCCCCTCCATGGATGAGAAGCCCCCACACATTGTGAGTGACCCCCTCCATGGATGAGAAGCCCCCACACATTGTGAGTGACTCCCTCCATGGATGAGAAGCCCCCACACATTGTGAGTGACCCCCTCCATGGATGAGAAGCCCCCACACATTGTGAGTGACCCCCTCCATGGATGAGAAGCCCCAACATATAGTGAGTGACCCCCTCCATGGATTAGAAGCCCCCAAACATTGTGAGTGATCCCCTCCATGGATGAGAAGCCCCCACACATTGTGAATGACCCCCCCCCCTCCATGAATGAGAAGCCCCAACATATTGTGAGTGACCCCCTCCATGGATTAGAAGCCCCCACACATTGTGAGTGATCCCCTCCATGGATGAGAAGCCCCCACACATTGTGAGTGACCCCCCCATGGATGAGAAGCCCCAACATATTGTGAGTGACCCCCTCCATGGATGAGAAGCCCCACACATTGTGAGTGATCCCCTCCATGGATGAGAAGCCCCCACACATTGTGAGTGACCCCCTCCATGGATGAGAAGCCCCCACACATTGTGAGTGACCCCCTCCATGGATGAGAAGCCCCAACACATTGTGAGTGACCCCCCCCCATGGATGAGAAGCCCCAACATATTGTGAGTGATCCCCTCCATGGATGAGAAGCCCCCACACATTGTGAATGACCCCCTCCATGGATGAGAAGCCCCCACACATTGTGAGTGACCCCCTCCATGGATGAGAAGCCCCCACACATTGTGAATGACCCCTCCATGGATGAGAAGCCCCCACACATTGTGAGTGACCCCCTCCATGGATGAGAAGCCCCCACACATTGTGAGTGACCCCCCCCTCCATGGATGAGAAGCCCCAACATATTGTGAGTGACCCCCTCCATGGATGAGAAGCCCCCACACATTGTGAGTGATCCCCTCCATGGATGAGAAGCCCCCACACATTGTGAGTGACCCCCCCCTCCATGGATGAGAAGCCCCACACTTTGTGAGTGATCCCCTCCATGGATGAGAAGCCCCCACACATTGTGAATGACCCCTCCATGGATTAGAAGCCCCCACACATTGTGAGTGACCCCCTCCATGGATGAGAAGCCCCACACATTGTGAGTGACCCCCCCCCCTCCATGGATGAGAAGCCCCACACATTGTGAGTGATCCCCTCCATGGATGAGAAGCCCCCACACATTGTGAATGACCCCTATATCGATTAGAAGCCCCCACACATTGTGAGTGACCCCCTCCATTGATGAGAAGCCCCCACACATTGTGAATGACCCCTACATGGATTAGAAGCCCCCACACATTGTGAGTGACCCCCTCCATGGATGAGAAGCCTCCACACATTGTGAGTGACCTCCTCCATGGATGAGAAGTCCCCACACATTGTGAGTGACCCCCTCCATGGATGAGAAGCCCCCACACATTGTAAGTGACCCCCTCCATGGATGAAAAGCCCCCACACATTGTGAGTGACCCCCTCTATGGATGAGAAGCCCCCACACATTGTGAGTGACCCTCTCTATGGATGAGAAGCCTCCACACATTGTGAGTGATCCCCTCCATGGATGAGAAGCCTCCATACATTGTGAGTGACCCCCTCCATGGATGAGAAGCCCCCACACATTGTGAGTGATCCCCTCCATGGATGAGAAGCCTCCACACATTGTGAATGACCCCCTCCATGGATGAGAAGCCTCCATACATTGTGAGTGACCTCCTCCATGGATGAGAAACCTCCACACATTGTGAATGACCCCCTCCATGGATGAGAAGCCCCCACACATTGTGAGTGACCTCCTCCATGGATGAGAAGCCCCCACACATTGTGAGTGACCCCCTCCATGGATGAGAAGCCCCCATACATTGTGAGTGACCCCTCCATGGATGAGAAGCCCCCACACATTGTGAGTGACCCCCTCCATGGATGAGAAGCCCCCATACATTGTGAGTGACCCCTCCATGGATGAGAAGCCCCCACCTGAACATGGGTAATTATGTTTAACCATTGTATTGCTGCATGTTGTGTCGGGGAATAACTTGCTTTACCTTGTGATTTTGTCGCTATAATGACTGTCTGAAGTTCCCCTGTTCCTGCGGCAGCATGTATATCCATCCTCATTGATACTCTGAATGCCCACAAGGTATTATGTCTTTGATGATTGTAACCTATGTGAGGCCTTCTTTTGTGAATATTATAGGATATTGAAATTTTCCCATGTTTGGTGTCGGACCATAGTGCATTATGTCAGGATCCCCCCTTGTATAAACCTATATGTGATTTATATATTATTAAATGTGATATAATCTTGCTAATAATTTTTCTTGGAAAAAATAAAAAAACTTATTTAATGCAAGATTTTAGCTTTGACGCATTCTTATGATATGTGCAGACTATGATTCCCAGCTTTCTCCTCTGGTCAAATACTATTGTAATTTGGGTTTAGTCAATTTGAATAAGCAATGATTCTACATTTTGTCCTTTTTCGCTTTATTTATGACATTTAAGCAGAGCCTGGACGCCTTTCTTGAAAAATATAATATTGCCAGTTACGTATATTAGATTTTATGACAGGGTATTGATCCAGGGAACTAGTCTGATTGCCGGATGTGGACGAAGGAAGGAAGTTTTTTCCCCATTGCAACTTGTTTGCCACATTGGGGTTTTTTTGCCTTCCTCTGGATCAACATGTTAGGCTACGGGTTAAACTAGATGGACTTAGGTGGGCTTTGCACGTTGCGACATCGCAAGCCGATGCTGCGATGTCGCACGCGATAGTCCCCGCCCCTGTCGCAGGTGCGATATCTTGTGATAGCTGGCGTAGCGATAATTATCGCTACGGCAGCTTCACATGCACTCACCTGGCCGGCGACCCGCCTCCTTCCTAAGGGGGCGGGGCGTGCAGCATCACAGCGACGTCACACAGCAGGCGGCCAATGGCGGCGGAGGGGCGGAGATGAGCAGGATGTAAACATCCCACCCACCTCCTCCTTCCGTATAGCCGCTGGCGGCAGGTAGGAGATGTTCCTCGTTCCTGCGGCTTCACACACAGCGATGTGTGCTGCCGCAGGAACGAGGATCTACATCGTACCTGTCGCGGCACCGGCATTATGGAAATGTCGGAGCCTGCAACGATGATACGATAACGACGCTTTTGCGCTCGTTCATCATATCATCTAGGATTTACACACTACGACATCGCAAGTGACGCCGGATGTGCGTCACTTTCGATTTGACCCCACCGACATCGCACCTGCGATATCATAGTGTGCAAAGCCGCCCTTAGAGTCTCCCTTCAACCTTAAAAAACTATGAAACTATTAAACTATCCCCTCCATGGATGAGAAGCCCCCTCACATTATGAGTGACCCCCTTCATGGATGAGAAGCCGCCACACATTATGAGTGACCCCCTTCATGGATGAGAAGTCCCCACACATTGTGAATGACCTCCTCCATGGATGAGAAGCCCCCACACATTGTGAGTGATCCCCTCCATGGATGAGAAGCCCCCACACATTGTGAGTGACCCCTCCATAGATGAGAAGCCCCCACATATTGTGAATGACCTCCTCCATGGATGAGAAGTCCCCACACATTGTGAATGACCTCCTCCATGGATGAGAAGCCCCCACACATTGTGAGTGATCCCCTCCATGGATGAGAAGCCCCCACACATTGTGAGTGACGCCCTCCATGGATGAGAAGCCCCTATACATTGTGAATGACCTCCTCCATGGATGAGAAGCCCCCACACATTGTGAGTGACGCCCTCCATGGATGAGAAGCCCCTATACATTGTGAATGACCTCCTCCATGGATGAGAAGCCCCCACACATTGTGAGTGACGCCCTCCATGGATGAGAAGCCCCCACACATTGTGAATGACCTCCTCCATGGATGAGAAGCCCCCACACATTGTGAGTGATCCCCTCCATGGATGAGAAGCCCCCACACATTGTGAGTGATCCCCTCCATGGATGAGAAGCCCCTATACATTGTGAGTGACCCCTCCATGGATGAGAAGCCCCCACACATTGTGAGTGACCCCCTCCATGGATGAGAAGCCTCCACACATTGTGAGTGACCCCCTCCATGGATGAGAAGCCCCCACACATTGTGAGTGACGCCCTCCATGGATGAGAAGCCCCCACACATTGTGAGTGACCCCCTCCATGGATGAGAAGCCCCCACACATTGTGAGTGACCCCCTCCATGGATGAGAAGTCCCCACACATTGTGAGTGATCCCCTCCATGGATGAGAAGCCTCCACACATTGTGAGTGACCCCCTTCATGGATTAGAAGCCCCCACACATTGTGAGTGACCCCCTCCATGGATGTGAGTGACCCCCTCCTGGGATAAGTGAAGAGTCACCGCGAGCTCAAGGAGAACCGGGTTTTGGCCGTTACAGCCGGAAGGAAGACTTCTGAAAACCGTGCGCCCGGCGTCGCGCGAATTTTAGCCTGTCTTCTTCATTGTGAGCGTGAGTGAGCAAAGTGTGAGCAAAAGTAAGTGTGAGTAGAATTGTTTGTATTTAGTTGTTTAATTACTTAGCATTTGTTTAGTGCTATCCCCATTAGAAAATGTGCTCCACTATTGCTAATGCGATCCAGTGTACATCTTGTCCCATGTATGCAGTCCTTGAAAAGCCGTTCGAGGGTGCATACTGTTGTTGGAGGGTGCATACTGCCGTTGGAGGGTGCATACTGTTGTTGTAGGGTGCATACTGTTGTTCGAGATGTGAGCAAGTTGCACGTTTGGAAGCCCAGATACTGGATCTAAATGAGCAGCTGGCAACTCTGAGATGCGTTAGCAATATGGAGAGGAGTTTGCTGCTCACTGAGCAGCAGCTTGCTGGGTCAGATGTGGGGGAGGATCGTAGTAGGGAGCGGCAGGACGGTGAGGTAGGTAGCTGGGTGACAGTTAGAAAGGGGGGTAAAGGGAAAAGTGCTAGGAAGGCTAGTCCTGAACTGACACACCCCAATAGGTTTGCAAACTTGGCAGATGAGGGGGATGTCATTACAGGGGTAGCATTGCTGCAGCAAGGCATGACCTCTGAATGCCAGAGGAGTGTCTGCTCCAGTAAGGGGGAGAATAGGAGTGCAGGGCAGGCAAGACAGGTACTGGTAGTGGGGGACTCAATTATAAGGGGGACAGATAGGGCAATCTGTCACAAAGACAGGGATCGCCGAACAGTGTGTTGTCTTCCTGGCGCTCGAGTTCGGCACATCGCTGATCGGGTTGACAGATTACTGGGAGGGGCTGGGGAGGACCCAGCGGTCATTGTACACATTGGCACAAATGACAAAGTTAGAGGTAGGTGGAAGGTCCTTAAAGATGATTTCAGGGAATTAGGTTGTAAGCTTAAAGCATGGACCTCAAAGGTGGTATTTTCGGAAATACTACCTGTGCCACGAGCCACACCAGAGAGGCAAAGGGAGATCAGGGAGGTTAACAGGTGGCTCAGGAATTGGTGTAGGAAAGAGGGTTTTGGGTTCCTGGAGAATTGGGCCGACTTTTCAGTTGGCTACAGATTCTATGCTAGGGATGGGCTGCATCTTAATGGGGAAGGTGCAGCTGTGCTGGGGCAGAAGATGGCTAGAAGGTTGGAGGAGTGTTTAAACTACCGTGTTTCCCCGAAAGTAAGGCCCTGTCTTACATTAATTTAACCCCCAAAAGTCCCACCCTGCCTTACTTTCGGGGGAGGCCTTACATTGGAAAAAAAATGACAATCCTCCCCCCTGCAGCCTCCCCATTGTTTGAGATCCGGCATCCACCCCTTCCTCCCCCCTCCAGCCTCCCCATTGTTTGAGATCCGGCATCCACCCCTTCCTCCCCCCTGCAGCCTCCCCATTGTTTGAGATCCGGCATCCACCCCTTCCTCCCCCCTGCAGCCTCCCCATACAGTGGTTCTGCCCCCCACTCTGCCACCACACACACTGACACATACGGTACCGGTACAGCCCCACACGGCACCCACACACATATCGTACCGGTACCGTACACACACACACTGACACATACAGCCCCATACGGCACCCATACACATACCGTACGTACACACACACACACACACACACACACACACACACACGAGTTTCGGAACTTACCGAAATCGGAGCGAGCCTGCAGGCGGTGACGTCGCGGCTGATTTCGGCCAATCAGCTGCGAGCTGGCTGACTGGCCAATCGCAGCTCGAGCTGAGGGCCAATCAGCTGCGAGCCGGCTGACTGGCCAATCGCAGCTCGAGCTGAGGGCCAATCAGCTGCGAGCCGGCTGACTGGCCAATCGCAGCTCGAGCTGAGGGCCAATCAGCTGCGAGCCGGCTGACTGGCCAATCGCAGCTCGAGCTGAGGGCCAATCAGCTGCGAGCCGGCTGACTGGCCAATCACAGCTCGAGCTGATGGCCAGCAGGGAGCCTTGCGGGGGCCATTCACCGGAGGCGGACCACGGGTGGCACGAGACTGGAGAAGGCCTGGATGGAGCGAGGGAACAGCGGCAGCGGTAAGTTCCTGTACTTTCCCCAGGGACCCCCACCCATATGCGGCCTTACATTACGCCGCGACCACCACCCATAGGCGGCCTTACATTCCCCGGCCCCCCCGCTACCCTGCCTTACAATCGGGGGGTGCCCTACATTGGCGGACCCCCCCGAAACCCCCACCCTGCCTTACTTTCGGGGGGGTCCTACTTTCGGGGAAACACGGTAGGAATGGGGGGCGAGGGTATTCACTTTATAGAAGGGGAATGTAGTGCAGATAGTGACCAGGGCACAAGTAATGAAATTGGGGGTGGTACGGGGGGGAAGGGTTAGGACAGTCAATAAAGTAAGCAGGTATACAGGTACAGAGTCATACGTAACGTGCATGTACACTAATGCCCGAAGCCTCACAAATAAGGTGGAGGAATTAGAATTAATATTGTTGGAAGAAAATGATGATATAGTGGGGATATCAGAGACATGGCTGGATGAGAGCTATGACTGGGCTGTTAATTTACAGGGTTATAGCCTATTCAGGAATGACCGTACAAATAAGCGAGGGGGAGGTGTGTGTCTATATGTAACATCATCCTTAAAACCCATCCTGCGTGACAACATGTGAGGGTACTGAGAATGTAGAGTCCCTATGGGTGGAGATAAGGGGGGGGAGAATGAATAATAAAATACTGATAGGGGTGTGTTATAAGACGCCGAATATTATGGAAGAGGTAGAGAATCTCCTCATAAAGCAAATTGATAAAGCAGCGAGTCTCGGAGAGGTAATTATTATGGGGGACTTTAACTATCCTGATATAAATTGGGGAACAGAAACTTGCAGTTCCAGCAAAGGAAATAGATTTTTGATAACAATGAAAGATAATTACCTTTCACAAATGGTACAGGACCCCACAAGAGGGGGAGCACTACTAGACCTTGTACTAACCAATAGGCCAGACCGCATATCAAATATACAAGTTGGGGGTTACTTGGGGAATAGTGATCACAAAATAATAAGTTTCCATGTATTCTTTAGTAAGATATCTAGTAGAGGGGCTACAAGGACACTAAACTTCAGGAAAGCAAATTTTAAACGGTTGAGAGATGATCTTAGTGCAATAAACTGGGATGATGTACTAAGTAATAAAAGTACACAAAGCAAATGGGAGACTTTTATGAGCATCCTGAATAGGGCTTGTGCAGAAAATATACCCTATGGGAACAAACATGCTAGAAATAGGAGGAAACCCCTATGGCTAAATAGAGCTGTAAGGGAAGCAATAAAAGAAAAACAGAAAGCCTTAAAAGAATTAAAGAGGGTAGGTAGTGATGAGGCATTATATAATTATAGAAAATTAAATAAAATATGTAAAAAGCAAATTAAGTTAGCTAAGTTTGAGACAGAGAGACTCATTGCGAGAGAAAGTAAAAATAATCCTAAAATATTCTTTAACTACATAAACAGTAAAAACTGAAAAGCGATAGTGTTGGCCCCCTTAAAAATAGTCTTGGTGAAATGGTGGAGGGGGATGAGGGTAAAGCCAACCTGCTGAATGACTTTTTTTCTACGGTTTTTATACAAGAAAATGCCATGGCAGATGACATGACCAGTGATACCATAAATTCACCCTTGAATATTACCTGCTTAACCCAGCAGGAAGTACGCCGCCGCCTCGAAATCACTAAGGTTGACAAATCTCCGGGCCCGGATGGCTACACCCCAGAGTACTACAGGAATTGAGTTCTGTGATAGATAGACCACTATTTTTAATCTTCTCAGATTCCTTAATAACAGGGTCGGTACCGCAGGACTGGCGCATAGCAAATGTGGTGCCAATATTCAAAAAGGGGACAAAAACTGAGCCGGGAAATTATAGGCCGGTAAGTTTAACCTCTACGGTTGGTAAAATCCTTGAGGGTTTCTTGAGAGATGCTATACTGGAGTATCTCAAGAAAAATAACCTTATGACAGAGTATCAACATGGGTTTATGAGGGATCGATCCTGTCAAACTAATTTGATCAGCTTCTATGAAGAGGTAAGTTCAAGTCTGGACCAGGGAAATGCAGTGGATGTTGTGTATATGGACTTTTCAAAAGCTTTTGATACGGTGCCACACAAAAGGTTGGTACATAAAATGAGAATAATGGGGATAGGGGAAAATATGTGTAACTGGGTTAAAAACTGGCTAAGTGATAGGAAACAAAGGGTGGTTATTAATGGTACGTACTCGGACTGGGTCTCAGTTCATAGTGGGGTACCACAGGGGTCAGTATTGGGCCCGCTTCTTTTCAACATATTTATAAATGACCTTGTTGGGGGCATGCGGAGTAGAATTTCAATATTTGCAGATGATACTAAACTCTGCAGGGTAATCAATACAGAGGAGGATAATTTTATATTACAGGAAGATTTATGTACATTGGAGGATTGGGCTGAGAAGGGGCAATTGAAGTTTAATGTAGATAAATGTAAGGTCATGCACTTGGGTAGAGGAAATAACATTTATGATTATGTACTTAATTGTAGAACACTGGGTAAAACAGACACAGAAAAAGACTTGGGTGTATGGGTGGATGGTAAACTTCACTTTAGTGGCCAGTGTCAGGCAGCTGCTGCCAGGGCTAATAAAATAATGGGATGTATTAAAAGAGGTATAAGTGTTCATGAAAAAAATATACTTCTACCTCTGTACAAGTCACTAGTGTGACCGCACTTATATACTGTGTACAATTCTGCTCACCGATATATAAGAAGGACATAGCTGAACTGGAGAGGGTGCAGAGAAGAGCCACCAAGATTATTAGAGGAATGGGTGGGCTGCAATACCAAGACAGGAAAAACGAAGGCTTAGGGGGGATCTAATCACAATGTATAAATATATGAGGGGACAGTACAGAGACCTTTCCAAAGATCTTTTTACACCTAGGCCTGCGACTGGAACACGGGGGCATCCGCTACGTCTTGAGGAAAGAAGGTTTAATCATAATCACAGACGAGGATTCTTTACTGTACGAGCAGTGAGACTATGGAGCTCTCTGCCGCATGATGTTGTAATGAGTGATTCACTACTAACATTTAAATTCAGATGATGGGAGAAAAGCAGGTTTAAATACCGCGCCAAACCACAGGAATCAAGGTGAAATTAGTAAATCTCTTTTCTTTATTTTCACAGGTCTACGCGTTTCAAGGACATATCCGGAAGAGGACGGATATGTCCTTGAAACGCGTAGACCTGTGAAAATAAAGAAAAGAGATTTACTAATTTCACCTTGATTCCTGTGGTTTGGCGCGGTATTTAAACCTGCTTTTCTCCCATCATCTGAAATTACTCTGTTTTTGCGGGACTGCTGCCTTCCACGTTCCTTTCATGCTGTCAAAGGGGTTGTGACTGGCACAACCTCATCAGGTGAGTGTTCCTATTGCACATTCACTTCCCATTGCTATACCGGGTAAGACCCTATTTGCGCCTTTCTTCCCACAGTTTATTTCACTACTAACATTAAGCAGAGCCTGGACGCCTTTCTTGAAAAATGTAATATTACCAGTTATGTATATTAGATTTTATGACAGGGTATTGACCCAGGGAACTAGTCTGATTGCCGGATGTGGACGAAGGAAGGACATTTTTTCCCCATTGGAACTTGTTTGCCACATTGGGGTTTTTTTTGCCTTCCTCTGGATCAACATGTTAGGCTACGGGGTGAACTAGATGGACTTAAGCCAGCTTTACACCTTACAATTAGGTGTGCGATCTCGTATGCGATGTGACACGCCCAGGTCGCATATGCGATTGAATGAGATTGCACGTAGGTCGTTCATTTGCTGGCTGTGAGGTAAATCCGGAGATATGACGATAAATCATGATATTCAAGTATGTCAGGAAGCCCTCTCCTGGTGTCACCCCCCCTTTCCTTCACACAACTGGTTTAGCAACAAATCCCATGGCCATGTCCTGTGATATGGAAATTAGGTGGCTTAGGGACAATGGACACAGGATGACTCCCTGCCGTCACCCTGTAGTAGGAGCTGCTAGCTAGTTAGCAAGGCTATGGAAATAGCCAGACAGAACGACTCCAGTAAAAAATGGTTCATATCTCGCAAGCCATGTTTCCGATAAATATGGCAACCATAAAAATGGTGTCTCCGCATGTGGACGATGCCGGCACCCCCTTTTTATGGGAGCAGGACATTGGGAAATGCCCCAGGCGTGATATCAGCCAATGGGGAACTGGCAGACAGGTCATGAGTCCCCTCGTTCTGTAGCTAAATTCATAACTGTCACAATGAGAGCATTGGCGTCCGCCTACGACGCTCCCAGGCCAAGTTATGGCCATATTCCATGTTGTGGATTTTGTCCATAACTCCAGCCAGGGGTGGGGCAGTGCTTCCCTGTGAGGTCACTAAGGTAGGAGGGGACCTGGATTGCCCAGGTTGATAACCCTACTTCGGCCATTTTCCAGTGTTCTTCTGCTCGGGGGCCTGGTTGGGAAAGACCTGTGAGGGAGTTCCTGGAAACCTGGTCTACAGCGCCCCCCTGTGGCCAGACGCAACAAGGTAACTGCTGGAACTGTGTATGCCTGTTTGTAACCCATGCTTTGATTGTAACTGTACTCTGACCTATGTATATTCTGTAGATTCCCTATTGTATATATTGTAGTTTCTAGTGTGCTTTAGGCTGATTAAATTATATAATTAATCTTGGGCTGTTCTGTTATCTCGATCTTGAATCCCACGTCTGTGTGTTCGGCTAATAGTTACCGTAAATCGGTTGGTGGCAGCGAATTGTGCCAAGGATTATTGTGGGGAGGCCAGTGAGATTCGGGGAGATTTTATATATTCCGCCCGCGGAGGTCGGGGGAATATATACCTTACTCTCACCGGGGACCCTTCAATAATCGGCATAAGTAGTATAGCGGCCTCCTTGCTTATGGTCGGGCAATTCCATAATTGGCCTGACTATAAGAGGGGCGCTAGAGAGCGCGTCACGTGCTCTGTCTGTCGGTCGGGAGGTATAAAGGAGGGGTGACCCCCACTTGTTACCCCCCGATTGTGACGTACTGGTAGCCAGCGCGGGGGATTTCTGAGTGACCCCCCCGGTGGTTTGTGACACTGGCACACGTGTGTTAGTAGTCTATGTTAAATTAATCAATTTTGTGTGCGATCCTACCTATAGATCATGTGTTCTGTGACGTATGCATTGGGTACCCTTTTTTTTTATTTATTGACTTGCCAAGCATGTGTAATGTGTAGGGATGCGTTTTTACTATGTCATCTGCAATTCAGCTCTGCTACATGGCCGCTGACAGCAGCCACAGACAGCCATGTAGCAGAGCTGAATGGCAGATGACAGCAGCCACAGACAGCCATGTAGCAGAGCTGAATGGCAGATGACAGCAGACACAGACAGCCATGTAGCAGAGCTGAATGGCAGATGACAGCAGCCACAGACAGAGCCATGTAGCAGAGCTGAATGCCGCTGACAGCAGACACAGACAGCCATGTAGCAGGGCTGAATGGCCGCTGACAGCAGACACAGACAGCCATGTAGCAGAGCTGAATGGCAGATGACAGCAGCCACAGACAGCCATGTAGCAGCGGTGAATTGCAGATGACAGCAGCCACAGACAGCCATGTAGCAGAGCTGAATGGCAGATGACAGCAGCCACAGACAGAGCCATGTAGCAGAGCTGAATGCCGCTGACAGCAGACACAGACAGCCATGTAGCAGGGCTGAATGGCCGCTGACAGCAGACAGACAGAGCCATGTAGCAGAGCTGAATGGCAGATGACAGCAGCCACAGACAGAGCCATGTAGCAGAGCTGAATGCCGCTGACAGCAGACACAGACAGAGCCATGTAGCAGAGCTGAATGGCCGCTGACAGCAGACAGACAGAGCCATGTAGCAGAGCTGAATGGCAGATGACAGCAGCCACAGACAGAGCCATGTAGCAGAGCTGAATGGCCGCTGACAGCAGACACAGACAGAGCCATGTAGCAGAGCTGAATGGCAGATGACAGCAGACAGACAGAGCCATGTAGCAGAGCTGAATGGCAGATGACAGCAGACACAGACAGAGCCGCACTGTCAGAATGAACTTGGGTGAACCTCACCCGACTTCATTGTCATGCTGCGGCTCTGTCTGTGCCGCGTCCTGATTAGCGGTCACCTGTGAAGGACTCACCGGTGACCGCTAAACTCCTGAGTAAGTGAATTGAGCAGCCCTCTCTCATACTCACCGATCCCCGATCCCCGGCACTGCACGGCATTCACACTGCTCCGGCGGCTTTTACTGTTTTGAAAAAGCCGGCCGCCCATTAAACAATCTCGTATTCCCTGCTTTCCCCGCCCACCGGCGCCTATGATTGGTTACAGTGAGACACGCCCCCACGCTGAGTGACAGCTGTATCACTGCACCCAATCACAGCAGCCGGTGGGCGTGTCTATACTGTGCAGTGAAATAAATAATTAAATAATTAAAACAAACGGCGTGCGGTCCCCCCCAATTTTAAAACCAGCCAGATAAAGCCATACGGCTGAAGGCTGGTATTCTCAGGATGGGGAGCTCCACGTTATGGGGAGCCCCCCAGCCTAACAATATCAGCCAACAGCCGCCCAGAATTGCCGCATACATTAGATGCGACAGTTCTGGGACTGTACCCGGCTCTTCCCGATTTGCCCTGGTGCGTTGGCAAATCGGGGTAATAAGGAGTTATTGGCAGCCCATAGCTGCTAATAAGGTATGCACACCAGTGACTATGTAAGGGATTTTCCCCTTACATAGTCACTGGTGTGCATACCTTATCTCCCCATAGTGATGTTTTTTTAGGTTTTTGCACCCAGTTCAGACATAGAATGGAGTTCCAAACGTTATTTCTTATTTATTTCATAGCTGCTAATAAGTCCTAGATTAATCATGTCAGGCGTCTATGAGACACCTTCCATGATTAATCTGTAAATTACAGTAAATAAACACACACACCCAAAAAATCCTTTATTATAAATAAAAAACACAAACACATTCCCTGGTTCACCACTTTAATCAGCCCCAAAAAGCCCTCCTTGTCCGGCGTAATCCAGGATGATGCAGCGTCGCTTCCAGCGCTGCTGCATGGAGGTGACCGGAGCTGCAGCAGACACCGCCGCTCCTGTCACCTCCACACAGCTAATGAAGACAGCCGCGCGATCAGCTGAGCTGTCACTGAGGTTACCCGCGGCCACCGCTGCATCCACCGCTGGATCCAGTGACAGCGGGTAACCTCAGTGACAGCTCAGCTGATCGTGCGGCTGTCTTCAGTTGCTGTGTGGAGGTGACAGGAGCGGCGGTGTCTTCTGCAGCTCCGGTCACCTCCATGCAGCAGCGCTGGATGCGACGCTGGACCATCTTGGATTACGCCGGACATGGAGGGGTTTTTGGGGCTGATTAAAGTGGTTAACCAGGGTATATGTTTGTGTTTTTTATTTCTAATAAAGGATTTTTCGGGTGTGTGTTTATTTACTGTCACTTACAGATTAATCATGGAAGGAATCTCGGGGAGACGCCTGATATGATTAATCTAGGATTTAGTGGCAGCTATGGGCTGCCAATAACTCCTTATTACCCCGATTTGCCAACGCACCAGGGCAAATCGGGAAGAGCCGGGTACAGTCCCAGAACTGTCGCATCTAATGTATGCGGCAATTCTGGGCGGCTGTTGGCTGATATTGTTAGGCTGGGGGGCTCCCCATAACGTGGAGCTCCCCATCCTGAGAATACCAGCCTTGAGCTGTATGGCTTTATCTGGCTGGTTTTAAAATTGGGGGGGACCGCACGCCGTTTTTTTAAATGATTTAATTATTTATTTCACTACACAGTATAGACGCGCCCACCGGCTGCTGTGATTGGGTGCAGTGTGACACCTGTCACTCAGCGTGGGGGCATGTCTCACTGTAACCAATCATAGGCGCCGGTGGGCGGGGAAAGCAGGGAATACGAGATTGTTTAATGGGCGGCCGGCTTTTTCAAAACAGTAAAAGCCGCCAGAGCAGTGTGAACGCCGTGCAGCGCCGGGGATCGGGGATCGGTGAGTATATGAGAGAGGGGGATAGACTGACATGGACAGAGAGTGAGGGACAGAGATAGTGACCGACTGACAGAGATTAGTGAATGACAGACATTGTGAGGCGCTTCAGCTTTTCAGCTGCGCTCTGAAGCAGACCTTTTTTAAGCTGTGGTGCAGAGCGCACACCTGCGCACATAGCATCAGACATCAAAATCGTATGAGGGATGTCACACGTTACAATTGACTAGGTTCATACAACAAAACGTCCAATGTATGAGGAATAAACGACGTGTATGCGATCACCGGATTTTTGTTCAATCTTGATCGCACGTAGGTGTCACACGCAAATACGTCACGAACGATGCCGGATGTGCGTCACTTACAACTTGACCCCGACGACGGATTGTGAGATATATTGAAGCGTGTAAAGCAGGCATTAGAGTCTCCCTTCAACCTTAAAAACTATGATACTATGATACTATGAGAAGCCCCCACACATTGTGAGTGACCCCCTCCATGGATTAGAAGCCCCCACACATTAGTGGTCTCAGGAGGCGTTACTGCTTGCAGACACAGGTCTCAGGCATCATCACCTTCTTTTCTCAAGACAATCATTTTTCCTGATGTGCCAAAAAGTTTGGGCGCAATCTTACTAGCAGCAATGTCCTTGCCTGTAAAGCCCTTTTGATACAAAAGAATGATAACTACTCATGATGCCACGGAGTTAACTGAAGACAATCATTTCAATCAGCAGCTCCTTTGTAAAGCGACCAGTCTGCTTTGATAATCCAACAACATGACAGCGTGACATCAGCTGCCTTGTCCTCGTTAACACTTTCTCCTAAGCTAACGAGAATATCACTGACTGGATGTAAGCGGGTCACTTTGTGGCGGGGTCACTTTGTGGCAGTGGGAATGTTTTTTGGGAATGTTAGTGCTCATGGTGATGAATGATTTTGTGTTTTATCATCTGATCTGAGAACTGAAGCAGTGACATTGTGTAAAGCCAGATTGGTGCGAATCTGGTAAGTTTCGGGCAGGACTGTGGATCATGATGTGAATCTAGCGGCCGGGCACTTACAGGATCTCGGTGCTGCGCGGCAGCTGCGGCGTGGTGACGCGGTTCCTGCAGGTGACACTGAGACTCGGCTCCTTCTCACATCGGCAGTTCTCCGGACAGTTACCGGCCGAGACGTCTTCCAGGAGGAATAGGGACAGTAGGAAGAGGGACAGATCCTGCCGCATCTCCGAAACTGGGAGTCACATGGGTCAGCACAGCGAGGGCTCGTTACCCCTGCGGAAAACACACACGGCTCAGCCCACGGTATCACATATTACAGGATTAGGTACACAGCTCAGACCACAGAATCACATATTACAGGATTAGATGCACGGCTCAGCCCACAGTATCACGTATTACAGGATTAGATACACAGCTCAGCAGACAGTATCACACAGGAGAGGATTAGATAGACGGCTCAGCTCACAGTATCACATATTACAGGATTAGATACACAGCTCAGCTCACAGTATCACATATTACAGGATTAGGTACACGGCTCAGCCCACAGTATCACATATTACAGGATTAGGTACACGGCTCAGACGACTGTATCACATATTACAGGATTAGGTACAAGGCTTAGCCCACAGTATCACATATTACAGGATTAGATACACAGCTCAGCTCACAGTATCACATATTACAGGATTAGGTACACGTATACGGCTCAGCTGACTGTTTCACATATTACAGGATTAAATACACAGCTCAGCCCACAGTATCACACAGGAGAGGATTAGATGCACGGCTCAGCTCACAGCATCACATATTACAGGATTAGATACACAGCTCAGCTCACAGTATCACATAATACAGGATTAGGTACATGGCTCAGCTCACAGTATCACATATTACAGGATTAGAAACACAGCTCAGCAGACAGAATCACACAGGAGAGGATTAGATACACAGCTCAGCTCACAGTATCACATATTACAGGATTAGGTACATGGCTCAGCCGACAGTATCACATATTACAGGATTAGGTACACTGCTCAGCCGACAATATCACATACTACAGGATTAGATACACAGCTCAGCCCACAGTATCACATATTACAGGATTAGGTACACGGCTCAGCCCACAATATCACATATTACAGGATTAGATAAACGGCTCAGGAGACAGAATCACATATTACAAGATTAGATACACAGCTCTGCACACTATCACATAATACAGGATTAGATACACGGCTCAGCAGACAGTATCACATAATACAGGATTAGATACACAGCTCGGCAGACAGTATCACATAATACAGGATTACAGGATTAGATACACGGCTCAGCCCAATGTATCACATATTATAGGATTAGATACACAGCTCAGCTCACAGTATCACATATTACAGGATTAGATACACAGTTGAGCCGACAGTATCACATATTACAGGAGTAGATACACGGCTCAGCAGACAGTATAACATAATACAGGGTTAGGTACATGGCTCAGCTCACAGTATCACATAT
Organism: Anomaloglossus baeobatrachus; assembly: GCF_048569485.1. Classification (NCBI taxonomy): domain Eukaryota; kingdom Metazoa; phylum Chordata; class Amphibia; order Anura; family Aromobatidae; genus Anomaloglossus; species Anomaloglossus baeobatrachus. Next base: position 4,895,802 of record NC_134364.1, on the reverse strand, counting down.
TACAGGATTAGGCATACGGCTCAGCCGACTGTATCACGTATTACAGGATTAGATACACAGATCAGCAGACAGCATCACGTATTACAAGATTAGATACACAGCTCAGCACACAATATCACATAATATAGTATTAGATACATGGCTCCACAGACAGTATCACATAATACAGGATTAGATACACGGCTCAGCAGACAGTATCACGTATTACAGGATTAGATACACAGCTCAGCAGACAGCATCACGTAATACAGGATTAGATACATGGCTCAGCCCAAGGTATCACATATTATAGGATTAGATACACAGCTCAGCAGACAGTATCACATAATACAGGATTAGATACACGGCTAAGCAGACAGTATCACATAATATAGGATTAGATATACGGCTCAGCAGTTTCACATATTACAGGATTAGATGCACAGCTCAGCAGACAGTATCACACAGGAGAAGATCAGATACACAGCTCAGCAGACAGGATCACACAGGAGAGGATTAGATACACAGCTCAGCAGACAGTATCACAAAAAACAAGATTAGATATACGACTCAGTCCAAGGTATCACATATTATAGGATTAGATACACAGCTCAGAAGACTATCACATATTACAGAATTAGATACACGGCTCAGCAGACAGTTTCATATAATACAGGATTAGATACATGGCTCAACAGACTATCACATATTACAGGATTAGATACACAGCTCAGCAGACAGTATTACACAGGAAAAGATCAGATACACGGCTCAGACAGTATCACATATTACAAGATTAGATACATTGCTCAGCCAACAGTATCACACATTACAGGATTAGATACACGGCTCAGCAGACAATATCATATTACAGGATTAGATACACGGCTCAGCAGACAGTATCACACATTACAGGATTAGATACACGGCTCAGCTGACAATATTATATATTACAGGATTAGATACATGGCTCAGCCCACAGTATCACATATTACAGAGTTAGGTACATGGCTCAGCTCACAGTATCACATAATACAGGATTAGATACACGGCTCAGCCAACTGTATCACGTATTTCAGGATTAGATACACAGCTCAGCAGACAGCATCACGTATTACAAGATTAGATACACAGCTCAGCACACAATATCACATAATACAGTAATAGATACACGGCTCAGCAGACAGCATCACGTAATACAGGATTAGATACACGGCTCAGCAGACAGTATCACACAGGAGAGGATTAGATACACAGCTCAGCAGACAGTATCACACAGGAGAGGATTAGATACACAGCTCAGCAGACAGTATCACAGAGGATAGGATTAGATACACGGCTCAGCAGACAATATCACATATTACAGGATTAGATACACGGCTCAGCAGACAGTATCACACAGGAGAGGATTAGATACACGGCTCAGCAGACAGTATCACATATTACGGGTTTAGATACATGACTCAGCAGACAGTATCACACATTACAGGATTAGATACACGGCTCAGCAGACAATATCATATTACAGGAATAGATACACGGCTCAGCCGACAGTATCACATAATATAGGGTTAGATACACAGCTCAGCAGACAGTATCACATATTGCAGGATTAGATACATGTCTCAGGAGACAATATCACATACTAAAGGATTAGATATATTGTTCAGCCAACAGTTTCATATATTGCAGGATTAGATACACGGCTCAGCAGACGGTATCACACAGGAGAGGATTAGGGTACACGGCTCTGCAGACAGTATCACACAGGAGAGGATTAGATACACGGCTCAGCAGACAGTATCACACAGGAGAGGATTAGATACACAGCTCAGCAGACAGTATCACACAGGAAAGGATTAGATACACGGCTCAGCAGACAGTATCACACAGGATAGGATTAGATACACAGCTCAGCAGACAGTATCACACAGGAAAGGATTAGATACAGAGCTCAGCAGACAGTATCACACAGGATAGGATTAGATACACAGCTCAGCAGACAGTATCACACAGGATAGGATTAGATACACAGCTCAGCAGACAGTATCACACAGGAGAGGATTAGATACACGGCTCAGCAGACAGTATCACACAGGATAGGATTAGATACACGGCTCAGCAGACAGTATCACACAGGATAGGATTAGATACACAGCTCAGCAGGCAGTATCACACAGGAGAGGATTAGATACACAGCTCAGCAGACAGTATCACACTGGAGAGGATTAGATACACGGCTCAGCAGACAGTATCACACAGGAGAGGATTAGATACACAACTCAGCAGTATCGCAGTTGGTATAATGTGGGCCTTGGGGTCCATGGACATTATAGCACTGGCTGCTATGACAACTTACAACAAGCCTGTGAGGTGGGGGGGCTCAGGCTGGAGGTGGGGGGGCTCAGGCTGTGAGGTGGGGGGGCTCAGGCTGTGAGGTGGGGGGTGTCTCAGGTTGTGAGGTGGGGGGCTCAGGCTGTGAGGTGGGGGGTGTCTCAGGCTGTGAGGTGGGGGGGCGTCTCAGGCTGTGAGGTGGGGGGGCTCGGGCTGTGAGGTGGGGGGGCTCAGGCTGTGAGGTGGGGGGCTCAGGCTGTGAGGTGGGGGGCTCGGGCTGTGAGGTGGGGTGGCTCATGCTGTGAGGTGGGGGGGCTCAGGCTGTGAGGTGGGGGGGGCTCGGGTTGTGAGGTGGAGGGGTCGGGCTGTGAGGTGGGGGGGCTCGGGCTGTGAGGTGGAGGGGTCGGGCTGTGAGGTGGGGGGGCTCAGGCTGTGAGGTGGGGGGGCTCGGGCTGTGAGTTGGGGGGGCTCGGGCTGTGAGGTGGGGGGCTCGGGCTGTGAGGTGGGGAGGCTCGGGCTGTGAGTTGCGGGGGCTCGGGTTGTGAGGTGGGGGGATTTGGGCTGTGAGGTGGGGGGGCTCGGGCTGTGAGTTGGGGGGGCTCGGGCTGTGAGGTGGGGGGGCTCGGGCTGTGAGTTGGGGGGGCTCGGGCTGTGAGTTGGGGGCTCAGGCTGTGAGGTGGGGGGATTTGGGCTGTGAGGTGGGGGGGCTCGGGCTGTGAGTTGGGGGGGCTCGGGCTGTGAGGTGGGGGGCTCGGGCTGTGAGGTGGGGGGATTTGGGCTGTGAGTTGGGGGGGCTCGGGCTGTGAGGTCCCTATACAGGGGCTTGTGGAGTTTCTGGAGTTTGGCCGGTGTCTGGGGAACACATTAGTGATGGTGACGGTGATGGAGAAGCCATCTGTGGCCGCGGAGTCCGGGCAGAGGAATGCTCTGCAGCGATACTCACCTGTACCTGCTCTGCTCTGCCAGGACTCTGCTCTCTGCCTCCCCTGGGGTGAGATGCTCTGCAGCTCGGGCTCTTGTGAAGTCTCAGCCTCTCTGCAGCTTCTTCAGGTTTCATTGCAGTTCTTCAAGTGCTGCTTCAAAACTCAAGTTGCGTTTTGCACATAAACACTCGGCTCCCCCTGCTCTGCCGCGGGGAGGGGGTCCCGGAGCAGCCAAGAGAGGGCAGCAGCAGCACCGCAGCGCCACCTGCAGGGGGAGACGGGCACTGCAGCAGCGCAGGATAGGGCAGTGTTCACACGGAGTATAGTCCCGGAGCAGCCAAGAGAGGGCAGCAGCAGCACCGCAGCGCCACCTGCAGGGGGAGACGGGCACTGCAGCAGCGCAGGATAGGGCAGTGTTCACACGGAGTATAGTCCCGGAGCAGCCAAGAGAGGGCAGCAGCAGGACCGCAGCGCCACCTGCAGGCGGAGACGGGCACTGCAGCAGCGCAGGATAGGGCAGTGTTCACACGGAGTATAGTCCCGGAGCAGCCAAGAGAGGGCAGCAGCAGGACCGCAGCGCCACCTGCAGGGGGAGACGGGCACTGCAGCAGCGCAGGATAGGGCAGTGTTCACACGGAGTATAGTCCCGGAGCAGCCAAGAGAGGGCAGCAGCAGCAGGACCGCAGCGCCACCTGCAGGCGGAGACGGGCACTGCAGCAGCGCAGGATAGGGCAGTGTTCACATGGAGTATAGTCCCGGAGCAGCCAAGAGAGGGCAGCAGCAGGACCGCAGCGCCACCTGCAGGGGGAGACGGGCACTGCAGCAGCGCAGGATAGGGCTGTGTTTACACAGAGTATAGTCCCGGAGCAGCCAAGAGAGGGCAGCAGCAGCACCGCAGCGCCACCTGCAGGCGGAGACGGGCACTGCAGCAGCGCAGGATAGGGCAGTGTTCACATGGAGTATAGTCCCGGAGCAGCCAAGAGAGGGCAGCAGCAGGACCGCAGCGCCACCTGCAGGGGGAGACAGGCACTGCAGCAGCGCAGGATAGGGCAGTGTTCACACGGAGTATAGTCCCGGAGCAGCCAAGAGAGGGCAGCAGCAGGACCGCAGCGCCACCTGCAGGGGGAGATGGGCACTGCAGCAGCGCAGGATAGGGCTGTGTTCACACGGAGCATTTGTGACTGTTCTAGTGCTCGCTCCTTCTTTGCCCTGTCTCACATTACAGGTGCAGACCCAGCCCAGTCTGATTTGGATTTATTTGATTTCTTGACTCTTTTCATTTTTCGATAGAAGGAAAGAACGCTCAAGTTTGCAGTAGATGATGGTTAATATGGCGGCGGTCGCCTACGTCTGCGGCGCGCACCACATATATGTCTCTTTCCTGTACCTGACCGCACTCTCCACACATTAGGACCTTCCTGGTGATTGATCGCAGCGGTAAGAGGACGTCATGTGCAGCCTGGAAACATCAATATGTCGTCTGCATTAGGTGTAGACATTGGCGGACATTTACAGAGCGGTGCCCCCTCCTCACTGAGCACAAGGTAATTATCTGGGATCGGTGTCATTTATTAACCCCAAATACCAGCAATGATTATGACTACACAGTATACCGTCTCATTGTGTGAATTGTCGCTAGATATTACCACCACTGAGGCCGCCACTGTCACCTGACATGACAATGCCAAGACCGCCAGTAATGGCTCCACAATGGCCACCAGGCTGTACGGTACACAACAGGCTCTGAGGCCTGGTCACACACGAATACAGGCGCCGAGGCCCTGTCACACAGGAATACAGGCGCCGAGGTCAGTTTCCACAGGAATACAGGCGCCGAGGCCCCGTCACACACAAATACAGGCACCGATGCCCAGTCACATAGGAATACAGGCACTGAGGCCCGGTCACATAGGAATACAGGCGCCGAGGTCAGTTTCCACAGGAATACAGGCGCCGAGGCCCCGTCACACACGAATACAGGCGCCGAGGCCCGGTCACACATGAATACAAGCGCCGAGGCCTGCTCACACACGAATACAGGCGCCGAGGCCCGGTCACACAGGAATACAGGCGCCGAGGCCCGATCACACACGAATACAAGCGCCGAGGCCCGGTCATACAAGAATATAGGCGCCTAGGCCCGGTCACACATGAATATATGCGCCTAGGCATGCTCACACACGAATACAGGTGCCGAGGCCCAGTCACACAGGAATACAGGTGCCGAGGCCCAGTCACACACGAATACAGGTGCCGAGGCCCGGTCACACAGGAATACAGGCGCCGAGGCCCGGTCACACACGAATACAAGCGCCGAGGCTTGCTCACACACGAATACAGGCGCCGAGGCCCGGTCACACAGGAATACAGGCGCCGAGGCCCGGTCACACAGGAATACAGGCGCCGAGGCCCGGTCACACAGGAATACAGGCACCGAGGCCCGGTCACACACGAATACAGGCGCCGAGGCCCTGTCACACACGAATACAGGCACCGATGCCTGGTCACACAGGAATACAGGCGCCAAGGCCCGCTCACATAGGAATACAGTCGCCGAGGTCAGTTTCCACAGGAATACAGGCGCCGAGGCCCCGTCACACACGAATACAGGCACCGATGCCCATTCACATAGGAATACAGGCAGTGAGGCCCGGTCACATAGGAATACAGGCGCCGAGGTCAGTTTCCACAGGAATACAGGCGCCGAGGTCAGTTTCCACAGGAATACAGGCGCCGAGGCCCCGTCACACACAAATACAGGTACCGATGCCCAGTCACATAGGAATACAGGCGCCGAGGTCAGTTTCCACAGGAATACATATAGAAAATATACTCCGGCACACTATAGGAAAAAGCAAAGAAGAGTCCAATATGATGCTCAAAAAATGTCTTTATTGTAAACGTGAATTTGTCCAACGTTTCAACCCATCAAGGGTTTTCTTCAGGGACTAATATGTAATAACAGGAAAGAAAAAAAATACAATGTCACAACAATACATCATTGTTACACAACAGTATGTATCACACATAGGTGAAAAAGAAAAAGTTCATATTTAAAAAAAGGAAATATACAGGTTATGAGCATTCTATAAAGAATGTACACAGAAATCACCCATGAACTGAACTAAGTAAATTCAAATGAAACAATCCTCCCTGCAGGGATCAATTACAATATGTTCATACAAAATTCGAGGACCAGAAATCAAGACATACCTATGGTAGATGGGACTAGATTTCTTAAACGAGCACCAAAAACACGTCAGATAAATAAACTCATTGGTATCCAAAGAAGGTACTAGAAGGTGAAACATGAATGTGTTAATATTGTGAATGATCATGAGAAAAAAAGAGAGAGATGCATTGTAGGGTTTTTTTTGACGGGTATACCTCAAGGGGCCAGTGTTGAGATCAAGACATCGGATCATATGGGCAAAGAAATGAAAGAAAAACCTCCGCCGTTCTGGGAAGTTAAATAATATAAAAAAATTATATAAAAAAATTATAAAAAATTACATATGTTTATTGTGAATGTTTCATGTGGAGACCCAAAATATGTAGGATCCCTTAAGTGGCGTACCTTGCAGATGAGATCGGTGTGTTAGTTCCTAAAGGGTCATGGACCAAATGATTCTAAATGTGAAAGATCATTTTCATATTAATGGTAAAACACATGAAAGACTCAAATGGCATTCAATCTATCAGAAAGAGAATACCTCATGGGTGGGGCCAATATATAAGAAAGGTCCAAGGTCACGTTCAAGTCAAATTGACCTATGTGAATGAGTGGATAGTGCTGTGATATACAGAAAAAGAATATCCAGGTTATGAATAGAAATATCACTGGAGGTTAAAACCACTAGGGGTAAAATGAGGTTATAATACCTATAAACTTGGGAATAAGTCTCAGATGGTTCTCCAGCCGTTTGTGGAGTCCAAGTGAGCATACAACTAACTTCACCACACCAGGTGAGCCACATGAAAGTTAAGTTGTATCAGCCCCAAGCCCAAAGAGGTAAGTATGCGTTCTGGTCTGAGAAAACATATGTAAACATGTGAAATAATGGTATAGATTATAATGTTATAGTATACTACAGACCAATGTTAAAGACTCCATCGTACCTTATGAAATAATGGTTCATATAATGTAGGTGAGGCTACCTCAGTAGTGTGACAAACCAGCGGGATTGGTATGTATTCACCATATATGGGAAAGAGACTGTAATGTTTACAGAAAAAAAGAGAAATGTGAGATCACTAGTTACTAAAGATCCGGAGATATAGGCAGTGGTAGAAAAAACATACCTGACCTAATGTTGTCTGTATATAAGGTTTAGGTAAGGGCGGGCCAAAGGCTCTATAGGGAGTAGAGGAGAGGGTTAGATGAAGAAAAAAAGAACAAAAAGAGTCATGGTGGAAACTAGACGTTCCGTAACATACCTGAATGTAAATCAACCACGTGTGAGGCGCCAGGTGCCATGTGTAAGGAGTGTGGGGTATTTATACTAAACCAGGAAGTCAACGCTTCCGATGTGAGAAGGACCGCACACATCACGCTGGCGTCCGCTGACGTGATGACATCATGTGCCGCGCATGCGCGGTATGGCCGAACGCCGCCGTGGCAGCGTCAGCACCGCGCATGCGCAGCAGACAAAGCCCACACGCCTGCGTGTGGGGGAAGAGAGTGTGAGTGTGTCTAATGTCCCGCGCACGCGCGGAGAAACATACCACCTAAGGCATCTCCGCGCGTGCGCGGAAGTCAAACACACATGCTAAGAAACAAATATCCTACGCGCGTGCGCGTAGGGACCCATGGCCAGCGCGCGCATCACGGGGCAGGGCGCCACTTGGGACGTCGTGCATCGCGAGCGCGCGGAGGACAGGAGACCCCGCGCACGCGCAGTGTAAGAAGACTATACAAACCAGAGTGCAAGTGCTGGACATATTTCACGAGTGGCGCATGTGGTATAGCATTCAGGTGTTGTGGGTAACCTATGGAAAAAGGAAAAAGTGTTAGAAATGCAAAGTATTAACCCTTACTATATTCCTGTAGAATGAAGATAAGACTCGAAAGTAAAATATTATCCATAAATTCGTCATATTATGCATTGCCAGGAAGACATCTAAGTGATCGCATCATATTCACGATTTAACCCATGTGGTTCCAAGGTTCTTAAAGTGTGAATCCAATATGCCTCACGCTGTTTTAAAGTCCTAATCCTATTTCCACCCCTTCTAATAGGGGGTATGTGTTCAAGAATCTGAAATTTTAGTTGTGCCACTGTGTGTTTGAATGTAACGAAATGATGTGGAATGGGCAATAGGATATAGAGCCTTTGGCCCGCCCTTACCTAAACCTTATATACAGACAACATTAGGTCAGGTATGTTTTTTCTACCACTGCCTATATCTCCGGATCTTTAGTAACTAGTGATCTCACATTTCTCTTTTTTCTGTAAACATTACAGTCTCTTTCCCATATATGGGGAATACATACCAATCCCGCTGGTTTGTCACACTACTGAGGTAGCCTCACCTACATTATATGAACCATTATTTCATAAGGTACGATGGAGTCTTTAACATTGGTCTGTAGTATACTATAACATTATAATCTATACCATTATTTCACATGTTTACATATGTTTTCTCAGACCAGAACGCATACTTACCTCTTTGGGCTTGGGGCTGATACAACTTAACTTTCATGTGGCTCACCTGGTGTGGTGAAGTTAGTTGTATGCTCACTTGGACTCCACAAACGGCTGGAGAACCATCTGAGACTTATTCCCAAGTTTATAGGTATTATAACCTCATTTTACCCCTAGTGGTTTTAACCTCCAGTGATATTTCTATTCATAACCTGGATATTCTTTTTCTGTATATCACAGCACTATCCACTCATTCACATAGGTCAATTTGACTTGAACGTGACCTTGGACCTTTCTTATATATTGGCCCCACCCATGAGGTATTCTCTTTCTGATAGATTGAATGCCATTTGAGTCTTTCATGTGTTTTACCATTAATATGAAAATGATCTTTCACATTTAGAATCATTTGGTCCATGACCCTTTAGGAACTAACACACCGATCTCATCTGCAAGGTACGCCACTTAAGGGATCCTACATATTTTGGGTCTCCACATGAAACATTCACAATAAACATATGTAATTTTTTATAATTTTTTTATATAATTTTTTTATATTATTTAACTTCCCAGAACGGCGGAGGTTTTTCTTTCATTTCTTTGCCCATATGATCCGATGTCTTGATCTCAACACTGGCCCCTTGAGGTATACCCGTCAAAAAAAACCTACAATGCATCTCTCTCTTTTTTTCTCATGATCATTCACAATATTAACACATTCATGTTTCACCTTCTAGTACCTTCTTTGGATACCAATGAGTTTATTTATCTGACGTGTTTTTGGTGCTCGTTTAAGAAATCTAGTCCCATCTACCATAGGTATGTCTTGATTTCTGGTCCTCGAATTTTGTATGAACATATTGTAATTGATCCCTGCAGGGAGGATTGTTTCATTTGAATTTACTTAGTTCAGTTCATGGGTGATTTCTGTGTACATTCTTTATGGAATGCTCATAACCTGTATATTTCCTTTTTTTAAATATGAACTTTTTCTTTTTCACCTATGTGTGATACATGCTGTTGTGTAACAATGATGTATTGTTGTGACATTGTATTTTTTTTCTTTCCTGCTATTACATATTAGTCCCTGAAGAAAACCCTTGATGGGTTGAAACGTTGGACAAATTCACGTTTACAATAAAGACATTTTTTGAGCATCATATTGGACTCTTCTTTGCTTTTTCCTATAGTGTGCCAGAGTATATTTTCTATATTGATTGCCTTTTTCTCCAGAGCACCTGCATTTAAGATTGGTTGAGCCAGGTTCTATCCTCTATATCCACAGGAATACAGGCGCCGAGGCCCCGTCACACACGAATACAGGCGCCGAGGCCCGGTCAGACATGAATACAAGCGCCGAGGCCTGCTCACACACGAATACAGGCGCCGAGGCCCGGTCACACAGGAATACAGGCGCCGAGGCCCGGTCACACACGAATACAGGCGCTGAGGCCCAGTCACACACGAATACAGGCGCCGAGGCCCTGTCACACAGGAATACAGGCACCGATGCCTGGTGACACAGGAATACAGGCACTGAGGCCCGGTCACATAGGAATACAGGCGCCAAGGCCCAGTCACATAGGAATACAGGCGCCGAGGTCAGTTTCCACAGGAATACAGGCGCCGAGGTCAGTTTACACAGGAATACAGACGCCGAGGCCCGGTCACACAGGAATACAGGCACCGATACCCGGTCACACAGGAATACAGGCACTGAGACCCGGTCACATAGGAATACAGGCGCAAAGGCCCGGTCACATAGGAATACAGGCGCAGAGGTCAGTTTCCACAGGAATACAGGCGCCGAGGCCCCGTCACACACGAATACAGGCGCCGAGGCCCGGTCACACACAAATACAGGTGCTGAGGTCCGGTCACACAGGAATACAGACTATTGCTGAGAGTCACTGAATACCTAAGGTACTCTCTGACTAGGGGAGGTGCCTAATCAACGTGTTTAGTTAGTGGTTCTGTGCTCTAGCCAGCTAGTTATCAGGTCCCCTTATTCGCTGTGCTTCCGTTACAGTATACTACGTCCCAGCCTGTCCATGCCTCCAGCCTCAGCTACCCCGATAGTCCTTGCTTTACCAGAGACTGTGCCTGTCCAACCCGGCTGTGCCACCAGCCTCAGCAGCCTCCGGTAGTCCTTGCCACACCAGAGACAGTGCCTGTCCAACCCAGCCGTGCCTCTAGCCTCAGCTAGCCCGATAGGCTGAGGCAAGGACTGTCTGCCCTGGTGCCCGCCCTTGCCCTGGAGGTCAGCTGCCACAGTCCCGGTCTCAGCCTTGGGAGTATCACCTGGCGTCCGCCTCACAGTGGGCGCTTAGTCAAGCCCCTCCCACCATAGGGCAAGCCTGGAGTCCCCCTGCGGTCCAGTGAGTCCACTTCAGCTCGCTGCTTCACCTTCTCCGGCGGCAAGCGTGACAAGGCGATGAATGGAAAACGACTTTCAATACTCCTGAGGGTCACTTTAAAACTCTGGTCATGCCATTTGGCCTCATTAATGCCCCTGTCGTTTTCCAGCATTTTGTGAATGATATTTGTCACCATTTTGTGGTGGACGATATCTTGATCTACTCACCTGATATAGTATCATAGTATCATAGTATCATAGTATCATAGTTTTTAAGGTTGAAGGGAGACTCTAAGTCCATCTAGTTCAACCCGTAGCCTAACATGTTGATCCAGAGGAAGGCAAAAAAAACCCCCAATGTGGCAAACAAGTTCCAATGGGGAAAAATTTCCTTCCTGACTCCACATCCGGCAATCAGACTAGTTCCCTGGATCAATACCCTGTCATAAAATCTAATATACATAACTGGTAATATTAAATTTTTCAAGAAAGGCATCCAGGCTCTGCTTAATGTTAGTAGTGACTCCCTCATTACAACATCATGCGGCAGAGAGTTCCATAGTCTCACTGCTCGTACAGTAAAGAATCCTCCTCTGTGATTATGATTAAACCTTCTTTCCTCAAGACGTAACGGATGCCCCCGTGTTCCAGTCGCAGGCCTAGGTGTAAAAAGATCTTTGGAAAGGTCTCTGTACTGTCCCCTCATATATTTATACATTGTGATTAGATCCCCCCTAAGCCTTCGTTTTTCCAAACTAAATAACCCCAAGTTTAATAACCTGTCTTGGTATTGCAGCCCACCCATTCCTCTAATAATCTTGGTGGTCTTCTCTGCACCCTCTCCAGTTCAGCTATGTCCTTCTTATATATCGGTGACCAGAATTGTACACAGTATATAAGTGCGGTCGCACTAGTGACTTGTACAGAGGTAGAACTATATTTTTTTCATGAACACTTCTACCTCTTTTAATACATCCCATTATTTTATTAGCCCTGGCAGCAGCTGCCTGACACTGTCCACTAAAGTGAAGTTTACCATCCACCCATACACCCAAGTCTTTTTCTGTGTCTGTTTTACCCAGTGTTCTACAATTAAGTACATAATCATAAATGTTATTTCCTCTACCCAAGTGCATGACCTTACATTTATCTACATTAAACTTCAATTGCCACTTCTCAGCCCAATCCTCCAATTTACATAAATCTCCCTGCAATATAAAATTATCCTCCTCTGTATTGATTACCCTGCAGAGTTTAGTATCATCTGCAAATATTGAAATTCTACTCCGCATGCCCCCAACAAGGTCATTTATAAATATGTTGAAAAGAAGCGGGCCCAATACTGACCCCTGTGGTACCCCACTATGAACTGAGACCCAGTCCGAGTACGTACCATTAATAACCACCCTTTGTTTCCTATCACTGAGCCAGTTTTTAACCCAGTTACACATATTTTCCTGTTACGGTTGCTGCGAGCACTGGAGACTATGTCCAGATTTCTTGCTACTGCACATGTGCGAGCGCTGGAGACTAAGTCCAGATTTCTTGCTACTGCACATGTGCGAGCGCTGGAGACTAAGTCCAGATTTCTTGCTACTGCACATGTGCGAGCGCCGGAGACTAAGTCCAATCTTGGAGCCATTGCACATGTGCGGGTGACATCATCGCTGACACGAGGTCACATGTCTCTGACACCTTCTATGCCGATTGGTCGCTGGTCATGTGCTTGTGACGTCTTGCTCGGTGATAGGCCAGCATGACGTCACTCCTGTCGTTCTGGAAGCGGATTGGCTCTGGTGTCCTCCATCTTGGATGAGGCACAGAGTCTATATAAGACCCTGACACACGCCGCATGGTGCTCAGTCCTCTTGGTTCATGCATATGAGTAGACGCTCTGTGCGCGTTCCTCTAGGCATTCCTCTGTCTATGCTAGGTGAGCGCTACCGGCAGGGTAGCGTTCTTATACCTTACAGCTTCGGCTGCTGTCCGTATCCTTACCTCTTAGGGGAGCGGACATAGGCAGGTGCCTGAGGCACATGGTCTGGCTGGGCCTTGTGATTCTACTCGTAGGTGGACGTTGCCGCTAGGGTAACGTTCCTTATACTGCGTCTGGCAGTTGTTCGTATCCTCGCACACTAGGGGAGCGAACAGAGGTAGGAGCTTTGTGCGGCTTACGCTGCTGTTCGTCTCTTTTGCACCACTAGAAGAGCGGACCTAGGCAGGTGCCATATCTAGTGGTTCGTGTCCTCGCACACTAGTGGAGCGAACGCAGGTAGGAGCTTTGTGCGGCTTACGCTGCTGTTCGTCTCTTTTGCACCACTAGAAGAGCGGACCTAGGTAGGTGCCATTTCGCACACATTGCATTTGTCTCTGTGATTATTAACAGAGATCATTCCACACACCCTCCAAGTAAGGGAGGAATTGCTTTACTTTCTTATTATATCCTTCTGTGAGTTAACAGAGGTATCGCACTCTGCCATAGTCTGCAGTAAAGTCTTTGCACGGTGGACCCTGACTGTCTGATACTCCTTTCGGTTATTATCAGACAGCCCCCCGTAACATTAGGACTGAGCCAAGGGTCTGGCAGTTATGGCAGAATATCAGCAGTTACACCGTTACATACAAGTACTTGAGTCACGGCTCAAGAGTATAGAGGATAAACCTCAGACCATGGTGACATCTGCACATGATCCTCGACTTGCTCTACCAAACAGATATTCTGGCGATGCCAGATCATGTCGTGGTTTCATTAGTCAGTGTCAGATACACCTAGAGGTTAACTCTTCTCGCTTCTCTACGGAGAGGTCCAGAGTAGGCTTTATCATCTCCTTACTTCAGGACACAGCCTTAGAATGGGCGACTCCCCTATGGGAGCGCTCTGATGTGGTTACTCTGAGACATCAAGACTTTCTTGATGCTCTTAAGGCGGTATTCATGGGTCCGCAGGTTACCCATGATGCGGCCCTGAGACTGTTAGATCTATCTCAGGGTTCGTTATCCACTAGTTCTTATGCCATTGCTTTTAGAACTCTGGTGGCAGAACTAGATTGGCCAGAGAAGGTGTTGATTCCTATCTTCTGGAGAGGGTTGGCTGGCTATGTCAAGGATGCTCTTGCTACTCGTGAAGTCCCTGCTTCTCTGGAGGACTTGATCACAGTAGCTACGAGGATTGATGTACGCCATAAGGAACGTAGACTCGAGGTCTCTTCCTCACGCCCTAAGCATCGGGCTATTCCAGTTGTTGAGGGTCCACTACCATCTTCCTCAGCATCTGAAACATCTCCCACTCCTATGGAGTTAGGTCATACGTTCTCCAGACTACGCAAGTCTGGTCCTCCTATATGTTACGTATGTCGTCAGGCTGGGCACTATGCCAACAAGTGTCCTAGTCGTCAGGGAAACTCCCTGGCCTAGTAACCATTAGAGGGGGGTTACTAGAGACGTCTTCTGCACCCTCTAAGTGTTGTATCCCAGGTCAGCTCTCGTTATCTGAGAATACATGGCCTATTATGGCTTTTGTGGATTCCGGAGTTGACGGGATTTTTGTGTCCTCAGGATTTGTAAAGGGACACAATATTCCCTCTATCATGTTAGAGGCGCCTATTCCTGTCCGTGTTGTTAATGGAACTATGTTGTCTGACTCCATTACATTGAGGACAGTTCCCTTGCGCCTTTCCCTGTCTCAGGGTCACATAGAGGAGATTTCTTTTCTTGTTTTGCCTGAGGGTATAGACGACGTCCTTCTGGGTCTTCCATGGCTTCGGACTCATGCTCCTCACATTGACTGGGAGTCTGACAGCATTATTAGTTGGGGTTCGAAATGTCAGTCCCGATGTCTTCCCTTACCACCTAAAGTCGTTGCAGTTGCATCAACTGATCTCTCTCCCATACCTACACCCTATTTGGATTTCGCTGACGTGTTCTCCAAACAGGGTGCTGAGGTTCTTCCACCCCATAGGCCGTATGACTGTGCCATAGACCTTATCCCAGGTTCGGTTCCACCTAAAGGCAGGGTTTACCCCCTGTCGATACCTGAGTCGGAGGCCATGTCGACCTATATAAGAGAGAGCTTAGAGAAGGGGTTCATTCGTAAGTCTGTCTCTCCCGCGGGAGCTGGGTTTTTCTTTGTTCGGAAGAAAGAGGGTGATTTGCGTCCCTGCATAGATTACAGGGGTCTCAACGCAATCACAATAAAGAACAAATACCCATTACCTTTAATTTCGGAGCTCTTTGACAGACTGAGAGGAGCTCAAGTTTTTACGAAGTTGGATCTGCGGGGTGCGTATAACTTGGTACGAATTCGAGAGGGTGACGAATGGAAGACCGCTTTTAACACCCGAGACGGTCACTATGAATACCTCGTCATGCCTTTTGGGTTATGTAATGCACCCGCAGTATTTCAGGACTTCGTAAATGATGTGTTCAGGGATTTACTGTTATCCTCAGTAGTGGTGTATCTGGACGACATCCTGATTTTTTCTCCTGATCTGGAGACTCATCGTCAGGATGTCGTTCGTGTCCTTTCCCGTTTAAGGGAGCACTCATTGTTTGCTAAACTCGAGAAATGTGTATTCGAGCAGTCCTCATTGCCTTTTTTGGGTTACATTATCTCACAAGAGGGTCTGGCTATGGATCCTGCGAAGCTCTCTGCTGTCCTGCAATGGTCCGAACCTCATTCCTTGAAGGTGGTGCAACGCTTCTTAGGATTTATAAATTATTACAGGCAGTTCATACCCCATTTTTCTACTTTGGTGGCCCCTTTGGTGGCCTTGACTAAGAAAGGTGCTAATCCCAAAGCCTGGTCTACTGAGACATCTCAGGCTTTTGAGGCAGTAAAAAGACACTTTTCAACTGCTCCCGTTCTTCAAAGACCCGATGAGAGTAAGCCCTTCCTCTTAGAGGTTGATGCCTCTTCAGTGGGTGCTGGTGCGGTCTTGTATCAAAAGAACGGTGCAGGTAGAAAAAGGCCGTGTTTCTTCTTTGCTAAAACCTTTTCACCGGCAGAGAGAAACTATACCATTGGGGATAGGGAACTGCTCGCCTTGAGATTAGCCTTGGAGGAGTGGCGTCACTTGCTGGAAGGAGCGAAACATCCTTTCCAGGTCTATACAGACCATAAGAATCTGACGTACTTACAAACTGCTCAGCGTCTGAATCCTCGCCAAGCCCGCTGGTCCTTGTTTTTCTCCCGCTTTCACTTCTCCATCAACTATTTGTCTGGGAGTAAGAATAACAAGGCAGACGCCCTGTCTCGCTCTATGCTTTCTACCCAGGAAGAGATTGACGAACCTCGTCTTATCCTTCCCTCCAGGGTTTTTCATACGCTCTCCCCTGTGACGTTAGACCAAATCCCACCGGGCAAGACATTTGTTCCGCCTGATCGACAGAATGATATACTGTCATGGGCCCACACCTCAAAGGTGGGTGGGCATTTTGGTATTAGGCGGACACGAGAGTTACTGGAGAGGTGGTATTGGTGGCCACACTTAGCCAGCCACGTCAAGAGATATGTCGGTTCCTGCTACTCTTGTGCTCGCAACCGTCCATTACGGCAGAGACCGGCTGGGCTCTTGCATCCTTTACCAGTGCCAGATAGACCATGGGAGGTGGTAGGCATGGACTTTGTGGGTGATCTTCCATGTTCACAGGGACATAGATTTGTGTGGGTCATTACGGACCATTTCTCCCGGATGGTTCATCTCGTACCGTTATCGAGAATCCCATCTTCCAGGGTACTAGCCAAACTATTCCTCAAGCATGTCTTTAGGCTTCACGGGATGCCAGATCGTATCATTTGTGATAGAGGCCCGCAATTTACTTCCCGTTTCTGGCGAGATCTTTGTAGCCTTCTGCAAATTGAGTTGAATCTCTCTTCGGCATACCATCCGGAGACTAATGGTTTGGTTGAACGTACCAATCAATCTATGATTATATACCTTCGACACTTTGTTGCTGAGAACCACGATAACTGGTCCTCCCTCCTACCCTGGGCAGAATTTGCCCTTAACAATTCGCTGGCTGAGGCCACTGGGCAGACACCGTTCGTACTCAATAATGGGCAACACCCTAGGGTACCGGTACCGTTTCCCGCTGCTGCACCTCCTCCTCTTGTGGCCGACTGGGCAACTAATGCCAGAGAGGTTTGGGATCGGACTCAAGAGTCGATCCAAGCAGCTAAGGACCGTATGAAGACGGTGTCCGATCGGTTTCGTCGCCCGGCTCCTGTCTTTTCTCCAGGGGACTTTGTGTGGCTCTCTGCAAAACACGTGAGACTTAGAGTGAGCTCTGTCAAATTTGCTCCTCGCTTCCTGGGTCCTTATGAGGTTCTTCGACAGGTAAATCCTGTAGTCTATCAATTGAAGTTACCTGTCCATCTTAGGATTCATGACAAATTCCATGTCTCACTGCTAAAGCCGGCTATTTTACCTCACGCTCGTGAAGTGCACTCTCCTGCCTCTGATTCCTCTCGCTCTAGCTATGAGGTACGAGCCATAGTTGGTTCTAAGATGGTTAGAGGGCGCAGGTTCTTCTTGATAGATTGGGAGGGCTATGGCCCGGAACATCGCTCTTGGGAGCCTGAGGAGGCTGTCCATGCTCCCGACTTAGTTGCCGATTATCTGCGTCGCCGGGAGGGGGGCCCTTGAGGGGGAGGTACTGTTACGGTTGCTGCGAGCACTGGAGACTATGTCCAGATTTCTTGCTACTGCACATGTGCGAGCGCTGGAGACTAAGTCCAGATTTCTTGCTACTGCACATGTGCGAGCGCCGGAGACTAAGTCCAATCTTGGAGCCATTGCACATGTGCGGGTGACATCATCGCTGACACGAGGTCACATGTCTCTGACACCTTCTATGCCGATTGGTCGCTGGTCATGTGCTTGTGACGTCTTGCTCGGTGATAGGCCAGCATGACGTCACTCCTGTCGTTCTGGAAGCGGATTGGCTCTGGTGTCCTCCATCTTGGATGAGGCACAGAGTCTATATAAGACCCTGACACACGCCGCATGGTGCTCAGTCCTCTTGGTTCATGCATATGAGTAGACGCTCTGTGCGCGTTCCTCTAGGCATTCCTCTGTCTATGCTAGGTGAGCGCTACCGGCAGGGTAGCGTTCTTATACCTTACAGCTTCGGCTGCTGTCCGTATCCTTACCTCTTAGGGGAGCGGACATAGGCAGGTGCCTGAGGCACATGGTCTGGCTGGGCCTTGTGATTGTACTCGTAGGTGGACGTTGCCGCTAGGGTAACGTTCCTTATACTGCGTCTGGCAGTTGTTCGTATCCTCACACACTAGGGGAGCGAACAGAGGTAGGAGCTTTGTGCGGCTTACGCTGCTGTTCGTCTCTTTTGCACCACTAGAAGAGCGGACCTAGGCAGGTGCCATATCTAGGGGTTCGTGTCCTCGCACACTAGTGGAGCGAACGCAGGTAGGAGCTTTGTGCGGCTTATGCTGCTGTTCGTCTCTTTTGCACCACTAGAAGAGCGGACCTAGGTAGGTGCCATTTCGCACACATTGCATTTGTCTCTGTGATTATTAACAGAGATCATTCCACACACCCTCCAAGTAAGGGAGGAATTGCTTTACTTTCTTATTATATCCTTCTGTGAGTTAACAGAGGTATCGCACTCTGCCATAGTCTGCAGTAAAGTCTTTGCACGGTGGACCCTGACTGTCTGATACTCCTTTCGGTTATTATCAGACAGCCCCCCGTAACATTTCCCCTATCCCCATTATTCTCATTTTATGTACCAACCTTTTGTGTGGCACCGTATCAAAAGCTTTTGAAAAGTCCATATACACAACATCCACTGCATTTCCCTGGTCCAGACTTGAACTTACCTCTTCATAGAAGCTGATCAGTGTGACAGGATCGATCCCTCATAAACCCATGTTGATACTCTGTCATAAGGTTATTTTTCTTGAGATACTCCAGTATAGCATCTCTCAAGAAACCCTCAAGGATTTTACCAACCGTAGAGGTTAAACTTACCGGCCTATAATTTCCCGGCTCAGTTTTTGTCCCCTTTTTGAATATTGGCACCACATTTGCTATGCGCCAGTCCTGCGGTACCGACCCTGTTATTAAGGAATCTGAGAAGATTAAAAATAATGGTCTATCTATCACAGAACTCAATTCCTGTAGTACTCTGGGGTGTAGCCATCCAGGCCCGGAGATTTGTCAACCTTAGTGATTTCGAGGCGGCGGCGTACTTCCTGCTGGGTTAAGCAGGTAATATTCAAGGGTGAATTTATGGTATCACTGGTCATGTCATCTGCCATGGCATTTTCTTGTATAAAAACCGTAGAAAAAAAGTCATTCAGCAGGTTGGCTTTACCCTCATCCCCTTCCACCATTTCACCAAGACTATTTTTAAGGGGGCCAACACTATCGCTTTTCAGTTTTTTACTGTTTATGTAGTTAAAGAATATTTTAGGATTATTTTTACTTTCTCTCGCAATGAGTCTCTCTGTCTCAAACTTAGCTAACTTAATTTGCTTTTTACATATTTTATTTAATTTTCTATAATTATATAATGCCTCATCACTACCTACCCTCTTTAATTCTTTTAAGGCTTTCTGTTTTTCTTTTATTGCTTCCCTTACAGCTCTATTTAGCCACAGGGGTTTCCTCCTATTTCTAGCATGTTTGTTCCCATAGGGTATATTTTCTGCACAAGCCCTATTCAGGATGCTCATAAAAGTCTCCCATTTGCTTTGTGTACTTTTATTACTTAGTACATCATCCCAGTTTATTGCACTAAGATCATCTCTCAACCGTTTAAAATTTGCTTTCCTGAAGTTTAGTGTCCTTGTAGCCCCTCTACTAGACATCTTACTAAAGAATACATGAAAACTTATTATTTTGTGATCACTATTCCCCAAGTAACCCCCAACTTGTATATTTGATATGCGGTCTGGCCTATTGGTTAGTACAAGGTCTAGTAGTGCTCCCCCTCTTGTGGGGTCCTGTACCATTTGTGAAAGGTAATTATCTTTCATTGTTATCAAAAATCTATTTCCTTTGCTATATATATATATATATATATATATATAGCTATATATATATATATATATATATATATATATAGACACATCAGGTACATGTAAAACAGGTGTTACAGATGTTGAATAACAAACTGTTTGCCAAACTGGAGACATGTGTTTTCACTTTCCTAAAGGTACACTTTTTGGGGTACCTATTGTTGTTTTCGGATGAATCCAGAGAAGATCCGTGCTGTACGTGACTGGGATCGTCCAGAAAACCTGACAGCGTTACAGCACTTTCTGGGGTTTATCAATTTGTAACGGAAATTTATTCAAAACTATTCTGTAATTGTAAAACCTCTCACTAACATGACAAAGACAGGGACAGATTTCTCTAATGGTCAGACTCTGCCCCGCAGGCTTTTTTCTTTTGAAAGAGAGGTTTTTCCACTCCATCTACGTTATACTCAGTCAGTCTGATTTTTCCCAGCCTTTTATCGTGGAGGTCGATGCATCTGAGGTGGGGGTGGGGGCTGTGTTGTCACAAGGTCTGTCTCCTGGTAAATGGCGTCCACATGCTTTCTTTTCCAAGAAAGTGTTTTCGGCCAAGAGAAACTATGATGTTGGCAATAGAGAACTCTTGGCAATTAAGTAAGCTTTTGAGGAATGGCGCCATTGGCTGGAGGGGGCAGTTCATCCCATTACGGTAATCACAGACCATAAAAAAGCTGTCATATCTCGAGTCAAAGATCTCAATCCCAGGCAGGCTAGATGGTCTTTGTTTTTACCAGATTCAATTTTACTGTCACTTACAAACATCAAAGCAGATGCATTAGGCCAGAGCTTCACTCCCTGAACCCATTTTGCAGAAGGGGGTGGTCGTCTCAGCCTTTTGCCCAGACCTGGAGGGGAAGGTGTTGGAGGCTCAGGGGGATGCCCCGGCCTCTTGCCTTTCAGGAGGTTATTCACGCCACCCAAATTGCGCTGTAAAGTAATTGGAGAATATCACAGTTCTGCACTTGTGGGTCATCCAGGTAGTAAAGCAACCTCGGACCTCCTTTCACGTTGGTTTTGGTGGCCGAAGTTGGATTATTATTATTATTATTATTATTATTTATTTATAGAGCACCATTAATTCCATGGTGCTGTACATGAGAAGGGGGTTACATACAAAATACGTATACAAGTTACAGTAGACAGACTAGTACAGAGGGAAGAGGGCCCTACCCTTGCGGGCTTACATTCTATAGGATTATGGGGAGGAGACAATAGGTGGGGTGTAGGTCAGGCGGCGGCTCCGCACGGTGGTCGGGCGGCAGCTCCGCACGGTGGTCGGGCGGCAGCTCCGCACGGTGGTCGGGCGGCAGCGAGTTCATTGTAGATTGTAGGCATTTCTGAACAGATGAGTTTTCAGGTTCCGTTTGGATGAGGATGTGTTTGTCTATGTGTCTTCATGCAGTATTTGCGCTTGTTCCAAGGTAATGGATACTCGTCCATCGGGATCTCTCCTGCCATTGGCTATCCCGAATAGGGCATGGACGCATTTATCCATGGATTTTATTACTGACCTACCTTTGTTTTGGGTAAAGACTGTGGTTTTGGTGGTTGTGGATAGGTTCAGTAAGATAACGCATTTCATCATATTGCCGGCACTTCCGAATGCCAAGACCCTGGCTCAGGTGTTCATCAACGAGATTGTGAATCTTCACAGGGTTCCTTCTGATGTGGTGTCAGATCGGGGAACCCAGTTTGTTTCCAAATTTTGCAAAGCATTTTGTGCCCAACTAGGGGTGCAGTTGTCTCTCTTTTGCCTTCCATCCTCAGTCGAATGGGGCAGAGTGCATAAATCAAAATTTGGAAACTTTCCGCTGGTGCTCTGTCTCCGAGAACCAGGCGAATTGGGCATCTTATTTACCATTGGTCGAATTTGCTTTAAATAATTATCACCAGGAGTCTGACACTGGCAAGTCACCATTCTTTGGTGCATGCAGTTTTCATCCTCAGTTTTATACCTGTTGTGGTAGGGGGGCTTCAGGAGTTCCTGAGGAGGAGCATTTTGCCTCATCGCTCTCTTCTGTATGGCAAGGGGTTCACAGTAATATGAAGCTGATGGGAGACAGATACAAACGTATGGCTGACAAAAACCGCTTACCAGGTCCGGACCTAAGTGTGAATGACTGTGTCCAGGAACATAAAGTTGAAGATTCCTTCCTGGAAGCTGGGGCCTAGGTGCCTTGGTCCCTATAAGATAACCGCCGTCGTTAACCTAGCAGCATTTCGTATGGAGTTACCTGAGGCTCTTAGGATCCACAATGTGTTCCATAGGGCTCTGCTCAAAAAGTAAGTGGCACCTTTGGAGCCGTCCCCCTTGCCACCGGCCCCAATCATAGTTAATGGTAATTTGGAGTTTCAAATAGCTAAAATTGTTGACTCTCATTTTGTATGTTGTTCCCTTTAATACTTGGTGCACAGGAGAGGTTACGGACCAGAGGAAAGGATGTGGGCCCAGCATCGGATGTGAATGCCAGAAGGTTGGTTCATTCATTTCATGCTGTCCATCCAGATAGGCCTGGTCCTGAGTGCCTGGAGACCACTGGTAGAAGGGGGTACTGTCACGGGTGTGTCATATATGACAGTCATGTGGTTTCTGGCAATAGAAGGTCACGGCGTTTGGCTGCGCAGAATGCTCCCTGACTTTCTATTACTCCTGCTGTCAGTATTCATTGTACTGGATAGCTTTCCTGCTGGGTTTTCATCTCTCCCTTTTGAACCCAGCAGAGCCATCCTTCCATCCAGCTGCTGATCATCAGTATTCTCTTGGTGCTTAAATACTCCCCCTCTCAGAATAACTCCGCTCCCCCTCTCTGAATAACGCTGCTCCCCCTCACCGAATAACACTGCTCCCCTTCACTGAGTAACTCCGCTCCCCCTCACCGAATAACACTGCGAAGTGCTATTTGGTGAGGAGGAACGGTATTATTCGGTGAGGGGGAGCGGTGTTATTCGGTGAGGGGGAGCGGTGTTATTCGGTGAGGGGGAGCGGTGTTATTCGGTGAGGGGGAGCGGTGTTATTCGGTGAGGGGGAGCGGTGTTATTCGGTGAGGGGGGAGCGGTGTTATTCAGTGAGGGGGAGCGGTGTTATTCGGTGAGGGGGGAGCGGTGTTATTCGGTGAGGGGGGAGCGGTATTATAGGGGAGCGGTGTTATTCGGTGAGGGGGGAGCGGTGTTATTCGGTGAGGGCAAATGGTGTTAGTCGGTGAGAGGGAGCGATGTTATAGGGGGAGCGGTGTACAGTGTGAGATAAGAATCGGATGCCGGACGGATGATCTGTATAATATCCCATATTTACAGCTGCAGATATGATCAAAAAGAGAAAATAAAATAATCCTGGATAAGGAGCCGAGAAGGAGCCGAGAAGGAGCCCAGAAGGAGCTCAGAAGGAGTCCAGAAAGAGCCTAGAAGGAGCCTAGAAGGTGCAGAGAAGGAGTCCAAAAGGAGTCCAGAAGGAGCCCAGAAGAAGCTCAGAAGGAGTCCAGAAAGAGCCTAGAAGGTGCAGAGAAGGAGCCCAGAAGGAGCCCAGAAGGAGCTCAGAAGGAGTCCAGAAAGAGCCTTGAAGGAGCCTAGAAGGTGCAGAGAAGGAGTCCAGAAGGAGCCCAGAAGAAGCTCAGAAGGTGCAGAGAAGGAGCCCAGAAGGTGCAGAGAAGGAGCCCAGAAGGAGCCCAGAAGGAGCCCAGAAGGAGCCCAGAAAGAGCTCAGAAGGATCCCAGAAGGAGTCTAAAAGGAGTCTAGAAGGAGCCCAGAAAGAGCCCAGAAAGAGCTTAGAAGGAGCCCAGAAGGAGTCTAGAAGGAGCCCAGAAGGAGTCTAGAAGGAGCCCAGAAGGAGCCTAGAAGGAGCCTAGAAGGAGTCTAGAAGGAGCCCAGAAGGAGCCCAGAAAGAGCTCAGAAGGAGCCCAGAAGGAGTCTAAAAGGAGTCTAAAAGGAGTCTAGAAGGAGCCCAGAAGGAGCCCAGAAAGAGCTCAGAAGGAGCCCAGAAGGAGTCTAGAAGGAGCCCAGAAGGAGTCTAGAAGGAGTCTAGAAGGAGCCTAGAAGGAGTCTAGAAGGAGCCCAGAAGGAACCCAGAAAGAGCTCAGAAGGAGCCCAGGAGTCTAGAAGGAGCCCAGAAGGAGTCCAAAAGGAGTCCAGAAGGAGCCCAGAAGAAGCTCAGAAGGAGTCCAGAAAGAGCCTAGAAGGAGCCTAGAAGGTGCAGAGAAGGAGTCCAGAAGGAGCCCAGAAGAAGCTCAGAAGGTGCAGAGAAGGAGTCCAGAAGGAGCCCAGAAGAAGCTCAGGTGCAGAAAAGGAGCCCAGAAGGTGCAGAGAAGGAGCCCAGAAGGAGCCTAGAAGGAGTCTAGAAGGAGTCTAGAAGGAGTCTAGAAGGAGCCCAGAAGGAGTCTAGAAGGAGCCCAGAAAGAGCTCAGAAGGAGCCCAGAAGGAGTCTAAAAGGAGTCTAGAAGGAGCCCAGAAAGAGCTCAGAAGGAGTCTAGAAGGAGCCCAGAAGGAGTCTAGAAGGAGCCCAGAAGGAACCCAGAAAGAGCTCAGAAGGAGCCCAGAAAGAGCTCAGAAGGAGCCCAGAAGGAGTCTAGAAGGAGCCCAGAAAGAGCTCAGAAGGAACCCAGAAAGAGCTCAGAAGGAGCCCAGAAGGAGTCTAGAAGGAGTCTAGAAGGAGCCCAGAAAGAGCTCAGAAGGAGCCCAGAAGGAACCCAGAAAGAGCTCAGAAGGAGCCCAGGAGTCTAGAAGGAGCCCAGAAGGAGTCTAGAAGGAGCCCAGAAGGAACCCAGAAAGAGCTCAGAAGGAACCCAGAAAGAGCTCAGAAGGAGCCCAGAAGGAGTCTAGAAGGAGCCCAGAAAGAGCTCAGAAGGAACCCAGAAAGAGCTCAGAAGGAGCCCAGAAGGAGTCTAGAAGGAGTCTAGAAGGAGCCCAGAAAGAGCTCAGAAGGAGCCTAGAAGGAGTCTAGAAGGAGTCTAGAAGGAACCCAGAAAGAGCTCAGAAGGAGCCCAGGAGTCTAGAAGGAGCCCAGAAGGAGTCTAGAAGGAGCCCAGAAGGAGCCTAGAAGGAGCCTAGAAGGAGTCTAGAAGGAGCCCAGAAGGAGCCCAGAAGGAGCCCAGAAAGAGCTCAGAAGGAGCCCAGAAGGAGTCTAAAAGGAGTCTAAAAGGAGTCTAGAAGGAGCCCAGAAGGAGCCCAGAAGGAGCCCAGAAAGAGCTCAGAAGGAGCCCAGAAGGAGTCTAGAAGGAGCCCAGAAGGAGTCTAGAAGGAGTCTAGAAGGAGCCTAGAAGGAGTCTAGAAGGAGCCCAGAAGGAACCCAGAAAGAGCTCAGAAGGAGCCCAGGAGTCTAGAAGGAGCCCAGAAGGAGTCCAAAAGGAGTCCAGAAGGAGCCCAGAAGAAGCTCAGAAGGAGTCCAGAAAGAGCCTAGAAGGAGCCTAGAAGGTGCAGAGAAGGAGTCCAGAAGGAGCCCAGAAGAAGCTCAGAAGGTGCAGAGAAGGAGTCCAGAAGGAGCCCAGAAGAAGCTCAGAAGGTGCAGAAAAGGAGCCCAGAAGGTGCAGAGAAGGAGCCCAGAAGGAGCCTAGAAGGAGTCTAGAAGGAGTCTAGAAGGAGTCTAGAAGGAGCCCAGAAGGAGTCTAGAAGGAGCCCAGAAAGAGCTCAGAAGGAGCCCAGAAGGAGTCTAAAAGGAGTCTAGAAGGAGCCCAGAAGGAGCCCAGAAAGAGCTCAGAAGGAGTCTAGAAGGAGCCCAGAAGGAGTCTAGAAGGAGCCCAGAAGGAACCCAGAAAGAGCTCAGAAGGAGCCCAGAAAGAGCTCAGAAGGAGCCCAGAAGGAGTCTAGAAGGAGCCCAGAAAGAGCTCAGAAGGAACCCAGAAAGAGCTCAGAAGGAGCCCAGAAGGAGTCTAGAAGGAGTCTAGAAGGAGCCCAGAAAGAGCTCAGAAGGAGCCCAGAAGGAACCCAGAAAGAGCTCAGAAGGAGCCCAGGAGTCTAGAAGGAGCCCAGAAGGAGTCTAGAAGGAGCCCAGAAGGAACCCAGAAAGAGCTCAGAAGGAGCCCAGAAAGAGCTCAGAAGGAGCCCAGAAGGAGTCTAGAAGGAGCCCAGAAAGAGCTCAGAAGGAACCCAGAAAGAGCTCAGAAGGAGCCCAGAGGAGTCTAGAAGGAGTCTAGAAGGAGCCCAGAAAGAGCTCAGAAGGAGCCCAGAAGGAGTCTAGAAGGAGTCTAGAAGGAACCCAGAAAGAGCTCAGAAGGAGCCCAGGAGTCTAGAAGGAGCCCAGAAGGAGTCTAGAAGGAGTCCAGAAAGAGCTCAGAAGGAGTCCAGAAGGAGTCCAGAAGGAGCTCAGAAGGAGTCTAGAAGGAGTCCAGAAAGAGCTCAGAAGGAGTCCAGAAGGAGTCCAGAAGGAGCTCAGAAGGAGTCTAGAAGGAGTCCAGAAAGAGCTCAGAAGGAGTCTAGAAGAAGCTCAGAAGGAGTCTAGAAGGAGTCTAGAAGGAGTCTAGAAGGAGCTCAGAAGAAGCTCAGAAGGTGCAGAGAAGGAGCTCAGAAGGTGCAGAGAAGGAGCTCAGAAGGTGCAGAGAAGGAGCTCAGAAAGAGCCGAGAGGAGGCTGAGGAGTTGCCGGCTTCAGGCTTCAGACCCTTTCACTTCTGTATTTGCTCCATGTTTCTCAGGCACATCCATTTCTTTCCGGCAATGAACGGGTTACTCAGCCGGTAGGTGGGCGTGGCTACTTTATCAAGCCGCCAATCCTGCCGCCTAGTATTCTTGCCCCGCCTTTATCTTTTACCCCGGCACTATCTGTGATGCATGCCGGGAAATGTAGTTTCTTTTCCCATCTTTGATCCGTGTACAGAATGTTGCATACTACACTTCCCGGCAAGCTTAGCGCTCAGAGCTGTGGCCGGGCAGCATTCCTCTTCCTGAGTTGGGCGGCAGGTTCAAGTTGCCATAGCTGCAGCCGCGGTGACAGTTACGGGGATGGAAAGACAGGTGAGGCTGAGAATCCGGGGGACTGACGGCAGTGTGTCAGAAAAAAGGGGGACACTGAGGTAAATGTGTGTATAAGGGGGGACACTGAGGTAAATGTGTGTATAAGGGGGGGGACACTGAGGTAAATGTGTGTGTATAAGGGGGGGGACACTGAGGTAAATGTGTGTATAAGGGGGGGGACACTGAGGTAAATGTGTGTGTATAAGGGGGGGGACACTGAGGTAAATGTGTGTGTATAAGGGGGGGGACACTGAGGTAAATGTGTGTGTATAAGGGGGGGGACACTGAGGTAAATGTGTGTGTATAAGGGGGGGACACTGAGGTAAATGTGTGTGTATAAGGGGGGGGACACTGAGGTAAATGTGTGTGTGTGTGTGTGTGTATAAGAGGGGGGGGCACTGAGGTAAATGTGTGTGTATAAGGGGGGGGACACTGAGGTAAATGTGTGTGTATAAGGGGGGGGACACTGAGGTAAATGTGTGTGTATAAGGGGGGGACACTGAGGTAAATGTGTGTGTATAAGGGGGGGGACACTGAGGTAAATGTGTGTGTGTGTGTATAAGAGGGGGGGGACACTGAGGTGTGTGTGTGTGTGTGTGTATAAGAAGGGGGACACTGAGGTAAATGTGTGTGTGTGTATAAGAAGGGGGACACTGAGGTAAATGTGTGTGTATAAGAAGGGGGACACTGAGGTAAATGTGTGTGTGTATAAGAAGGGGGACACTGAGGTAAATGTGTGTGTATAAGAAGGGGGACACTGAGGTAAATGTGTGTGTATAAGAAGGGGGACACTGAGGTAAATGTGTGTGTATAAGAAGGGGGACACTGAGGTAAATGTGTGTGTATAAGAAGGGGGACACTGAGGTAAATGTGTGTATATAAGAAGGGGGACACTGAGGTA
Organism: Anomaloglossus baeobatrachus; assembly: GCF_048569485.1. NCBI lineage: Eukaryota > Metazoa > Chordata > Amphibia > Anura > Aromobatidae > Anomaloglossus > Anomaloglossus baeobatrachus. The sequence goes on along the minus strand of NC_134364.1, from coordinate 4,867,684 downwards.
AATGTGTGTGTATAAGAAGGGGGACACTGAGGTAAATGTGTGTATATAAGAAGGGGGACACTGAGGTAAATGTGTGTGTATAAGAAGGGGGACACTGAGGTAAATGTGTGTATATAAGAAGGGGGACACTGAGGTAAATGTGTGTGTATAAGGGGGGGACACTGAGGTAAATGTGTGTGTGTGTATAAGGGGGGGACACTGAGGTAAATGTGTGTGTGTGTGTATAAGAAGGGGGACACTGAGGTAAATGTGTGTGTGTGTGTATAAGAAGGGGGACACTGAGGTAAATGTGTGTGTGTGTGTATAAGAGGGGGGACACTGAGGTGTGTGTGTGTGTATAAGAGGGGGGACACTGAGGTGTGTGTGTGTGTATAAGAGGGGGGACACTGAGGTGTGTGTGTGTGTATAAGAGGGGGGACACTGAGGTAAATGTGTGTGTGTATAAGAGGGGGGACACTGAGGTAAATGTGTGTGTGTATAAGAGGGGGGACACTGAGGTAAATGTGTGTGTGTATAAGAGGGGGGACACTGAGGTAAATGTGTGTGTGTATAAGAGGGGGGACACTGAGGTAAATGTGTGTGTGTATAAGAGGGGGGACACTGAGGTAAATGTGTGTGTGTATAAGAGGGGGGACACTGAGGTAAATGTGTGTGTGTGTATAAGAGGGGGGACACTGAGGTAAATGTGTGTGTATAAGAAGGGGGACACTGAGGTAAATGTGTGTGTGTGTATAAGAAGGGGGACACTGAGGTAAATGTGTGTGTGTGTATAAGAAGGGGGACACTGAGGTAAATGTGTGTGTGTGTATAAGAAGGGGGACACTGAGGTAAATGTGTGTGTGTATAAGAAGGGGGACACTGAGGTAAATGTGTGTGTGTATAAGAAGGGGGACACTGAGGTAAATGTGTGTGTGTATAAGAGGGGGGACACTGAGGTAAATGTGTGTGTGTATAAGAAGGGGGACACTGAGGTGTGTGTGTGTGTATAAGAAGGGGGACACTGAGGTAAATGTGTGTATAAGAAGGGGGACACTGAGGTAAATGTGTGTATAAGAAGGGGGACACTGAGGTAAATGTGTGTATAAGAAGGGGGACACTGAGGTAAATGTGTGTATAAGAAGGGGGACACTGAGGTAAATGTGTGTATAAGAAGGGGGACACTGAGGTAAATGTGTGTGTATAAGGGGGGGGACACTGAGGTAAATGTGTGTGTATAAGAAGGGGGACACTGAGGTAAATGTGTGTGTGTGTGTATAAGAAGGGGGACACTGAGGTAAATGTGTGTGTATAAGAAGGGGGACACTGAGGTAAATGTGTGTATAAGGGGGGACACTGAGGTAAATGTGTGTATAAGGGGGGGGACACTGAGGTAAATGTGTGTATAAGGGGGGGGGCACTGAGGTAAATGTGTGTGTGTATAAGGGGGGGGACACTGAGGTAAATGTGTGTGTGTATAAGGGGGGGGACACTGAGGTAAATGTGTGTGTATAAGAAGGTGGACACTGAGGTAAATGTGTGTATAAGAAGGGGGACACTGAGGTAAATGTGTGTATAAGAGGGGGGACACTGAGGTAAATGTGTGTATAAGGGGGGGGACACTGAGGTAAATGTGTGTGTGTGTATAAGAAGGGGGACACTGAGGTAAATGTGTGTGTGTGTATAAGAAGGGGGACACTGAGGTAAATGTGTGTATAAGGGGGGGGACACTGAGGTAAATGTGTGTGTGTGTATAAGGGGGGGGACACTGAGGTAAATGTGTGTGTATAAGAAGGTGGACACTGAGGTAAATGTGTGTGTGTGTATAAGAAGGGGGACACTGAGGTAAATGTGTGTGTGTGTGTGTGTATAAGAGGGGGGACACTGAGGTAAATGTGTGTGTATAAGAGGGGGGACACTGAGGTAAATGTGTGTGTGTGTATAAGAGGGGGGACACTGAGCTATATGGGGGAGGCGCCGAGGTCACGCCGGCCCCCAGCTGTGTCCAGCTTTTTGATTTTTTTTCCCCCTCTGGTCAGGAGGTCGGGGGTTTGTGGTTTTGCAGTAGATAGAGGAACTGGGGCTGCGCCGGCTCCTGGAGATGACAGGAAGGAAGTGGTGAGGTCTGTAATGTGAGCAGCTGTGTGAGCGCAGCTCTGGAGAGGCTCCCTGAGACCCCAGGTATGATGCAGACACCATCCTCATCCTCCTCTCCCTTTAGTGGGGGCCACATCACTGTTTTCACAAGTTTCCCCTCAAACAAAAAATCAGTGTCCTGTAACCTGCGGCTCCTGCTGTTTCCAGACTACAGCGCCCAGCATGCCCGCACAGCCTTGTATATTCCTGGTTGCTGCTTTTTCTCTATTGCTCTGTAAATCTGAACTGGAGCTTATATGTGTTCCTAGGATTAGGGAAACATACTGGCTTTCTTCTTAGAACAGCGCCACATTATCCACAGGTCATGTGCGGTATTGCCATTAGTGTTTATTGAAAACCCGACAACCTGGAGACAGTCGTGTTCTTCTAATTGTGCACATCAAAGGGGTCTTCCCATAATGCACTGCTGACCTGTACCCTCCTATATGTGGGGGTCCACAGCCTCATTGATTACGCTGTTGAGTGTCTGACCCTGTGAGAGGTCGTACAGTCGCCATTGGTTGTGTTATGCCCTGTTGCTGAGCGCAGCATGAACAGTGGCTTATATGAGAGCTGCGGATGTCGGCCGTGGTGACTCTTCTGCATTTATTGCATAATTACCACATGTTATTACAAGGTGACACAAGCAGGAGGCGGCAGCCGTCTTTTCCGTATGGCGCAGGTTGGCAGTGGTGGCATCTGATGTCGGGTAGGGTATCGGTCACATGGGCATGGTTTTGGGGTGTCCTGATGTCACACTCTAGAATTTGCACTTTGCCAGAGGAGACGTTTTTGCTATGAAAGAATAGAATCCGTGTTTTATCTTGTGCAGAGTAGAACGGAGCTCCTCTTCTGTATTCAGACGGGGGCGCTATGGCCCCTTTTATTGTGTTGTGTCATTGGAGGTTAGTTTTATGTTTGTCATATTGAGGGTCTCGCACCACTTTGTCCATACAATGATCAATCTATTACTGTAGAAGAGAATGCAGTGAATAAGACACCAGCACTACCAACCCACCATGAGGCGGCGCCAGAGTACAGATGGTGGGCTGTCGGCTTGTGCCCATGTCCGGATGGTGCCAGCATGTGGATGGCGGGGTGTCGCCAGGGTACGATTAGCGGCCTCTCGGCTGGCGCCAGGGGGCGGGTGGTGGGCTGTCGGCTGCCACCACAGTGTAGGTGGTGCCAGGGTACGGATAGCAGCCTCTCGGCTGGCACCAGGGCACAGATGCCTGTGTACAGATGGCGGGCTGTCGGCTGGTGCCTGTGTACGGATGGCGGGCTGTCGGCTGGCGCCACTGTACGGATGGTGCCAGCATGGGGATGGCGGCCAGGGAGCGGGTGGCGGCCTCATGGCTGGTGCCAGGGCGTGGGTGGCGGCCTCTTGATTGATGCCAGGGCGTAGGTGGCGGTCTCTTGGCTGGCGCCGGGTGGCGGTCTTTTGGCTGGTGCCAGGGCGCGGGTGGCGGTCTTTTGGCTGGTGCCAGGGCGCGGGTGGCGGCCTCTTGGTTGGCGCCAGGGCGTGGGTGGCGGCCTCTTGATTGATGCCAGGGCATGGGTGGCGGTCTCTTGGCTGGCGCCGGGTGGCGGTCTCTTGGCTGGCGCCGGGTGGCGGTCTCTTGGCTGGCGCCGGGTGGCGGTCTCTTGGCTGGCGCCGGGTGGCGGTCTCTTGGCTGGCGCCGGGTGGCGGCCTCTTGGCTGGCGCCAGGGCGTGGGTGGCGGCCTCTTGGCTGGCGCAGGTGGCGGCCTGGCGGGTGGCTGATGCTGCTCCTGGTGTCTGCAGTGCTGACGTTACATTGACAGAGCTGCAGGCAATAAGTCAGCTTTCATCGAGGCCTGAGTAGACGGCATGAGCATCTCAGAGCCAATAAGCTCACTGTTTGGCTGCAGCATTATCAACGTGACGTCAGCACTGCAGCCAGTAAGGGTATGTGCACACGATCAGGACCCGCTGTATCCTAGACGTGGCGGGTCCTGACCTGCAGGGCGGCGAGTCTGCAGCGCAGGAGACCGCAGCTGCTTGGGCATTTGTGGTCTCTCGCTGTGTTGTCCCTATGGAGAACATGCACGTCTCCGCACCAAACTGCGGTGCGGCTTCCTGAGCCACAGCATGGCAAGTCCGTTTTCGCTGTGGGAAAAACAAGCACAATGGGCATGGGATTTCTAGAAATGCCATCCACTGTGCTTGTACCGTAGGACGTAGAGTTTTGGATGCAGTGAATACTTGCTGCATTGAAAATGCTGGGAGCCCTGATTGTGGGCACGTACCCGAAGATATACCGGGAGCACCAGAGGCTTTTATCTGACTGCAGCACTGTAATTTTGGGGGAGACCACCCGTGCATAATGCGGTGCGCTGTACTGGAGGTCCTTGATATTTTTGGGGAATTTTCTTAAATTTTTGTTTTTCACAGTGACGAGATGTCGTGACTTTTGACGACTATCTGGAACGCAGGACGAGTGACTGCAGCGCTGGATGTGATGACCTGCAATCTTTTGCAATGATAACAAGTTTCCTGCAGCTTTTTTTTTTTTTTTTCATGTAGATTGTGTTGACTTTTTGGTAATTGTACAATGTCATCTGTCTAGTCAGGATTAGGAGGCTGTGCGGAGATGCAGAGTCCAGTGGGTACTGGGGGCTGATGGCCGTAGTGCCCACATTAAGGGCTTGTTCACATGTTGCATTTCTTTTGCAGAAAAAAAACTGCACGTTTTTGTTTTGTACCAGCAAAGTGAGTGAGATTTCCGGAATCTCATGCACTCACTTCTTTTTATTTATTTTTTTTTGCTCCCTCCCCTTGCAGAGTGGGTTGTGTGTGTGTGTGTGTTTTTTGTTTTGTTTTTTTTTTTTTTTGTTCTTCAGTCCACATCCTGTCAGTTCTTTCAACTTCTTTTTTTTTTTTTTTTGCAACGTTTTTCACCCATTCATGGAATATATTAATACATTTTACGCTTTTTTTTAATTAGTATCAAAACACTGATAAAAACGTGGACTTCAGCGGATTTATGTTAGAGCTCAATGTGTACACATCGCTTAATGTTTATTATTTATATAAATGTTTACAATATATATTATATAAACATTATAATATATAATGTTTATATATATTTTACTCCTTTTTATATAGTGCTATTGTTTCTGTAGCACTTTACAGACGTGATAACATGGGATGATCCAATACTTCGATTATTCGGCTTCACGAATATTTTCCGAATACCTCGGCGCTATTCGACTATTCACGAACATTCGATGTGCAATGTAAGTCTATGGGAAACCCAAATATCTATTCGGTACTATTCGGGCTTCCCATAGACTTACATTGCGCATCGAATAGCCGAATAGCAGTGAGGTATTTGGAAAATATTCGCGAAGCCGAATATTTGAGGTATTCGATCATCCCTAGTGATAACCTCTGTACCCATCGGGGATCACAATCTAAATTCCCTATCAGCCTTTGGAGTGTGGGAGGAAAGCACCCTGGCCCTAATTTTACTCCAGTCTGAGACTGGAGTAAGATGTGTTGTCAAGAACGCTGGCGCTTGTCATGAATTTGATGAGCGGGGGTCACCACACTCCCATTTACCCACTTTTTTGGGTCAGGATGAAAATGGCGCATGAACACTATTAGGGTATGTGCCCACGATCAGGGCTCGCTGCATTCAGAACACAGCGGGTCCTGACCGGGGTGGGGGGGGGGGCGGCGCATGTCTCCTCCGCAGGAACCCACAGCTGTCAGTACCCACGATCAGGGTTCGGTGCGCTGCGGTCTTTTGCTTGTGTTCTCTCTACGGAGGACGCATGCGATTCCGCAGCAAACAATTGACATGCTGGCGTTTGGAAAGACGCACTGCAGGTCAGTGTTTGCTGTGGAGAAAAGAAGTAGAGTGGGCACGGGATTTCTAGAAAAACCTGTCCACTATGCTTGTACTGTACACCGCCGCGGTTTGGATGCAGCTGAGGTAGGCTGCATCCAAACCGCTGCAAATACTGATCATGGGCACGCAGCCTTAGTCACAAAATTGTAGCCCAATCCCGCATTGCACCAAAATTGTGATCTCAGCACAGTTTGTATTTCACAGATGTATGAATCTGGCCCTACAGCGATGATCTTCTGCACACGGACACTGCTGATATGATTGCTTGATGAAGGGGGAGATGGAAGTTGGCGCTCCCATTTATTCCTTCAAGGCGGCCATGTGCACATGGAATTTTATTTTTGTTTTTGGCAGTTAAAAAAATATATAAATCAAAATACTTTTTTAGTGAAATTGCTTCTGATAATGCTCCTTCTTTGGGGAGTTTTTGGAGAAGGGTTTTCTTAACCCTAATTTTAAAATGAGCACCTCAGTAAGGCAAGGATCACACATATACAGTATGTTACAAAAGTGAGTACACCCCATTATCTTTTATCAACACTACAGATCTCACCCTGTGATACGGTGTCAGTGCGCAGCTTGTATAACAGTGTAAATAGCTCAATACTCAGCCATTAATGTTTAAACCACTGGCAACAAATGTGAGTTCACCCAAAAGTGAAAATGGCCAAATTGTGCACAATTAGCCATTTTCCCTCCCCAGTGTCATGTGACTCATTAGTATTATGAGGTCTCCGCTGTGAATGCTGACAGGTGTGTTATATTCGGTGTTATCGCTCACACACTCTCATACTGGTCACTGGAAGCTCAGCATGTCTCCTCATGGTGAAGAATTCTCTGAGGACCTGAAAAAAAAAAATGTTGCTCAACACAAAGATGGCTGAGGCTATAAGAGGATTTTCACCACACTGAACGTGAGCTGCAGCACAGCGGCCAAGACAATACAGAGGTTTAACCAGACAGGATCCACTCAGAACAGACCTCGCCATGGCCTACCACAGAAGCGGAGTGCACAAGCTCCGTGTCATATCCAGAGGTTGCTTGTTCAGAATAAAAGTATGACTGCAGCCAGCATTGCTGCAAAAGGTTACGGGGGCGGGGGTCCGCCTGTCAGAGTTCAAACCATACGCCATACACTGCAGAGGTTGCAGGGGTGGGGGGGTCCACCGGTCAGTCGTCAGACCATACGCTGCACACTGCAAAAGTTACAGGGGCAGGGGGCTTCGCCTGTCAGTGCTCAGGCCATACGCCACACACTGCAGAGCTTACTGGGGTGGTGTCTACCTGTCAGTCTTCAGACCAAAGTACGCATTTTGCTCTGCATGGCTGTCATCCCAGAAGGAAGCCTCTTCTAAAAATTATCATCATCATTATTATTATTTATTATTATATCGCCATATATTCTATGTTGCTTTACATGTGAAAGGGGTATACATAGGGACAAGTACAATAATCATAAACAATACAAAACACAGACTGGTACAGGAGGAGAGAGGTCCTTGCCTGCAAGGCTTCACAGTTTACAAGGGATTGGTGAGTAGACAGTAGGTGAGGGTAGAAGATGATGCACAAGAAGCCACAAACAGTTTGCTGAAGACAAGCAGACTAAAGACCTGGATTACTTGAACCGTCCTTGATCTAGTGATCCCAAGATACATTTATTTGGGTCAGATGGTGTTAGCGTGTGTGTGTGAGCTCCAGGTGAAGTGGACAAAAACAAAGTGTCTCCTGCCTACAGTCAGGCATGATGGTAGAGGGTCATGGTTTGTGGGTGCATGAATGCTTCTGGCTGAGGGGCTACAGGTCAGTGAGGGAACCATGAAGGCCAACATGTCCTGTGACACTGAAGCAGAGCAGAATCCCCTCCCTTCCTATTTCAACATAACGACTCCAAACACCTCCAAGACCACCACTGCCTCGCTACAGACACTGAGGGTAAAGGTGCTGGAGCGGCCGAGCGTGATGAGTTATTTACACTGTTATACAAGCTGCACACTGACACTGCACATTGTATACAAGCTGCACACTGACACTGCACGTTGTATCACAAGATCAGATCTGCAGTGCTGTCCCAGAAGAAGATGGAATAAAATATTTACAAAAATTTGAGGGGTGTACTCGCTTCTGTGACATACTGTACATTGTACCTGCCAAAGGTCTGCACCCAAATAGCATAAAAAGTATACTTGTATGTACAGTGGGTGCGGAAAGTATTCAGACCCATTTAAATTTTTCACTGTTTCATTGCTGCCATTTGGTAAATTCTCATTAATGGACACTCTGCACCCCATCCCCCATCTCGACAGAAAAAACCCAAAAGTAGACATTTTTGTAAATTTATTAAACAAGAAAAACTGAAATGTCACATGGTTATAAGTATTCAGCCCCTTTACTCAGACATTCATATGTAAGTCACATGCTGTCCATTTCCTTGTGATCCTCCTTGAGATGGTTCTATGTCTTCATTGGAGTCCAGCTGTGTGTAATTACACTGATAGGACGTGATTTGGAAAGGCGCACACTTGTCTATATAAGACATCACACTGCTTGTCCAAGCAAATGAGGATCATGAGGTCAAAGGAACTGCCCAAGGAGCTCAGAGACAGAATTGTGCCAAGGCACAGGTCTGGCCAAGGTTACAAAAGAATTTCTGCAGTACTCAAGGTTCCTTAGAGCACAGTGGCCTCCATAATCCATAAATGGAAGAAGTTTGGGACCAGCAGAACTCTTCCTAGACCTGGCCATCCAGCCACACTGAGCAATCGTCGGAGAAAAACCTTGGTGAGAGAGGTAAAGAAGAACCCCAAAATCACTGTGGCTGAGCTCCAGAGAATGCAGTTGGGAGATGGGAGAAAGTTCCACAAAGTCATCTATCACTGCAGCCTCCACCAGTCCAGCCTTTATGGCAGAGTGGCCTGACAGAAGCCTCTCCACAGTGCAAGACATATGAAAGCCGCATAGAGTTTGCAAAAAAACACATGAAGGATTTCCAGACTATGAGAAATAAGACTCTCTGGTCTGATAAGACGAAGAGCGAACTGTTTGGTGATAATTGTAAGTGGTATGTGTGGAGAAAACCAGGCACTGCTCATCACCTGCCCAATACAATGCCCACAGTCAGACATGGTGGAGGCAGCATCATGCTATGGGGGCAGGGACAGGACGACTGGTTACAATTTAAGGAAAGATGAATGCGGCCAAGTACAGAGATATCCTGGAAGAAAACCTCCTCCAGATGCTCTGGACCTCAGAATTGGCCGAAGGTTCACCTTCCAACAAGACAATGACCCTGAGCACGCAGCTAAAATAACAAGGAGCGGCTTCAGAACAGCTCTGTGACCATTCTTGACCAGCCCGGCCAGAGCCCTGACCTAAACCCAACTGAGCATCTCTGGAGAGACCTGAAAATGGCGTTCACCATCCAACCTGACGGAACTGGAGAGGATCTACAAGGAAGAATGGCCGAGGATCCTCAAATCCAGGATCCCAAGAAGACTCATGGCTGTACTAGCGCAAAAGGGAGGATGCCTCTACTCAATACTGAGCATAGGGGCTGAATACTTATGACCATGTGATATTTCAGTTTTCCTTGTTTAATAAATTTGCAAAAAGTCGTACATTTCTGTTTTTTTCTGTCAAGATGGGGGATGGGGCGCAGAGTATACATTAATAAGAAAAAATGTACCAAATGGCTGCAGTGACACAAAGAGTGAAAAATGTAAAGTGGTGTGAATACTTTCTGTATCCACTGTACATTGTAGCAAAGACTAAACTGGCAACACCTGTCCTTATTACCTTTTGGCAGGTGCACCTTGTATCCTGTTTTTTTATTTTGGATATACAGAAAAGCCTAGGTAACCACTTCTTCCACCCTGCCTGAAAATAAAATATTTTCTCCCTCATTATTCTTAGTGAGAGACATTTTAACATATAAAGCAGTCCACTTCTGTACGGTTAAAACATAAGTTGTTAATTGATCCAGAGGGGAAACACTTGCTCCGCACCTTCCCACGGTGTTAGGGCTATCTACATCAGTAAAGTCTAGATAGAAAAAAAGATTACCTTTTTTTTTTTTTTTTTTTTCCTCTTTTCTGTTTATAATAAAAACCATAGAGTGTGTATGTATGTATGATATAATATATAATTTATTACTAGCTGTACTACCCGGCTTCGCCCAGGTTAATAACTGTTGTTAACAAAATGGAATGTATTAACATTCCCGGGATAGGAAGTATAAATAGAATGTATTAACGCCCGGGATAGTAACTGTCTCTCTGTTTCTCTCCCATTCTCTGTCTGTCTCCCCCTCTGTATATATATCTCTCTGTCTCTCTCTCTCTATCTCTTTGTCTGTCTCTTTCCCTGTCTGTCTCTGACTGTCTCTTTCTCCGTCTATCTATATCTTTCCCTGTCTGTCTAAGTCTGTCTCTTTCCCTCGCTGTCTCTTTTCCTCTTTCCCTGTGTCTGTCTCTTTCTGTCTCTTTACCTGTCGTTGTCTGTCTCTTACCCTGTCTGTCTCTTTCCGTCTCTTTCCCTGTCTGTTTCCCTGTGTCTGTCTCTTTGTCTGTGTCTGTCTCTTACCCTGTCTGTGTCTGCCTCTTTCCCTGGCTGCATTGTGACACGCCAACATTCCATATAAGGGCGTGGCTGCACATTCTTCTGAAGCTCTGGCTGCACTGTGGCTCCCAGCTCCATTCGCGTTAATGGAGGCAGGTTTTTTGACGAATAACTGTAAAGCGCGGGGTTAATATTTCCCCTCGAAACATAGCCTATGACGCTCTTGTGGTCCAGAAGTGTGAGTGTGCAAAATTTTGTGGCTGTAGCTGCGACGGTGCAGATGCCAATCCCAAACATGTATGTGTGTGTGTATATATATATGTATATATATATGTGTGTGTATGTATGTATGTATGTATATATATATATATATATATATATATATAATACTATACACAATATATACTATACACAATATATACATTACACCCAGAAAGTTAGGTATATTTGGCTTTCATTTGAAATTTTTGAAAAACTTAAAATGTTCCCACTGCAGTGATATTTTATGATGACAGTCGGGCATTCAAGTAGAAGCAGCAATGGTGATTTCCTCATCTCTAACACGGGTGGTGGATATACCCCCTCACCCCTCCAACCCCCAAAAGTCAGTGTCTCAGTAAGGGTACCGTAGTCTCACTAAACGACATACCAGCGATTCCGACCACGATACGACCTGGTCAGGATCGCTGGTGCATCGCTACGTGGTCGCAGGTGAGCTGTCAATCAGGCAGATCTTGCCAGCGACTCGTGTAACGATGCTGCGCTTGGTAACCAGGGTAAATATCGGGTAACTAAGCAAAGAGCTTTGCTTAGTTACCCGATATTTACCCTGGCTACGTGTGCAGGGAGCCAGCGCTAAGCGTTGTATGCTGGTAACCAGGGTAAATATCGGGTAACCAAGCAAAGCGCTTTGCTTAGTAACCTGATATTTACCCTGGTTACCAGCGTACGTTGCATACCCAGAGTTGGTGCTCGTTGGTCTCCCACCGTCAAACACACTGATGTGTGCTGCACAGCGGGAGACCAACGAGCAAAAAATTAACCAGAACAGTGTGTAACGATCAGCGATTTCACAGCAGGGGTCAGGTCGCTGCTTAGTGTCACACACAGCAAGATCACTGATGAAGTCACTGGTACGTCACAAAACCTGCGACTCAGCAGCGATCTCGCTATGTGAGAAGTACCCTTAGCTTGTCCTGTGACTTTGAGCATTAATTCCAGCAGATAACGGCGCCTCCTGCTGGTCACAAGTGGAGTGATTTTCTTCTGGGGAATGGTGTCCTAGTCTTCTTGAGGGACGACCCTCAGGTCATTGAGGTTCTGGGGTACAGCGTTCCGGCCTCTACACAGCGACTCCGTTGATCCTATGGGGTTCAGGTCTGGAGAAAGTGGAGGCTGCTCCATTTGAGGTCCCCCAGTCTCCAGCAGCCGTTCCCTAATGATGCGACCTTGATGACCCGGAGCGTTGTCTTCTGTGGAGATGACGTATGGCCGGTGCTGTTCATGTGGAGGCACAATGACTGGAGTAATGGTGTTATTCTCGGGGCTGTCACCAGCACACAGTGTAGAGCTGTTCTGTACGGAGCAGACACACCGGCCCACACTGTAACACCACCGTCATCTGGTGACAGCAGTGGCTGATGCTCAGCGCTCTCCTTCATGGCTCCATCATTTCTGCTGAGCGTGAATCAACTGTCATCAGTGACTAGCACTGAGGCCTGCCTTGTCCAGTGTAGATGGTGCCTGTGCTTGGTGATGCGGGGAGGGACCTTGTAGGCCGTCTAGCATGCAGACCTCACTGATGTAAATTGTTTTGAATGTTCTGACGTGACTCTTGGAGGCCTCTCGCCTCCCTTAAATGTGACTGGAGTTGTGCAGCATTCATGATCTGATTTTGAAAGCCACTGTTCACAATGAAGCCTCGTCAGTGAGTGTGGGCTGTGGCCTGAGGACGTCCACTTCTCTGCCTCTCCGTGACTCTTCCAGTCTCTCTGTATCTCTGTTCAACCTGTTGGTAACACTCTGTGACGCTCTAAGCTCAGTGGCTTCTTCAGTCTGAGAATTTCCAGCTTGAACCCTCACAATGGCGCGGGGCTGCTGATTAATTGTTACGTGTCGTCTTGATCTCATGTTATGGGGGGCGGTTTAACATCAATTCTAACTGAACCCTGAAATGTATCGGGCGATTCATGGATCAAACACCTGCTGTGAATTTTGTCATTAAGCTCCTTGTTTCTCTAACAGCAAGTTGTGCAAAAAGTCCTGAAACGTTGGACAGGTGCATCCAAAAATTTAGAGAAGGTCACATTAAAGTTGATGTCCACTATTTGGACAACCCCTTCTCATTCCCCTTGATAACCCCCCTAAAAATAAATAAGAATTTAGTCCCCTCCGACGCAGCCGCGGTTCTTATGAATGATGTCTGAATTTGCGTTCCCGGGGCCCATGTGACATTGGTATGACACGCAAGCCCTGCCACCAATCAGCGCCCGGCGTCTGTCTCCCGCCTTCGGACATTTCAGCAGCTTGTGAGGGCTGCGCCGACTTTGGGGCCGAGCAAGGGGAATGAGAAAGGGTTGTCCAAGTAGTGGACAACCCCTTTAAGTTCCCCTGAAAAGATTCAAGAGCATTTTAGGATCATCCGGAAATTTCACCCGAAAGCCAAATATCCTTAACTTTTTGTGAGTAGTGCAAGTCTAGATTTAGGGGGACGCATGGCACGTGGCTGTCCGTCATGTAGGCGTCTGTGGACGGACTGGTGTGAGCTCGGCCTTGTCTCTGGTTGACGTTTTGTCTCAGGAGTTTTTTTTTAATCAGATTTTTCATCTATGTAGTTTATCCTGTTATATTCTATAGTGACCCCACATTGCTTTCTCCAGTGGCTCCAGGTGCAGTACCCCAATGTGATGTGCAGAGGGCAGTGCTGCGCTGCAGTGCAGGCAGCACAGTCTCTGCAGCAGTTCTGTATTGTCTGATGGTGGCGCTCTCTGCAGGAGCTGTGATGTTATTAATGACAGCAGTTCTGTATTGGCTGATGGTGGCGCTCTCTGCAGGAGCTGTGATGTTATTAGTGACAGCAGTTCTGTATTGGCTGATGGTGGCGCTCTCTGCAGGAGCTGTGATGCTATTAGTGACAGCAGTCCTGTATTGGCTGATGGTGGCGCTCTCTGCAGGAGCTGTGATGTTATTAATGATAGCAGTTCTGTATTGTCTGATGGTGGCGCTCTCTGCAGGAGCTGTGATGTTATTAGTGACAGCAGTTCTGTATTGGCTGATGGTGGCGCTCTCTGCAGGAGCTGTGATGTTATTAGTGACAGCAGTCCTGTATTGGCTGATGGTGGCGCTCTCTGCAGGAGCTGTGATGCTATTAGTGACAGCAGTTCTGTATTGTCTGATGGTGGCGCTCTCTGCAGGAGCTGTGATGCTATTAGTGACAGCAGTTCTGTATTGGCTGATGGTGGCGCTCTCTGCAGGAGCTGTGATGTTATTAATGACAGCAGTTCTGTATTGGCTGATGGTGGCGCTCTCTGCAGGAGCTGTGATGTTATTAATGACAGCAGTTCTGTATTGGCTGATGGTGGCGCTCTCTGCAGGAGCTGTGATGCTATTAGTGACAGCAGTTCTGTATTGGCTGATGGTGGCGCTCTCTGCAGGAGCTGTGATGCTATTAGTGACAGCAGTTCTGTATTGTCTGATGGTGGCGCTCTCTGCAGGGGCTGTGATGCTATTAGTGACAGCAGTTCTGTATTGTCTGATGGTGGGGCTCTCTGCAGGAGCTGTGATGCTATTAGTGACAGCAGTTCTGTATTGGCTGATGGTGGCGCTCTCTGCAGGAGCTGTGATGTTATTAGTGACAGCAGTTCTGTATTGGCTGATGGTGGCGCTCTCTGCAGGAGCTGTGATGCTATTAGTGACAGCAGTTCTGTATTGTCTGATGGTGGCGCTCTCTGCAGGAGCTGTGATGCTATTAGTGACAGCAGTTCTGTATTGGCTGATGGTGGCGCTCTCTGCAGGAGCTGTGATGCTATTAGTGACAGCAGTTCTGTATTGGCTGATGGTGGCGCTCTCTGCAGGAGCTGTGATGCTATTAGTGACAGCAGTTCTGTATTGGCTGATGGTGGCGCTCTCTGCAGGAGCTGTGATGTTATTAGTGACAGCAGTTCTGTATTGGCTGATGGTGGCGCTCTCTGCAGGAGCTGTGATGCTATTAGTGACAGCAGTTCTGTATTGTCTGATGGTGGCGCTCTCTGCAGGAGCTGTGATGCTATTAGTGACAGCAGTTCTGTATTGTCTGATGGTGGCGCTCTCTGCAGGAGCTGTGATGTTATTAATGACAGCAGTTCTGTATTGGCTGATGGTGGCGCTCTCTGCAGGAGCTGTGATGTTATTAATGACAGCAGTTCTGTATTGGCTGATGGTGGCGCTCTCTGCAGGAGCTGTGATGTTATTAGTGACAGCAGTCCTGTATTGGCTGATGGTGGCGCTCTCTGCAGGAGCTGTGATGCTATTAGTGACAGCAGTTCTGTATTGGCTGATGGTGGCGCTCTCTGCAGGAGCTGTGATGCTATTAGTGACAGCAGTTCTGTATTGTCTGATGGTGGCGCTCTCTGCAGGAGCTGTGATGTTATTAGTGACAGCAGTCCTGTATTGGCTGATGTTGGCGCTCTCTGCAGGAGCTGTGATGTTATTAGTGACAGCAGTTCTGTATTGGCTGATGGTGGCGCTCTCTGCAGGAGCTGTGATGTTATTAGTGACAGCAGTCCTGTATTGGCTGATGGTGGCGCTCTCTGCAGGAGCTGTGATGCTATTAGTGACAGCAGTTCTGTATTGGCTGATGGTGGCGCTCTCTGCAGGAGCTGTGATGTTATTAATGACAGCAGTTCTGTATTGGCTGATGGTGGCGCTCTCTGCAGGAGCTGTGATGTTATTAATGACAGCAGTTCTGTATTGGCTGATGGTGGCGCTCTCTGCAGGAGCTGTGATGTTATTAGTGACAGCAGTCCTGTATTGGCTGATGGTGGCGCTCTCTGCAGGAGCTGTGATGTTATTAGTGACAGCAGTTCTGTATTGTCTGATGGTGGCGCTCTCTGCAGGAGCTGTGATGTTATTAATGACAGCAGTTCTGTATTGGCTGATGGTGGCGCTCTCTGCAGGAGCTGTGATGTTATTAATGACAGCAGTTCTGTATTGGCTGATGGTGGCGCTCTCTGCAGGAGCTGTGATGTTATTAATGACAGCAGTTCTGTATTGGCTGATGGAGGCGCTCTCTGCAGGAGCTGTGATGTTATTAATGACAGCAGTTCTGTATTGGCTGATGGTGGCGCTCTCTGCAGGAGCTGTGATGTTATTAGTGACAGCAGTTCTGTATTGGCTGATGGTGCCGCTCTCTGCAGGAGCTGTGATGTTATTAGTGACAGCAGTTCTGTATTGGCTGATGGTGGCGCTCTCTGCAGGAGCTGTGATGCTATTAGTGACAGCAGTTCTGTATTGTCTGATGGTGGCGCTCTCTGCAGGAGCTGTGATGTTATTAGTGACAGCAGTTCTGTATTGGCTGATGGTGGCGCTCTCTGCAGGAGCTGTGATGTTATTAATGACAGCAGTTCTGTATTGGCCGATGGTGGCGCTCTCTGCAGGAGCTGTGATGCTATTAGTGACAGCAGTTCTGTATTGTCTGATGGTGGCGCTCTCTGCAGGAGCTGTGATGTTATTAGTGACAGCAGTTCTGTATTGGCTGATGGTGGCGCTCTCTGCAGGAGCTGTGATGTTATTAATGACAGCAGTTCTGTATTGGCTGATGGTGGCGCTCTCTGCAGGAGCTGTGATGTTATTAGTGACAGCAGTCCTGTATTGGCTGATGATGGCGCTCTCTGCAGGAGCTGTGATGTTATTAGTGACAGCAGTTCTGTATTGGCTGATGGTGGCGCTCTCTGCAGGAGCTGTGATGCTATTAATGACAGCAGTTCTGTATTGGCTGATGGTGGCGCTCTCTGCAGGAGCTGTGATGTTATTAGTGACAGCAGTTCTGTATTGTCTGATGGTGGGGCTCTCTGCAGGAGCTGTGATGTTATTAGTGACAGCAGTCCTGTATTGGCTGATGGCGGCGCTCTCTGCAGGAGCTGTGATGTTATTAGTGACAGCAGTTCTGTATTGTCTGATGGTGGCGCTCTCTGCAGGAGCTGTGATGCTATTAGTGACAGCAGTTCTGTATTGGCTGATGGTGGCGCTCTCTGCAGGAGCTGTGATGCTATTAGTGACAGCAGTTCTGTATTGTCTGATGGTGGCGCTCTCTGCAGGAGCTGTGATGTTATTAGTGACAGCAGTCCTGTATTGGCTGATGGTGGCGCTCTCTGCAGGAGCTGTGATGCTATTAGTGACAGCAGTTCTGTATTGGCTGATGGTGGCGCTCTCTGCAGGAGCTGTGATGCTATTAGTGACAGCAGTCCTGTATTGGCTGATGGTGGCGCTCTCTGCAGGAGCTGTGATGCTATTAGTGACAGCAGTTCTGTATTGGCTGATGGTGGCGCTCTCTGCAGGAGCTGTGATGCTATTAGTGACAGCAGTTCTGTATTGGCTGATGGTGGCGCTCTCTGCAGGAGCTGTGATGCTATTAGTGACAGCAGTTCTGTATTGTCTGATGGTGGCGCTCTCTGCAGGAGCTGTGATGCTATTAGTGACAGCAGTTCTGTATTGGCTGATGGTGGCGCTCTCTGCAGGAGATGTGATGCTATTAGTGACAGCAGTTCTGTATTGGCTGATGGTGGCGCTCTCTGCAGGAGCTGTGATGCTATTAGTGACAGCAGTTCTGTATTGGCTGATGGTGGCGCTCTCTGCAGGAGCTGTGATGTTATTAGTGACAGCAGTTCTGTATTGGCTGATGGTGGCGCTCTCTGCAGGAGCTGTGATGTTATTAGTGACAGCAGTTCTGTATTGGCTGATGGTGGCGCTCTCTGCAGGAGCTGTGATGTTATTAGTGACAGCAGTTCTGTATTGGCTGATGGTGGCGCTCTCTGCAGGAGCTGTGATGCTATTAGTGACAGCAGTTCTGTATTGGCTGATGGTGGCGCTCTCTGCAGGAGCTGTGATGTTATTAGTGACAGCAGTTCTGTATTGGCTGATGGTGGCGCTCTCTGCAGGAGCTGTGATGTTATTAATGACAGCAGTTCTGTATTGGCTGATGGTGGCGCTCTCTGCAGGAGCTGTGATGTTATTAGTGACAGCAGTTCTGTATTGGCTGATGGTGGCGCTCTCTGCAGGAGCTGTGATGTTATTAATGACAGCAGTCCTGTATTGGCTGATGGTGGCGCTCTCTGCAGGAGCTGTGATGCTATTAATGACAGTAGTCCTGTATTGGCTGATGGTGGCGCTCTCTGCAGGAGCTGTGATGTTATTAGTGACAGCAGTCCTGTATTGTCTGATGGTGGCGCTCTCTGCAGGAGCTGTGATGTTATTAATGACAGCAGTTCTGTATTGTCTGATGGTGGCGCTCTCTGCAGGAGCTGTGATGTTATTAGTGACAGTAGTCCTGTATTGGCTGATGGTGGCGCTCTCTGCAGGAGCTGTGATGCTATTAGTGACAGCAGTTCTGTATTGGCTGATGGCGGCGCTCTCTGCAGGAGCTGTGATGTTATTAGTGACAGCAGTTCTGTATTGGCTGATGGTGGCGCTCTCTGCAGGAGCTGTGATGTTATTAATGACAGCAGTCCTGTATTGGCTGATGGTGGCGCTCTCTGCAGGAGCTGTGATGCTATTAGTGACAGCAGTCCTGTATTGGCTGATGGTGGCGCTCTCTGCAGGAGCTGTGATGTTATTAGTGACAGCAGTCCTGTATTGGCTGATGGTGGCGCTCTCTGCAGGAGCTGTGATGCTATTAATGACAGCAGTTCTGTATTGGCTGATGGTGGCGCTCTCTGCAGGAGCTGTGATGCTATTAGTGACAGCAGTTCTGTATTGGCTGATGGTGGCGCTCTCTGCAGGAGCTGTGATGTTAGTAGTATTAAGGAATAACGTTTGGAACTCCATTCTATGTCTGAACTGGGTGCAAAAAACCTAAAAAACATCACTATGGGGAGATAAGGTATGCACACCAGTGACTATGGAAGGGGAATACATGGAATAGCAGAAACTGCTGTGTGAATACTGACATGAAAAATTCAATAGCTATTTGTAAGAATGAAATGTGAAAAATGGAACCTGCATTACTGCCATGAATATATGAATAAAGAGAAATTTAGCTACTGAATTGATCAATGCAGAAGAGCCCCAACACTACGCCAAAGTATTTCTCTACGTTGGGGTCCCTAGCTTGTGTGTGTCCTCTCATGCAGTTAAAAAACTTACCGTGTATGGGACGCTGAGACCCAGGCTATATATGCGTATAATGTGGATTGGCAATAGGTGTGACTATGGAAGGGGAATACATGGAATAGCAGAAACTGCTGTGTGAATACTGACATTTTTAACTGCATGAGAGGACACACACAAGCTCGGGACCCCAACGTAGAGAAATACTTTGGCGTAGTGTTGGGGCTCTTCTGCATTGATCAATTCAGTAGCTAAATTTCTCTTTATTCATATATTCATGGCAGTAATGCAGGTTCCATTTTTCACATTTCATTCTTACAAATAGCTATTGAATTTTTCATGTCAGTATTCACACAGCAGTTTCTGCTATTCCATGTATTCCCCTTCCATAGTCACTGGTGTGCATACCTTATCTCCCCATAGTGATGTTTTTTAGGTTTTTTGCACCCAGTTCAGACATAGAATGGAGTTCCAAACGTTATTCCTTAATGTTAGTAGTTTTTCGTTTGTGAACCCTCCCCATACACACCTATTGCCAATCCACATTATACGCATATATAGCCTGGGTCTCAGCGTCCCATACACGGTAAGTGGTGGCGCTCTCTGCAGGAGCTGTGATGTTATTAATGACAGCAGTTCTGTATTGGCTGATGGTGGCGCTCTCTGCAGGAGCTGTGATGCT
The DNA here is from genome assembly GCF_048569485.1 of Anomaloglossus baeobatrachus. Taxonomy (NCBI): domain Eukaryota; kingdom Metazoa; phylum Chordata; class Amphibia; order Anura; family Aromobatidae; genus Anomaloglossus; species Anomaloglossus baeobatrachus. The sequence continues at coordinate 4,848,157 of NC_134364.1, read as the reverse complement.
ATTAGTGACAGCAGTTCTGTATTGGCTGATGGTGGCGCTCTCTGCAGGAGCTGTGATGTTATTAGTGACAGCAGTTCTGTATTGGCTGATGGTGGCGCTCTCTGCAGGAGCTGTGATGTTATTAATGACAGCAGTTCTGTATTGGCTGATGGTGGCGCTCTCTGCAGGAGCTGTGATGTTATTAATGACAGCAGTTCTATATTGGCTGATGGTGGCGCTCTCTGCAGGAGCTGTGATGCTATTAGTGACAGCAGTTCTGTATTGGCTGATGGTGGCGCTCTCTGCAGGAGCTGTGATGTTATTAGTGACAGCAGTTCTGTATTGGCTGATGGTGGCGCTCTCTGCAGGAGCTGTGATGTTATTAGTGACAGCAGTTCTGTATTGGCTGATGGTGGCGCTCTCTGCAGGAGCTGTGATGCTATTAGTGACAGCAGTTCTGTATTGGCTGATGGTGGCGCTCTCTGCAGGAGCTGTGATGTTATTAGTGACAGCAGTTCTGTATTGGCTGATGGTGGCGCTCTCTGCAGGGGCTGTGATGCTATTAATGACAGCAGTTCTGTATTGGCCGATGGTGGCGCTCTCTGCAGGAGCTGTGATGCTATTAGTGACAGCAGTTCTGTATTGGCTGATGGTGGCGCTCTCTGCAGGAGCTGTGATGTTATTAGTGACAGCAGTTCTGTATTGGCTGATGGTGGCGCTCTCTGCAGGGGCTGTGATGCTATTAATGACAGCAGTTCTGTATTGGCTGATGGTGGCGCTCTCTGCAGGAGCTGTGATGCTATTAATGACAGCAGTTCTGTATTGGCTGATGGTGGCGCTCTCTGCAGGAGCTGTGATGTTATTAGTGACAGCAGTTCTGTATTGGCTGATGGTGGCGCTCTCTGTAGGAGCTGTGATGCTATTAGTGACAGCAGTTCTGTATTGGCTGATGGTGGCGCTCTCTGCAGGAGCTGTGATGTTATTAGTGACAGCAGTTCTGTATTGGCTGATGGTGGCGCTCTCTGCAGGAGCTGTGATGCTATTAGTGACAGCAGTTCTGTATTGGCTGATGGTGGCGCTCTCTGCAGGAGCTGTGATGTTATTAGTGACAGCAGTCCTGTATTGGCTGATGGTGGCGCTCTCTGCAGGAGCTGTGATGTTATTAGTGACAGCAGTTCTGTATTGTCTGATGGTGGCGCTCTCTGCAGGGGCTGTGATGCTATTAGTGACAGCAGTTCTGTATTGGCTGATGGTGGCGCTCTCTGCAGGAGCTGTGATGTTATTAATGACAGCAGTTCTGTATTGTCTGATGGTGGCGCTCTCTGCAGGAGCTGTGATGCTATTAGTGACAGCAGTTCTGTATTGTCTGATGGTGGCGCTCTCTGCAGGAGCTGTGATGTTATTAATGACAGCAGTTCTGTATTGGCTGATGGTGGCGCTCTCTGCAGGAGCTGTGATGTTATTAATGACAGCAGTTCTGTATTGGCTGATGGTGGCGCTCTCTGCAGGAGCTGTGATGTTATTAATGACAGCAGTTCTGTATTGGCTGATGGTGGCGCTCTCTGCAGGAGCTGTGATGTTATTAATGACAGCAGTTCTGTATTGGCTGATGGTGGCGCTCTCTGCAGGAGCTGTGATGTTATTAGTGACAGCAGTTCTGTATTGGCTGATGGTGGCGCTCTCTGCAGGAGCTGTGATGTTATTAGTGACAGCAGTTCTGTATTGTCTGATGGTGGCGCTCTCTGCAGGAGCTGTGATGCTATTAGTGACAGCAGTTCTGTATTGGCTGATGGTGGCGCTCTCTGCAGGAGCTGTGATGTTGTTAGTGACAGCAGTCCTGTATTGGCTGATGGTGGCGCTCTCTGCAGGAGCTGTGATGTTATTAGTGACAGCAGTTCTGTATTGGCTGATGGTGGCGCTCTCTGCAGGAGCTGTGATGTTATTAATGACAGCAGTTCTGTATTGTCTGATGGTGGCGCTCTCTGCAGGAGCTGTGATGCTATTAGTGACAGCAGTTCTGTATTGGCTGATGGTGGCGCTCTCTGCAGGAGCTGTGATGCTATTAGTGACAGCAGTTCTGTATTGGCTGATGGTGGCGCTCTCTGCAGGGGCTGTGATGTTATTAGTGACAGCAGTTCTGTATTGGCTGATGGTGGCGCTCTCTGCAGGAGCTGTGATGCTATTAGTGACAGCAGTCCTGTATTGGCTGATGGTGGCGCTCTCTGCAGGAGCTGTGATGTTATTAATGACAGCAGTTCTGTATTGTCTGATGGTGGCGCTCTGTGCAGGGGCTGTGATGCTATTAATGACAGCAGTTCTGTATTGGCTGATGGTGGCGCTCTCTGCAGGAGCTGTGATGCTATTAGTGACAGCAGTTCTGTATTGGCTGATGGTGGCGCTCTCTGCAGGAGCTGTGATGTTATTAGTGACAGCAGTTCTGTATTGGCTGATGGTGGCGCCCTCTGCAGGAGCTGTGATGCTATTAGTGACAGCAGTTCTGTATTGTCTGATGGTGGCGCTCTCTGCAGGAGCTGTGATGCTATTAGTGACAGCAGTTCTGTATTGTCTGATGGTGGCGCTCTCTGCAGGAGCTGTGATGCTATTAGTGACAGCAGTTCTGTATTGTCTGATGGTGGCGCTCTCTGCAGGAGCTGTGATGCTATTAGTGACAGCAGTTCTGTATTGGCTGATGGTGGCGCTCTCTGCAGGAGCTGTGATGTTATTAGTGACAGCAGTTCTGTATTGGCTGATGGTGGCGCTCTCTGCAGGAGCTGTGATGCTATTAGTGACAGCAGTTCTGTATTGGCTGATGGTGGCGCTCTCTGCAGGGGCTGTGATGCTATTAATGACAGCAGTTCTGTATTGGCTGATGGTGGCGCTCTCTGCAGGAGCTGTGATGCTATTAATGACAGCAGTTCTGTATTGGCTGATGGTGGCGCTCTCTGCAGGAGCTGTGATGTTATTAGTGACAGCAGTTCTGTATTGGCTGATGGTGGCGCTCTCTGTAGGAGCTGTGATGCTATTAGTGACAGCAGTTCTGTATTGGCTGATGGTGGCGCTCTCTGCAGGAGCTGTGATGTTATTAGTGACAGCAGTTCTGTATTGGCTGATGGTGGCGCTCTCTGCAGGAGCTGTGATGCTATTAGTGACAGCAGTTCTGTATTGGCTGATGGTGGCGCTCTCTGCAGGAGCTGTGATGTTATTAGTGACAGCAGTCCTGTATTGGCTGATGGTGGCGCTCTCTGCAGGAGCTGTGATGTTATTAGTGACAGCAGTTCTGTATTGTCTGATGGTGGCGCTCTCTGCAGGGGCTGTGATGCTATTAGTGACAGCAGTTCTGTATTGGCTGATGGTGGCGCTCTCTGCAGGAGCTGTGATGTTATTAATGACAGCAGTTCTGTATTGTCTGATGGTGGCGCTCTCTGCAGGAGCTGTGATGCTATTAGTGACAGCAGTTCTGTATTGTCTGATGGTGGCGCTCTCTGCAGGAGCTGTGATGTTATTAATGACAGCAGTTCTGTATTGGCTGATGGTGGCGCTCTCTGCAGGAGCTGTGATGTTATTAATGACAGCAGTTCTGTATTGGCTGATGGTGGCGCTCTCTGCAGGAGCTGTGATGTTATTAATGACAGCAGTTCTGTATTGGCTGATGGTGGCGCTCTCTGCAGGAGCTGTGATGTTATTAATGACAGCAGTTCTGTATTGGCTGATGGTGGCGCTCTCTGCAGGAGCTGTGATGTTATTAGTGACAGCAGTTCTGTATTGGCTGATGGTGGCGCTCTCTGCAGGAGCTGTGATGTTATTAGTGACAGCAGTTCTGTATTGTCTGATGGTGGCGCTCTCTGCAGGAGCTGTGATGCTATTAGTGACAGCAGTTCTGTATTGGCTGATGGTGGCGCTCTCTGCAGGAGCTGTGATGTTGTTAGTGACAGCAGTCCTGTATTGGCTGATGGTGGCGCTCTCTGCAGGAGCTGTGATGTTATTAGTGACAGCAGTTCTGTATTGGCTGATGGTGGCGCTCTCTGCAGGAGCTGTGATGTTATTAATGACAGCAGTTCTGTATTGTCTGATGGTGGCGCTCTCTGCAGGAGCTGTGATGTTATTAGTGACAGTAGTCCTGTATTGGCTGATGGTGGCGCTCTCTGCAGGAGCTGTGATGCTATTAGTGACAGCAGTTCTGTATTGGCTGATGGCGGCGCTCTCTGCAGGAGCTGTGATGTTATTAGTGACAGCAGTTCTGTATTGGCTGATGGTGGCGCTCTCTGCAGGGGCTGTGATGTTATTAGTGACAGCAGTTCTGTATTGGCTGATGGCGGCGCTCTCTGCAGGAGCTGTGATGCTATTAGTGACAGCAGTTCTGTATTGGCTGATGGCGGCGCTCTCTGCAGGAGCTGTGATGCTATTAGTGACAGCAGTTCTGTATTGGCTGATGGTGGCGCTCTCTGCAGGAGCTGTGATGTTATTAATGACAGCAGTCCTGTATTGGCTGATGGTGGCGCTCTCTGCAGGAGCTGTGATGCTATTAGTGACAGCAGTCCTGTATTGGCTGATGGTGGCGCTCTCTGCAGGAGCTGTGATGTTATTAGTGACAGCAGTCCTGTATTGGCTGATGGTGGCGCTCTCTGCAGGAGCTGTGATGCTATTAATGACAGCAGTTCTGTATTGGCTGATGGTGGCGCTCTCTGCAGGAGCTGTGATGCTATTAGTGACAGCAGTTCTGTATTGGCTGATGGTGGCGCTCTCTGCAGGAGCTGTGATGTTAGTAGTATTAAGGAATAACGTTTGGAACTCCATTCTATGTCTGAACTGGGTGCAAAAAACCTAAAAAACATCACTATGGGGAGATAAGGTATGCACACCAGTGACTATGGAAGGGGAATACATGGAATAGCAGAAACTGCTGTGTGAATACTGACATGAAAAATTCAATAGCTATTTGTAAGAATGAAATGTGAAAAATGGAACCTGCATTACTGCCATGAATATATGAATAAAGAGAAATTTAGCTACTGAATTGATCAATGCAGAAGAGCCCCAACACTACGCCAAAGTATTTCTCTACGTTGGGGTCCCTAGCTTGTGTGTGTCCTCTCATGCAGTTAAAAAACTTACCGTGTATGGGACGCTGAGACCCAGGCTATATATGCGTATAATGTGGATTGGCAATAGGTGTGACTATGGAAGGGGAATACATGGAATAGCAGAAACTGCTGTGTGAATACTGACATTTTTAACTGCATGAGAGGACACACACAAGCTCGGGACCCCAACGTAGAGAAATACTTTGGCGTAGTGTTGGGGCTCTTCTGCATTGATCAATTCAGTAGCTAAATTTCTCTTTATTCATATATTCATGGCAGTAATGCAGGTTCCATTTTTCACATTTCATTCTTACAAATAGCTATTGAATTTTTCATGTCAGTATTCACACAGCAGTTTCTGCTATTCCATGTATTCCCCTTCCATAGTCACTGGTGTGCATACCTTATCTCCCCATAGTGATGTTTTTTAGGTTTTTTGCACCCAGTTCAGACATAGAATGGAGTTCCAAACGTTATTCCTTAATGTTAGTAGTTTTTCGTTTGTGAACCCTCCCCATACACACCTATTGCCAATCCACATTATACGCATATATAGCCTGGGTCTCAGCGTCCCATACACGGTAAGTGGTGGCGCTCTCTGCAGGAGCTGTGATGTTATTAATGACAGCAGTTCTGTATTGGCTGATGGTGGCGCTCTCTGCAGGAGCTGTGATGCTATTAGTGACAGCAGTTCTGTATTGGCTGATGGTGGCGCTCTCTGCAGGAGCTGTGATGTTATTAGTGACAGCAGTTCTGTATTGGCTGATGGTGGCGCTCTCTGCAGGAGCTGTGATGTTATTAATGACAGCAGTTCTGTATTGGCTGATGGTGGCGCTCTCTGCAGGAGCTGTGATGTTATTAATGACAGCAGTTCTGTATTGGCTGATGGTGGCGCTCTCTGCAGGAGCTGTGATGCTATTAGTGACAGCAGTTCTGTATTGGCTGATGGTGGCGCTCTCTGCAGGAGCTGTGATGTTATTAGTGACAGCAGTTCTGTATTGGCTGATGGTGGCGCTCTCTGCAGGAGCTGTGATGTTATTAGTGACAGCAGTTCTGTATTGGCTGATGGTGGCGCTCTCTGCAGGAGCTGTGATGCTATTAGTGACAGCAGTTCTGTATTGGCTGATGGTGGCGCTCTCTGCAGGAGCTGTGATGTTATTAGTGACAGCAGTTCTGTATTGGCTGATGGTGGCGCTCTCTGCAGGGGCTGTGATGCTATTAATGACAGCAGTTCTGTATTGGCCGATGGTGGCGCTCTCTGCAGGAGCTGTGATGCTATTAGTGACAGCAGTTCTGTATTGGCTGATGGTGGCGCTCTCTGCAGGAGCTGTGATGTTATTAGTGACAGCAGTTCTGTATTGGCTGATGGTGGCGCTCTCTGCAGGGGCTGTGATGCTATTAATGACAGCAGTTCTGTATTGGCTGATGGTGGCGCTCTCTGCAGGAGCTGTGATGCTATTAATGACAGCAGTTCTGTATTGGCTGATGGTGGCGCTCTCTGCAGGAGCTGTGATGTTATTAGTGACAGCAGTTCTGTATTGGCTGATGGTGGCGCTCTCTGTAGGAGCTGTGATGCTATTAGTGACAGCAGTTCTGTATTGGCTGATGGTGGCGCTCTCTGCAGGAGCTGTGATGTTATTAGTGACAGCAGTTCTGTATTGGCTGATGGTGGCGCTCTCTGCAGGAGCTGTGATGCTATTAGTGACAGCAGTTCTGTATTGGCTGATGGTGGCGCTCTCTGCAGGAGCTGTGATGTTATTAGTGACAGCAGTCCTGTATTGGCTGATGGTGGCGCTCTCTGCAGGAGCTGTGATGTTATTAGTGACAGCAGTTCTGTATTGTCTGATGGTGGCGCTCTCTGCAGGGGCTGTGATGCTATTAGTGACAGCAGTTCTGTATTGGCTGATGGTGGCGCTCTCTGCAGGAGCTGTGATGTTATTAATGACAGCAGTTCTGTATTGTCTGATGGTGGCGCTCTCTGCAGGAGCTGTGATGCTATTAGTGACAGCAGTTCTGTATTGTCTGATGGTGGCGCTCTCTGCAGGAGCTGTGATGTTATTAATGACAGCAGTTCTGTATTGGCTGATGGTGGCGCTCTCTGCAGGAGCTGTGATGTTATTAGTGACAGCAGTTCTGTATTGGCTGATGGTGGCGCTCTCTGCAGGAGCTGTGATGTTATTAATGACAGCAGTTCTGTATTGGCTGATGGTGGCGCTCTCTGCAGGAGCTGTGATGTTATTAATGACAGCAGTTCTGTATTGGCTGATGGTGGCGCTCTCTGCAGGAGCTGTGATGTTATTAATGACAGCAGTTCTGTATTGGCTGATGGTGGCGCTCTCTGCAGGAGCTGTGATGTTATTAGTGACAGCAGTTCTGTATTGGCTGATGGTGGCGCTCTCTGCAGGAGCTGTGATGTTATTAGTGACAGCAGTTCTGTATTGTCTGATGGTGGCGCTCTCTGCAGGAGCTGTGATGCTATTAGTGACAGCAGTTCTGTATTGGCTGATGGTGGCGCTCTCTGCAGGAGCTGTGATGTTGTTAGTGACAGCAGTCCTGTATTGGCTGATGGTGGCGCTCTCTGCAGGAGCTGTGATGTTATTAGTGACAGCAGTTCTGTATTGGCTGATGGTGGCGCTCTCTGCAGGAGCTGTGATGTTATTAATGACAGCAGTTCTGTATTGTCTGATGGTGGCGCTCTCTGCAGGAGCTGTGATGCTATTAGTGACAGCAGTTCTGTATTGGCTGATGGTGGCGCTCTCTGCAGGAGCTGTGATGCTATTAGTGACAGCAGTTCTGTATTGGCTGATGGTGGCGCTCTCTGCAGGGGCTGTGATGTTATTAGTGACAGCAGTTCTGTATTGGCTGATGGTGGCGCTCTCTGCAGGAGCTGTGATGCTATTAGTGACAGCAGTCCTGTATTGGCTGATGGTGGCGCTCTCTGCAGGAGCTGTGATGTTATTAATGACAGCAGTTCTGTATTGTCTGATGGTGGCGCTCTGTGCAGGGGCTGTGATGCTATTAATGACAGCAGTTCTGTATTGGCTGATGGTGGCGCTCTCTGCAGGAGCTGTGATGCTATTAGTGACAGCAGTTCTGTATTGGCTGATGGTGGCGCTCTCTGCAGGAGCTGTGATGTTATTAGTGACAGCAGTTCTGTATTGGCTGATGGTGGCGCCCTCTGCAGGAGCTGTGATGCTATTAGTGACAGCAGTTCTGTATTGTCTGATGGTGGCGCTCTCTGCAGGAGCTGTGATGCTATTAGTGACAGCAGTTCTGTATTGTCTGATGGTGGCGCTCTCTGCAGGAGCTGTGATGCTATTAGTGACAGCAGTTCTGTATTGTCTGATGGTGGCGCTCTCTGCAGGAGCTGTGATGCTATTAGTGACAGCAGTTCTGTATTGGCTGATGGTGGCGCTCTCTGCAGGAGCTGTGATGTTATTAGTGACAGCAGTTCTGTATTGGCTGATGGTGGCGCTCTCTGCAGGAGCTGTGATGCTATTAGTGACAGCAGTTCTGTATTGGCTGATGGTGGCGCTCTCTGCAGGGGCTGTGATGCTATTAATGACAGCAGTTCTGTATTGGCTGATGGTGGCGCTCTCTGCAGGAGCTGTGATGCTATTAATGACAGCAGTTCTGTATTGGCTGATGGTGGCGCTCTCTGCAGGAGCTGTGATGTTATTAGTGACAGCAGTTCTGTATTGGCTGATGGTGGCGCTCTCTGTAGGAGCTGTGATGCTATTAGTGACAGCAGTTCTGTATTGGCTGATGGTGGCGCTCTCTGCAGGAGCTGTGATGTTATTAGTGACAGCAGTTCTGTATTGGCTGATGGTGGCGCTCTCTGCAGGAGCTGTGATGCTATTAGTGACAGCAGTTCTGTATTGGCTGATGGTGGCGCTCTCTGCAGGAGCTGTGATGTTATTAGTGACAGCAGTCCTGTATTGGCTGATGGTGGCGCTCTCTGCAGGAGCTGTGATGTTATTAGTGACAGCAGTTCTGTATTGTCTGATGGTGGCGCTCTCTGCAGGGGCTGTGATGCTATTAGTGACAGCAGTTCTGTATTGGCTGATGGTGGCGCTCTCTGCAGGAGCTGTGATGTTATTAATGACAGCAGTTCTGTATTGTCTGATGGTGGCGCTCTCTGCAGGAGCTGTGATGCTATTAGTGACAGCAGTTCTGTATTGTCTGATGGTGGCGCTCTCTGCAGGAGCTGTGATGTTATTAATGACAGCAGTTCTGTATTGGCTGATGGTGGCGCTCTCTGCAGGAGCTGTGATGTTATTAATGACAGCAGTTCTGTATTGGCTGATGGTGGCGCTCTCTGCAGGAGCTGTGATGTTATTAATGACAGCAGTTCTGTATTGGCTGATGGTGGCGCTCTCTGCAGGAGCTGTGATGTTATTAATGACAGCAGTTCTGTATTGGCTGATGGTGGCGCTCTCTGCAGGAGCTGTGATGTTATTAGTGACAGCAGTTCTGTATTGGCTGATGGTGGCGCTCTCTGCAGGAGCTGTGATGTTATTAGTGACAGCAGTTCTGTATTGTCTGATGGTGGCGCTCTCTGCAGGAGCTGTGATGCTATTAGTGACAGCAGTTCTGTATTGGCTGATGGTGGCGCTCTCTGCAGGAGCTGTGATGTTGTTAGTGACAGCAGTCCTGTATTGGCTGATGGTGGCGCTCTCTGCAGGAGCTGTGATGTTATTAGTGACAGCAGTTCTGTATTGGCTGATGGTGGCGCTCTCTGCAGGAGCTGTGATGTTATTAATGACAGCAGTTCTGTATTGTCTGATGGTGGCGCTCTCTGCAGGAGCTGTGATGCTATTAGTGACAGCAGTTCTGTATTGGCTGATGGTGGCGCTCTCTGCAGGAGCTGTGATGCTATTAGTGACAGCAGTTCTGTATTGGCTGATGGTGGCGCTCTCTGCAGGGGCTGTGATGTTATTAGTGACAGCAGTTCTGTATTGGCTGATGGTGGCGCTCTCTGCAGGAGCTGTGATGCTATTAGTGACAGCAGTCCTGTATTGGCTGATGGTGGCGCTCTCTGCAGGAGCTGTGATGTTATTAATGACAGCAGTTCTGTATTGTCTGATGGTGGCGCTCTGTGCAGGGGCTGTGATGCTATTAATGACAGCAGTTCTGTATTGGCTGATGGTGGCGCTCTCTGCAGGAGCTGTGATGCTATTAGTGACAGCAGTTCTGTATTGGCTGATGGTGGCGCTCTCTGCAGGAGCTGTGATGTTATTAGTGACAGCAGTTCTGTATTGGCTGATGGTGGCGCCCTCTGCAGGAGCTGTGATGCTATTAGTGACAGCAGTTCTGTATTGTCTGATGGTGGCGCTCTCTGCAGGAGCTGTGATGCTATTAGTGACAGCAGTTCTGTATTGTCTGATGGTGGCGCTCTCTGCAGGAGCTGTGATGCTATTAGTGACAGCAGTTCTGTATTGTCTGATGGTGGCGCTCTCTGCAGGAGCTGTGATGCTATTAGTGACAGCAGTTCTGTATTGGCTGATGGTGGCGCTCTCTGCAGGAGCTGTGATGTTATTAGTGACAGCAGTTCTGTATTGGCTGATGGTGGCGCTCTCTGCAGGAGCTGTGATGCTATTAGTGACAGCAGTTCTGTATTGGCTGATGGTGGCGCTCTCTGCAGGAGCTGTGATGTTATTAATGACAGCAGTTCTGTATTGGCTGATGGTGGCGCTCTCTGCAGGAGCTGTGATGCTATTAGTGACAGCAGTTCTGTATTGTCTGATGGTGGCGCTCTCTGCAGGAGCTGTGATGTTATTAGTGACAGCAGTTCTGTATTGGCTGATGGTGGCGCTCTCTGCAGGAGCTGTGATGCTATTAGTGACAGCAGTTCTGTATTGGCTGATGGTGGCGCTCTCTGCAGGAGCTGTGATGTTATTAGTGACAGCAGTCCTGTATTGGCTGATGGTGGCGCTCTCTGCAGGAGCTGTGATGTTATTAGTGACAGCAGTTCTGTATTGGCTGATGGTGGCGCTCTCTGCAGGAGCTGTGATGCTATTAGTGACAGCAGTTCTGTATTGGCTGATGGCGGCGCTCTCTGCAGGGGCTGTGATGTTATTAGTGACAGCAGTTCTGTATTGGCTGATGGTGGCGCTCTCTGCAGGAGCTGTGATGTTATTAGTGACAGCAGTTCTGTATTGGCTGATGGTGGCGCTCTCTGCAGGAGCTGTGATGCTATTAGTGACAGCAGTTCTGTATTGGCTGATGGTGGTGCTCTCTGCAGGAGCTGTGATGCTATTAGTGACAGCAGTTCTGTATTGTCTGATGATGGCGCTCTCTGCAGGAGCTGTGATGTTATTAATGACAGCAGTTCTGTATTGGCTGATGGTGGCGCTCTCTGCAGGAGCTGTGATGCTATTAGTGACAGCAGTTCTGTATTGGCTGATGGTGGCGCTCTCTGCAGGAGCTGTGATGCTATTAGTGACAGCAGTTCTGTATTGGCTGATGGTGGCGCTCTCTGCAGGAGCTGTGATGCTATTAATGACAGCAGTTCTGTATTGTCTGATGGTGGCGCTCTCTGCAGGAGCTGTGATGTTATTAGTGACAGCAGTTCTGTATTGGCTGATGGTGGCGCTCTCTGCAGGAGCTGTGATGTTATTAATGACAGCAGTCCTGTATTGGCTGATGGTGGCGCTCTCTGCAGGAGCTGTGATGCTATTAGTGACAGCAGTTCTGTATTGGCTGATGGTGGCGCTCTCTGCAGGAGCTGTGATGTTAGTAGTGACAGCAGTTCTGTATTGGCTGATGGTGGCGCTCTCTGCAGGAGCTGTGATGTTATTAATGACAGCAGTCCTGTATTGGCTGATGGTGGCGCTCTCTGCAGGAGCTGTGATGCTATTAGTGACAGCAGTTCTGTATTGGCTGATGGTGGCGCTCTCTGCAGGAGCTGTGATGTTAGTAGTGACAGCAGTTCTGTATTGGCTGATGATGGCGCTCTCTGCAGGAGCTGTGATGCTATTAGTGACAGCAGTTCTGTATTGTCTGATGGTGGCGCTCTCTGCAGGAGCTGTGATGCTATTAATGATAGCAGTTCTGTATTGTCTGATGGTGGCGCTCTCTGCAGGAGCTGTGATGCTATTAGTGACAGCAGTTCTGTATTGGCTGATGGTGGCGCTCTCTGCAGGAGCTGTGATGTTATTAATGATAGCAGTTCTGTATTGGCTGATGATGGCGCTCTCTGCAGGAGCTGTGATGCTATTAGTGACAGCAGTTCTGTATTGTCTGATGGTGGCGCTCTCTGCAGGAGCTGTGATGCTATTAATGACAGCAGTTCTGTATTGTCTGATGGTGGCGCTCTCTGCAGGAGCTGTGATGTTATTAGTGACAGCAGTCCTGTATTGTCTGATGGTGGCGCTCTCTGCAGGAGCTGTGATGTTATTAGTGACAGCAGTCCTGTATTGGCTGATGGTGGCGCTCTCTGCAGGAGCTGTGATGCTATTAGTGACAGCAGTTCTGTATTGTCTGATGATGGCGCTCTCTGCAGGAGCTGTGATGTTATTAGTGACAGCAGTTCTGTATTGGCTGATGGTGGCGCTCTCTGCAGGAGCTGTGATGTTATTAATGACAGCAGTCCTGTATTGGCTGATGGTGGCGCTCTCTGCAGGAGCTGTGATGTTATTAATGACAGCAGTCCTGTATTGGCTGATGATGGCGCTCTCTGCAGGAGCTGTGATGCTATTAGTGACAGCAGTTCTGTATTGTCTGATGGTGGCGCTCTCTGCAGGAGCTGTGATGCTATTAATGACAGCAGTTCTGTATTGTCTGATGGTGGCGCTCTCTGCAGGAGCTGTGATGTTATTAGTGACAGCAGTCCTGTATTGGCTGATGGTGGCGCTCTCTGCAGGAGCTGTGATGTTATTAGTGACAGCAGTCCTGTATTGTCTGATGGTGGCGCTCTCTGCAGGGGCTGTGATGCTATTAGTGACAGCAGTTCTGTATTGGCTGATGGTGGCGCTCTCTGCAGGAGCTGTGATGCTATTAATGACAGCAGTTCTGTATTGGCTGATGGTGGCGCTCTCTGCAGGAGCTGTGATGCTATTAGTGACAGCAGTTCTGTATTGGCTGATGGTGGCGCTCTCTGCAGGAGCTGTGATGTTATTAGTGACAGCAGTCCTGTATTGGCTGATGGTGGCGCTCTCTGCAGGAGCTGTGATGTTATTAGTGACAGCAGTTCTGTATTGGCTGATGGTGGCGCTCTCTGCAGGAGCTGTGATGCTATTAGTGACAGCAGTTCTGTATTGTCTGTGGGTGGCGCTCTCTGCAGGAGCTGTGATGTTATTAGTGACAGCAGTTCTGTATTGGCTGATGATGGCGCTCTCTGCAGGAGCTGTGATGCTATTAGTGACAGCAGTTCTGTATTGGCTGATGGTGGCGCTCTCTGCAGGAGCTGTGATGTTATTAGTGACAGCAGTCCTGTATTGGCTGATGGTGGCGCTCTCTGCAGGAGCTGTGATGTTATTAGTGACAGCAGTTCTGTATTGGCTGATGGTGGCGCTCTCTGCAGGAGCTGTGATGCTATTAGTGACAGCAGTTCTGTATTGTCTGTGGGTGGCGCTCTCTGCAGGAGCTGTGATGTTATTAGTGACAGCAGTTCTGTATTGGCTGATGGTGGCGCTCTCTGCAGGAGCTGTGATGTTGTTAGTGACAGCAGTCCTGTATTGGCTGATGGTGGCGCTCTCTGCAGGAGCTGTGATGCTATTAGTGACAGCAGTTCTGTATTGGCTGATGGTGGCGCTCTCTGCAGGAGCTGTGATGCTATTAGTGACAGCAGTTCTGTATTGGCTGATGGTGGCGCTCTCTGCAGGAGCTGTGATGTTATTAGTGACAGCAGTTCTGTATTGGCTGATGGTGGCGCTCTCTGCAGGAGCTGTGATGCTATTAGTGACAGCAGTTCTGTATTGTCTGTGGGTGGCGCTCTCTGCAGGAGCTGTGATGTTATTAGTGACAGCAGTTCTGTATTGTCTGATGGTGGCGCTCTCTGCAGGAGCTGTGATGCTATTAGTGACAGCAGTTCTGTATTGGCTGATGGTGGCGCTCTCTGCAGAGCTGTGATGCTATTAGTGACAGCAGTCCTGTATTGGCTGATGGTGGCGCTCTCTGCAGGAGCTGTGATGCTATTAGTGACAGCAGTTCTGTATTGGCTGATGGTGGCGCTCTCTGCAGGAGCTGTGATGTTGTTAGTGACAGCAGTCCTGTATTGGCTGATGGTGGCGCTCTCTGCTGGAGCTGTGATGTTATTAGTGACAGCAGTTCTGTATTGGCTGATGGTGGCGCTCTCTGCAGGAGCTGTGATGCTATTAATGACAGCAGTTCTGTATTGGCTGATGGTGGCGCTCTCTGCAGGATCTGTGATGTTATTAGTGACAGCAGTTCTGTATTGTCTGATGGTGGCGCTCTCTGCAGGAGCTGTGATGTTATTAATGACAGCAGTTCTGTATTGGCTGATGGTGGCGCTCTCTGCAGGAGCTGTGATGCTATTAGTGACAGCAGTTCTGTATTGGCTGATGGTGGCGCTCTCTGCAGGAGCTGTGATGTTATTAGTGACAGCAGTTCTGTATTGGCTGATGGTGGCGCTCTCTGCAGGAGCTGTGATGTTATTAGTGACAGCAGTTCTGTATTGGCTGATGGTGGCGCTCTCTGCAGGAGCTGTGATGTTATTAGTGACAGCAGTTCTGTATTGGCTGATGGTGGCGCTCTCTGCAGGAGCTGTGATGTTATTAGTGACAGCAGTTCTGTATTGGCTGATGGTGGCGCTCTCTGCAGGAGCTGTGATGCTATTAGTGACAGCAGTCCTGTATTGTCTGATGGTGGCGCTCTCTGCAGGAGCTGTGATGCTATTAGTGACAGCAGTTCTGTATTGTCTGATGCTGGCGCTCTCTGCAGGAGCTGTGATGTTATTAATGAGAGCAGTCCTGTATAGTCTGTGGATGGCGCTCTCTGCAGGAGCTGTCAGCTGAATGATAGTTATGATGCTATTAGGGTATGTGCGCACTAGGCGTTTTTTTCACGCTGCGTTTTTATGTGCGTTTTTGTCTAAAAAACGCACCCGCGGCTTAAAAAAAAACGCGGCAAAAACGCATGCGTTTTTGCCGCGATTTGGTGCGTTTTTTGCTGCGTTTTTACTCACTGCGTTTTTAATCAGTGCACAATGCCATTAAAGATTGTTGATGAAAAAAAAAAGGTCTTATGTCATTTCCTTCTTCAAAATGTTCATTGTATGCAGGAGAGCAGACAGCTGCAGAACTAGTGTATGCAGGAGAGCAGACAGCAGCTGCAGAACTACAAGGCTCAGCATCCTCCATTCACTAGTGTATGCAGGAGAGCAGACAGCAGCTGCAGAACTACAAGTCTCAGCATCCTCCATTCACTAGTGTATGCAGGAGAGCAGACAGCAGCTGCAGAACTACAAGTCTCAGCATCCTCCATTCACTAGTGTATGCAGGAGAGCAGACATCAGCTGCAGAACTACAAGTCTCAGCATCCTCCATTCACTAGTGTATGCAGGAGAGCAGACAGCAGCTGCAGAACTACAAGTCTCAGCATCCTCCATTCACTAGTGTATTTAGGAGAGCAGACAGCAGCTGCAGAACTACAAGTCTCAGCATCCTCCATCCAGGACTGTATGCAGTTTTTTGCCCAAAAAGAAAAAAAAAATGACATGGGCTTCGCCATATTTTTGTATGCTAGCCGGGTACAGCAGGCAGGTACGGGCTGCCCCCAACCCCCAGCTGCCTATTTGTACCCGGCTGGGAACCAAAAATATAGAGAAGCCCTTTTTTTTTAATTATTTCATGAAATAATTAAAAAAAAAAAATGACGTGGGCTTCGCCTAATTTTTGAGTCCAGCCGGGTACAACTAGTCAGCTGGGGATTGGAATCCACAGTGCAGGGTGCCCATGCTTTCTGGGCACCCCCACTGCGAATTGCAGTCCGCAGCCACCCCAGAAAATGGCGCTTTCATAGAAGCGCCATCTTCTGGCGCTGTATCCAACTCTTCCAGCTGCCCAGAAGCCGGGTGGCGAGCTAGGTAATAATGGAGTTAGGGCTAGCTGTATATTATCAGCTAGCCCTAAGCCAGAAATTCATGGTGTCACGCCAATATTAGACATGACCACCATGAATTTCTAGTAATGATAAAAAAAAAAACACAACACACAGAAAAATATTTTTATTAGAAATAAAAACACAACACAATTAGTGACTCCATCTTTATTGAAATAAACCCCCCTCCGCAGTAATCCTGGGTCAGGGTCCCGCGCCGTCCAATCAGGATCCAATATCATCTGATCGGTTTGCTGGAAGGCAAAGCGATGAGATGATGTGTCAGGATCAAGTGCCTGAATCACATCACACATCAGCTGATTGTATAAAAGCCGATTATACAATCAGCTGATGCATCAGTGCAAAAAAAAAAAATAATACATACTCACTTATGTGCTGATTACCAGCAGCTCCTGGAGCGATCGATTGGACAGGAGTCTGATCCTATACGATCGCTGCCGGAGCTGCCGGTAATCAGCTGATGAAGTCCCCTGACAGCAGGATCAGCTGATAGCCGGCCGGGCGCGAAAAAGCCGGCGACACCGCGATCAGCTGATGCGTCAGGTGACTGCATCAGGTGATCAGCGCCAGGTCCTGCAAGCAAGGTCCTGCACCGGGGAGACTGCACACAGCCAGAGCGGCGGTACCCGGGAGGAGCTGGGAGCGGGCATGGCACCCGGGACCCTGCGGACAGGTGAGTATATGACATTTTTTTTTTTTCTACTGTTCACTTTGGTTTTCGCCGCTGCCTCCACCTCCCGCCCAGACATGGCGCCGCACGGAGCTGACATGGCACCGGACGGGAGGTGGAGGCAGCGGTGACGGTACCGGGAGGATTCATGCTTCTGTGTTTACCAACAGAAGGAATCCTCTTACTGTACACGTCACTATAGTACCCACCCATTGCGTTTATAGCTGCGTTTTTAGTCATAGAAACGCGGCTATATGCGTTTTTCATTGCGTTTTTAACATCTCATTGAATTCAATGGGTAAAAAACGCAGTGAAAAACGCAGAAATAGGCTATGTGCACACGGTGCGTTTTTCTCGGCGTTTTTGCGCGTTTTTCGGGTGCGTTTTTGGCCTCAAAACTGCATGACTTTGCTTCCCCAGCAAAGTCTATGAGTTTTCATTTTTGCTGTCCCCACACAGCGTTTTTTTTTCAGCTGCGTTTTTGTGGTGACCACAAAAACGCAGCATGTCAATTATTCCCGCGTTTTTCACTGCGCTTTTCATCCATTGAGTTCAATGGGATGTTGAAAGACGCAATGAGAAACGCAAATAGCTGCGTTTTGGTGCGTTTCTAAGACCAAAAACGCAGCTATAAGCGCAGGAGGTGGGTAGTAAAGTGACGTGTACAGGAAGAGGATTCCTTCTGTCAGTATAGACAGAAGCATGAATCCTCCCGGTACCGTCACCGCCGCGTCCACCTCCCGTCCTGTGCATGTCTGCTGCCGTGCGGCGCCATGTCTGGGCGGGAGGTGGAGGCAGCTGTGAAAACAAAAGTTAACAGTAGAATAAAAAAAAAAAAAGTTATACTCACCTGTCTGCAGCCTCGCGGTGCCATGCCTGCTCCCAGCTCCTGTCACGGTATCGCCGCTGCCGCTCCGGCTGTGTGCAGTCTCCCCGGGGCAGGACCTGGCGATGGATCACCTGATGCAGTCACCTGACGCATCAGGTGATCGTAAGTATCGTGGTGACGCGGGCGCCCGGCCGGTATCAGCTGATGCGTCAGGAGACTTCATCCCTGATTACCGGCAGCTGCTGCAGCGATCGGACGGGATCAGACTCCCGCCCCATCGCTCCGGGAGCTGCCGGTAATTCAGCACATAAGTGAGTATTATTATTTTTTTTTTTCTACTGATGCATCAGCTGATTGTATAACCGGCTTTTATACAATCAGCTGATGTGTGATGGGATTCACATCCTTTAACCTGACACATCATCTGATCGCTTTGCCTTCCAGCAAACCGATCAGATGATATTGGATCCGGATTGGACGGCGCGGGACCCTGACCCAGGATTACTGCGGAGGGGGGTTTATTTCAATAAAGATGGAGTCACTAATTGTGTTGTGTTTTATTTCTAATAAAAATATTTTTCTTTGTGTTGTGTTTTTTTTTTATCTTTACTAGAAATTCATGGTGGCCATGTCTAATATTGGCGTGACACCATGAATTTCGGGCTTAGGGCTAGCTGATAATATACAGCTAGCCCTAACTCCATTATTACCTGGCTAGCCACCCGGCATCAGGGCAGCCGGAAGAGTTGGATACAGCGCCAGAAGATGGCGCTTCTATGAAAGCGCCATTTTCTGGGGTGGCTGCGGGACTGCAATTCACAGCGGGGGTGCCCAGAAAGCATGGGCACCCTGCACTGTGGATTCCAATCCCCAGCTGCCTAGTTGTACCCGGCTGGACTCAAAAATGGGGCGAAGCTCACGTCATTTTTTTTTTAAATTATTTCATGAAATTCATGAAATAATTTAAAAAAAAGGGCTTCCCTATATTTTTGGTTCCCAGCCGGGTACAAATAGGCAGCTGGGGGTTGGGGGCAGCCCGTACCTGCCTACTGTACCTGGCTATCATACAAAAATATGGCGAAGCCCACGTCATTTTTTTTTTTTGGGGGGGCAAAGAAATCCTGCATACAGTCCTGGAAGGAGGATGCTGAGCCTTGTAGTTCGACAGCTGCTGTCTGCTCTCCTGCATACACTATTGGATGGAGGATGCTGAGCCTTGTAGTTCGACAGCTGCTGTCCTGCATACACTATTGGATCGAGGATGCTGAGCCTTGTAGTTCTGCAGCTGTCTGCTCTTCTGCATACACTAGTGGAGAATGAAGAACACATTGAAGAAGGAAATGACATCAGACCTTTTTTTTTTTTTGTTCACTGATAAAAAACGCATAAGGACGCAGTGAGCAAAAACGCAGCAAAACGCAGCAAAAAAAACGCACCAAATCGCGGCAAAACGCGTGCGTTTTTTGCCGCGTTTTTTCGACGCAGGTGCGTTTTTGTGCGTTTTTAGCGGCCAAAAACGCACAAAAACGCAGCGTCAAAAAAACGCAGCGTGTGCACATAGCCTTAATTGACATGCTGCGTTTTTGTGGTCACCACAAAAACGCAGCTAAAAAAAAACGCTGTGTGAGGACAGCACTTCTGAAAACCCATAGACATTGCTGGGGAAGCAATATCACTGCATTTTCAGCACAAAAACGCGGTAAAAACGCCGCTAAAAACGCGGCAAAAACGCCTAGTGCGCACAAGGCCTTAATGAGAGCAGTTCTTCATCACTGAGCCATGGAGCTGTCCCTCTGGAGCCGGCGTTGTGTTAGTCCAGGTGCTGCCCGGGGTGGTCCTGAAGCTGCCAGTCTGCTGTGATCGCCCCCCGCTGTGCTGAGTGGGCCCAGAGCTCCACGTTCTGATCTGTCATAGTCTCTGTAAACAGTTGACCGTAGTGATCTCCGCACAATAACGTCCTGTGCTATTGTTCTGGTGACAGCGTGCGTGGGAGCGGAGGACGGCGCCGAACGTGGCACTAACCGGATTACAGGTGACAGTCACGGTGATAGACGTGTCACAGCGTGCTGTCAGCAGTGGATTTTATATGATCCTGTGCCTCTCAGGAAAAGGCGGATTTCATCCTGTCTGTATCAGAGGCTAGGCGGCAGCTTCTGCGGAGAATTGTAGTGTCAGGCTACAATACACGGCTCTCATTAAACATTTTTTCACGTTTGACTTTTACAGGCTCTTCATTTTCCAGCAAATTCAACTTTGATGTAGTCTGTGGTCATAAATCAATTGAGAGAAGTTCAGAAAAAGAAAGGTCGAGCTGACTGACAGATTCATAGTTAACTCATTCTGCAGCCAGCAGTAGACCGTGCAACACAGCGGCTACAGAAGGCAAACGGTGAAAAGGGTTAATGAAACTCATTTACAAAAATGATTTTACATGTAATGAAAGGGGTATTCCCATCTCCAAGATCCCATCCCAATGTGTAGTAGGTGTCATAATAATATTAGTTAATTAGTGTTGAGCGGACTCGGATCCGCACGGTTTGAGAGCCCGATCCGAGGCCGACCAGTACCTGGGATTCGGGGTGCACGATCCGGATCCGTTTTTTTGGGTTTTTTTTCTTTTGTTTTTTTTTCCCCGCTCTCGCTCCCCATTGATTTACATGGACGCGGATTCCGGATCGAATCCGGACTTCTTCGGCAACCCGATCCAGATCCGCCGGACCCGGATTATAACCGATCCGGTCAACTCTATAGTTAATACCTCCAATTACAAAAGTAGTATAGTTCTCCTGATTAGCTGTGTCACTTGCCTCATGTGCAGGGCATTGCAGCTTAGATATCCATGGTTAAGACCACTAGCACTTGTCATTATATGAGTGGCCCTAGACATGAATACCTAAGCTGCTGCAATGCCCTGCACATGAGATTAGAGACATGTATTAGGCTATGTTCACACACTGCGTTTTTGGTGCATTTTTGCTGCAGAAATGTCTTGAGAAATTCTTGTAACCTTTCTGCAGACATTCCCCAGCAAAACCTATGGGGGGAAAAATTAGCTGTGCGCACGTTGCGTTTTTTTCTTAAGAAAATCTACTGAAAGAATTTTCTTAAGAAAGAGAATGAGCAGTCACTTCTTTTCTGCAGCGAACTGCGTTATTCACTCCATTGACTGTAATGTAATCATCAGGACTATGTTTTCAATGTCTTGTGTGTAGGATCGGATGGCACATAGAAGCACTTCCGTGTGCATCCGATCCTACAAAAAACACATCGTATGCCGTATGTCCGCTCCGTTATTATGGAACATGTCCTATTCTGTTCCGTGGTAACGGACCGTGACTCAATACAAGTCAATGGGCCAGCAAAATCCCCAGAAGCCCCATGGAAGCACTTGCGTGTGACCTCCGTCGGGTGCCCGTGCAGTCTGTGTCCTGCTCCCTGCCAGCCCCGCGGCTGCCCGCACTGCAGTATCAGCAGCTTCTCACACTGCAGTGCGAGCAGCCACGGGGATGACGAGCGCTGCTGTCAGGAGGTTAGATTAGATAATTACCTGCTGTGACGATCTCCTGCTCTCCAGACGTCGGCGCTGTCACTGCCTTCTATGCCCGCTGCATTCTCACATCATGTCTCACGGGCATCCGGAAACGGGCTCCTAGGGGTGACTCACGGGCATCCTAGGGGTGACGTCACGGGCTCCCGCGATTCTTCGCTGTGAACACGGCGGGCATAGAAGGCAGTGACAGCGCTGACGTCTGTAGAGCAGGAGATCGTCACAGCAGGTAATGATCTCATCTAACCTCCTGATGGCAGCGCTCGTCATCCCCTGCAATGACCTGGGCTGACCTCATGATGTTAGCTCAGGTCACTGCACTACTCTCCCAGCCAATGGGGAACATTCTGTTCTTCATTAACTGGGACAGTGACTATGGTATGGATCGTCGTGGGACCCCCGTATTGGATTACGCCGGACCCAGATTTCATTGTTCTTTTCAATAAATTGGTGAAAGAGGGAATGTTTTGGGCAGTGTTTTTTCAAATAAAACTTTTTTTGTTGTCTTTTTTTTTTTTTTTTTTTTTTTTTTTTTTTAATAACTGACTGGGTTCGTGATGTCAGGTGTCTGATAGACACGTGACATCACTAACCCCAGGGCCTGATGCCAGGTGACATTACACTTCTGGCATCAACCCCATATATTACCCCGTTTGCCCCGGTCTCCTCCATTCTTGGTGACCACCCGTCTCCTCCGTCCTCGGTGACCTCCCGTCTCCTCCGTCCTCGGTGACCTCCCGTCTCCTCCGTCCTCGGTGACCTCCCGTCTCCTCCGTCCTCGGTGACCTCCCGTCTCCTCCGTCCTCGGTGACCTCCCGTCTCCTCCGTCCTCGGTGACCTCCCGTCTCCTCCGTCCTCGGTGACCGCCCGTCTCCTCCGTCCTCGGTGACCGCCCGTCTCCTCCGTCCTCGGTGACCGCCCGTCTCCTCCGTCCTCGGTGGCCGCCCGTCTCCTCCGTCCTCGGTGGCCGCCCGTCTCCTCCGTCCTCGGTGGCCGCCCGTCTCCTCCGTCCTCGGTGGCCGCCCGTCTCCTCCGTCCTCGGTGGCCGCCCGTCTCCTCCGTCCTCGGTGGCCGCCCGTCTCCTCCGTCCTCGGTGGCCGCCCGTCTCCTCCGTCCTCGGTGGCCGCCCGTCTCCTCCGTCCTCGGTGGCCGCCCGTCTCCTCCGTCCTCGGTGGCCGCCCGTCTCCTCCGTCCTCGGTGGCCGCCCGTCTCCTCCGTCCTCGGTGACCGCCCGTCTCCTCCGTCCTCGGTGACCGCCCGTCTCCTCCGTCCTCGGTGACCGCCCGTCTCCTCCGTCCTCGGTGACCGCCCGTCTCCTCCGTCCTCGGTGACCGCCCGTCTCCTCCGTCCTCGCGTTCCATGCTGTATATAAACCTTGTTTGCAGCTTTCGCACTGTACTGTTTATATTGATCTATTTAATCACGGGTTGCACGGTCTTGGTTATTTGCTGCGGGAAGCAATAACAATCTCTGACGCCTTGTCCCGGGTGGAGACATCATCTCTCCTCTCTGTAGGAATCTGCTGGCTTTGCCGGGGTCTCCGTGTAGAAATCTCGGGGAGCCAGGAGTGGGGGTCGCAGTGTTAGATACCCTCTAATGCCGGTTCCTCCGCTGTTTGTTAGTCTGCTTTCACACCTCCGGTTTTAGCAGAACCGGCCGATCCGGCTCTAAAACCTATGCAACGGATGCGGCAACAATACCGCATCCTTTGCATAAGTTTTTGATATGCGGCCCGTCCGGTTTTTGCCGCTTGCGGCAGGCTACTGAGCATGCGCAGTGGAAAAAAACGCATGCGGCGGCCGGATGCGGTGTTTGCCGCAGGACGCCGCATGTGGCGTCCATAGGCATGCATTGCAAATCGCGCCGCATTGGCTGGATGTGGCGCGATGCGTTTATTTTTGCCGGACAAAAAAACGTGCCAGGCAACGTTCCATCCGGCCGCCGCATCGGCTAAATCTGCCGCATACGGCAAAAACCGGACCGAACGCAAGCCCATGCGGCACAATACGGTACTAATGTAAGTCTATGCAAAAAAAACGTAACCGGCAGCAAAAAAAAACCGGTTGCGGTTTTTCTGCAAAGCGCCGCATTGTGCCGCACAGGAAAAAACGGATGTGTGAAAGCAGCCTTTTAGGGTACTTTCACACTTGCGTTGTTTTCCTTCCGTTACAATCCGCCCTTTTGGAAAACAGTGGAATCCGTTAACGGATTCCGCTGTTTCCCATAGACTTGTATGGATGACGGATTGTGCCAAAAGGACCTGCATTGCTTCCGCTGGGCGACGCTCCGTTGCTTCCGCCCAGCGGGAGGAACGCAGCATGTAACGTTTTTCTGAGCAGCGGAATCCTCAGGATTTCACTGCGCATGCCCTTTTTTTTTTTTTTTTTTAAATCACAAACTTTATTTTGTCTCGCGGTGGCCGAACGTTCAGCTGAGCGCCCGCCAGCATGCCTGGCCGCCGGCAAGTGACAGTGCTCAACTGAGCGCCCGGCCGCCGGCATGCCCAGCCGCCGGCAAGTGACAGCGCTCAGCTGAGCAACCGGCTGCCGGCTATTGAGAGCGTATGATAATGAATTCACTGCACTCAATTTGTAAATTTGCAAAAAGTGAAAAATAATTTATTTAAATCAAGTGATCAAGCAACATCCAACGACGTTTCGACCCGCCTGGGTCTTAGTCAAGTCGCTGTATAGTGGGTGACTGAAGGGTGAAGGATGATGTGCACTGAAGCACTGAAGTATATGGAAAAGGTGCCTTGGGGATATATGAATTGCAAGCGCAGCAGCGCTGTTGCTATTTGATTCTCGTGTCCTCATGGCTATTGAGAGCGCTCAGCTGATCGTTCACAATAGTCTACTGCCGGTAAAAGTGTAAAGAAGAAGAAAAAAAAAAAAGCTTTCCGTTGTTTTGTACGATCCGTAGCATCCGTTGTGCCACTATATGTGTGATGCCCTGGACCCCAGGGGTCACAGTACATAACACCATGCACACCCCCCCCTCCCCTGGTGAGGAACACCCGTCAAACAAAAACCCTTGTTGCCTCCCTCCAGGGTCTGATGTCCACACCAGGAGGGTGGAGCCAGGCGGTTGGCCCCACCCACCGAGGAGTTCACAGGCCTGGTGGCGGGAAAAGTAGTCAGTTAAGTTGAGAGGAGTTGGAGTTTGGAGTTCAAGTGCAGTGGAGTTGGAGGTTGAAGTGGAGAGACTGTGTGTGTCTGGGTTGGAGCCCAGGCACCGTCAGCAAGGTCGGCAGACGGTGGTGGCCGTCTGCAGGAGTTAGTGGACGTCCGCGGAACCGTAGGACCGGGGTCGGGCGGTGGCCCGCCGGTACCGAACCGGGGAACGGAGTGAAGCTAAGCACCAAGGCAGGGTACTCAGACCCCGACTAGGCTCGGAAGCCGCCGAAACGGTCATGTTGTCTGATTGCGGTCTGGACCTCAGGGGTTCATTCCCACCCAAGTCCCGTCAGAAGGCAACAGCACAACTCGTCCGGATAAGAGCCACCGCCAACGGACAGAGATCCAAGGGCCAGCGCCTGCGGGCAAAACGGGCTCTCCCGACACATACAAGCCGGGGAGCGGACCACCTGTGGGAATCCATAGGGGTCAAACACTTACACACAGGTGCAGGGAAAGACAGCCGCCACCAACCCGTCCGGGGAGAGTGAAGAAGCCGCAGCCGACTGTGGGCCCCGTCCATCCAGCCATTTGGTTTACCAGAGACTCTGTCATTGACTATCTGAGTGAGTGCACCAGTGCCATCCGGCACAGCGCTGCCTCCCCGCAATGGCACCTGCACCTATCCCCTACTCACTATTATCCCCCCCCAACCGGGGCCCTGGGACCAACGGCCCCTACCCACGGATGGGCCAACACCTCAGCTGCTCTCCGCCATCGCTCCCGGGAACCCCCGTCACCAGCAGCGGTGGTGCCCACCATCACCACAACCCCATGGGTGGCGTCACAACCGACATCCCACCACCAAACCTTCCCCCTTTTCACTCGTGGGTGAGGAGGCACTGCTTGAGTCCCCGGGTCCGGCCCCGTGCTCGAGCCACCGAGGAGCAGAAGCATCGGACCCGAGTGCCAGAGATTCCCCAGGCGAGCGGCGTTCCCTAAAAACCCTCCTCTCCGCCCGCGACATATGCAACGCATCTGTTGCATCCGTCACACAACGCAATGCTACGGAAGCCGTCCAACGCAAGTGTGAAACTAGCCTTAGTGTGTAATACCTGGGTATGTTATGGCTGAATGTTGAGTCGCCTGTAATCGGGGCCGGTTTTGTAGAAGAAGGTGCTGATGTAGGAGCCGTGCTCGGGGTCTGGCGGTGCCGGCTCTACTGATAAGCGGCAATTACTGCCATGATTGTGATCCTCCTGCAGCGGAGATGCTGGCAGCCCGAGTGCGTGCTGTAAAACAAAGGGCCAAGTGGGGTGTTTGTGGGGTGACTGATCACGCGGCCATTTTATTGCTGTTTCTGCTAAACAGTAATTATCCAGCACTCGGCAGCTTTACACTGACATTGCTGCAATTAGTCCCACAATTAGCGGCTTCAGGAGGGCGTCCGCTCTGCAGTGAGAGCGCAGCGGCTCTGCCAGCAGCACAGAGGCGCCCATCAAAGAGCAATCAGCCGGAATGTCACTGCCCGCAGCCGCCCAGAGCGCGGGGAAAGCCTGTAAAATGCCGAGTACCGGCCATCCCATCCCAATAAAAGAGTCCTCGTAAAGTGCCTCTCGCCCTCACATCACCGGAGAGGGACAGACCCGAAATATTTCTTAATTGGCCTGGAAGCTTCCTGGCGAGTCTTATCTGCTCATAAAGCGGAGAGCCGCCGTACGTGTCGTGTGCCGCCGTGGTGCAATTACCGGTGTATACTGATACAGCAGAGCCGCCGTACGTGTCGTGTGCCGCCGTGGTGCAATTACCGGTGTATACTGATACAACAGAGCCGCTGTACGTGTCGTGTGCCGCCGTGGTGCAATTACCGGTGTATACTGATACAACAGAGCCGCCGTACGTGTCGTGTGCCGCCGTGGTGCAATTACCAGTGTATACTGATACAACAGAGCCGCCGTACGTGTCTTGTGCCGCCGTGGTGCAATTACCAGTGTATACTGATACAGCAGAGCCGCTGTACGTGTCGTGTGCCGCCTTGGTGCAATTACCGGTGTATACTGATACAGCAGAGCCGCCGTACGTGTCGTGTGCCGCCGTGGTGCAATTACCGGTGTATACTGATACAGCAGAGCCGCTGTACGTGTCGTGTGCCGCCGTGGTGCAATTACCGGTGTATACTGATACAGCAGAGCCGCCGTACGTGTCGTGTGCCGCCTTGGTGCAATTACCGGTGTATACTGATACAGCAGAGCCGCCGTACGTGTCGTGTGCCGCCGCGGTGCAATTACCGGTGTATACTGATACAGCAGAGCCGCCGTACGTGTCGTGTGCCGCCGCGGTGCAATTACCGGTGTATACTGATACAGCAGAGCCGCCGTACGTGTCGTGTGCCGCCTTGGTGCAATTACCGGTGTATACTGATACAGCAGAGCCGCCGTACGTGTCGTGTGCCGCCGTGGTGCAATTACCGGTGTATACTGATACAGCAGAGCCGCCGTACGTGTCGTGTGCCGCCGCGGTGCAATTACCGGTGTATACTGATACAGCAGAGCCGCCGTACGTGTCGTGTGCCGCCGTGGTGCAATTACCGGTGTATACTGATACAGCAGAGCCGCCGTACGTGTCGTGTGCCGCCGCGGTGCAATTACCGGTGTATACTGATGCAGCAGAGCCGCCGTACGTGTCGTGTGCCGCCGTGGTGCAATTACCGGTGTATACTGATACAGCAGAGCCACTGTACGTGTCGTGTGCCGCCGTGGTGCAATTACCGGTGTATACTGATACAGCAGAGCCGCTGTACGTGTCGTGTGCCGCCGCGGTGCAATTACCGGTGTATACTGATACAACAGAGCCGCCGTACGTGTCGTGTGCCGCCGTGGTGCAATTACCGGTGTATACTGATACAGCAGAGCCGCCGTACGTGTCGTGTGCCGCCGTGGTGCAATTACCGGTGTATACTGATACAGCAGAGCCGCCGTACGTGTCGTGTGCCGCCGCGGTGCAATTACCGGTGTATACTGATGCAGCAGAGCCGCCGTACGTGTCGTGTGCCGCCGTGGTGCAATTACCGGTGTATACTGATACAGCAGAGCCGCCGTACGTGTCGTGTGCCGCCGCGGTGCAATTACCGGTGTATACTGATACAGCAGAGCCGCTGTACGTGTCGTGTGCCGCCGCGGTGCAATTACCGGTGTATACTGATGCAGCAGAGCCGCCGTACGTGTCGTGTGCCGCCGTGGTGCAATTACCGGTGTATACTGATACAGCAGAGCCGCTGTACGTGTCATGTGCCGCCGCGGTGCAATTACCGGTGTATACTGATACAGCAGAGCCGCCGTACGTGTCGTGTGCCGCCGCGGTGCAATTACCGGTGTATACTGATGCAGCAGAGCCGCCGTACGTGTCCTGTGCCGCCGCGGTGCAATTACCGGTGTATACTGATACAGCAGAGCCGCCGTACGTGTCGTGTGCCGCCGTGGTGCAATTACCGGTGTATACTGATGCAGCAGAGCCGCCGTACGTGTCGTGTGCCGCCGCGGTGCAATTACCGGTGTATACTGATACAGCAGAGCCGCTGTACGTGTCGTGTGCTGCCGCGGTGCAATTACCGGTGTATACTGATACAGCAGAGCCGCTGTACGTGTCGTGTGCCGCCGCGGTGCAATTACCGGTGTATACTGATACAGCAGAGCCGCCGTACGTGTCGTGTGCCGCCGCGGTGCAATTACCGGTGTATACTGATGCAGCAGAGCCGCCGTACGCGTCGTGTGCCGCCGCGGTGCAATTACCGGTGTATACTGATGCAGCAGAGCCGCCGTACGTGTCGTGTGCCGCCGCGGTGCAATTACCGGTGTATGCTGATGCAGCAGAGCCGCTGTACGTGTCGTGTGCCGCCGCGGTGCAATTACCGGTGTATACTGATACAGCAGAGCCGCCGTACGTGTCGTGTGCCGCCGCGGTGCAATTACCGGTGTATACTGATACAGCAGAGCCGCTGTACGTGTCGTGTGCTGCCGCGGTGCAATTACCGGTGTATACTGATACAGCAGAGCCGCTGTACCTGTCGTGTGCCGCCGCGGTGCAATTACCGGTGTATACTGATACAGCAGAGCCGCCGTACGTGTCGTGTGCCGCCGCGGTGCAATTACCGGTGTATACTGATGCAGCAGAGCCGCCGTACGTGTCGTGTGCCGCCGCGGTGCAATTACCGGTGTATACTGATGCAGCAGAGCCGCCGTACGTGTCGTGTGCCGCCGCGGTGCAATTACCGGTGTATACTGATACAGCAGAGCCGCCGTACGTGTCGTGTGCCGCCGCGGTGCAATTACCGGTGTATACTGATGCAGCAGAGCCGCTGTACGTGTCGTGTGCCGCCGCTGTGCAATTACCGGTGTATACTGATGCAGCAGAGCCGCTGTACGTGTCGTGTGCCGCTGCGGTGTAATTACCGGTGTATACTGATACAGCAGAGCCGCCGTACGTGTCGTGTGCCGCCGCGGTGCAATTACCGGTGTATACTGATACAGCAGAGCCGCCGTACGTGTCGTGTGCCGCTGCGGTGTAATTACCGGTGTATACTGATACAGCAGAGCCGCCGTACGTGTCGTGTGCCGCTGCGGTGTAATTACCGGTGTATACTGATACAGCAGAGCCGCCGTACGTGTCGTGTGCCACCGCGGTGCAATTACCGGTGTATACTGATACAGCAGAGCCGCTGTACGTGTCGTGTGCCGCTGCGGTGCAATTACCGGTGTATACTGATACAGCAGAGCCACCGTACGTGTCGTGTGCTGCCGCGGTGCAATTACCGGTGTATACTGATACAGCAGAGCCGCTGTATGTGTCGTGTGCCGCTGCGGTGCAATTACCGGTGTATACTGATACAGCAGAGCCACCGTACGTGTCGTGTGCTGCCGCGGTGCAATTACCGGTGTATACTGATACAGCAGAGCCGCCGTACGTGTCGTGTGCCGCCGCGGTGCAATTACCGGTGTATACTGATACAGCAGAGCCGTTGTACGTGTCATGTGCCGCCGCGGTGCAATTACCGGTGTATACTGATACAGCAGAGCCGCCGTACGTGTCGTGTGCCGCCGCGGTGCAATTACCGGTGTATACTGATAAATGACAGCAGAGCCGCCGTACGTGTCGTGTGCCGCCGCGGTGCAATTACCGGTGTATACTGATACAGCAGAGCCGCCATACGTGTCGTGTGCCGCCGCGGTGCAATTACAGGTGTATACTGATAAATGACAGCAGAGCCGCTGCGGCCCGGTCACTGCATACGTGGCCGATATTAATAGGCTCGTCCTGGGATTGTTACATGTCACAGGCATGAAATCATCCGTTCTGCAGCCTCCAATAGACGTTCTCGGAGGAGCACGATAACAACCTGCTCAATACTGCTCACAGCTGAGAGTTTGTTACAAGGTTTCGGCGTAGACCGTCTTCTCTGCTGTTTGTACAGTGTGTCATCCCCTCCGCTGGTCGGTGACCAGATGCTCCTCCTGCTGGAGGATGACGGTGGTGCAGCTTTACACCAATTGTGTCTTGTGCCCATAGTTTTGGCATTTTTTTCCCCTTTGTCTTGTTCCTTTGCCTCGGCTGTGCCTGTTTACTTAGAGGCCATAGTGCAAGGCCTGTAGCCAGTGTGTGATATAAATGATGGCATATTTCTGGTGCAGCGAGGTTAAGCAGGCTGCAGAGCTGTCCGTCATCTACTTACGTGTATAATGCAGCAAATGGATAATTAATGCTTCTTCTTTGCCTCCTGTAGTAGTCCATCGGACTTATGGCAGACTCCTCCAGCGACTCTGACTCCCACATCCGCTCCCGGACAAGCAGGAGTGGTCCTCTGCGGGCGACACACATGCATGCCAGACCGCGGGGAGTAGGGGACGTGTCCGAAAAGATCCATAAGCTGGCCAATACATTGCAGGTGCTCCACATTGTCTTATTCACTCTGTGACAGCCCCCGGATAATTGCTATTAGTGACCCCTGGATTCTAGTAAAAAGCCGCACAATGTCTGAGATATAACAGTAACTTCTGCCTCACGTTATATGAGAAAATTGCAGAGGTGACAATTTCAGTGTTTTCTTATTCTCAGAATTACTTTTTTTTTTTACGTTTAAGGACACGAGCCGGAACCTAAAGCAAGTGGACGAGATGCTCGGACAATACAGAGAGTACAACTCTGATCAGACGGAAGCCATCAGCACTGTAAGTCGTCCACTCCTGAGCTTCGCTGAGTCATCCGAACTGCTCCTGAGCCTCGCTGCGTCGTCCGTAGGGGTCCTGAGCCTCGCTGCGTCATCCGAACTGCTCCTGAGGCTCGCTGCGTCGTCCGTAGGGCTCCTGAGGCTCGCTGCGTCGTCCGTAGGGCTCCTGAGCCTCGCTGCGCCATCCGAACTGCTCCTGAGCCTCGCTGCGTCGTCCGTAGGGCTCCTGAGCCTCACTGCGTCGTCCGTAGGGCTCCTGAGCCTCGCTGCGTCGTCCGTAGGGCTCCTGAGCCTCGCTGCGTCGTCCGTAGGGCTCCTGAGCCTCGCTGCGTCGTCCGCCCGTCTCCTGAGCCTCGCTGCGTCGTCCGCCCGTCTCCTGAGCCTCGCTGCGTCGTCCGCCCGTCTCCTGAGCCTCGCTGCGTCGTCCGCCCGTCTCCTGAGCCTCGCTGCGTCGTCCGCCCGTCTCCTGAGCCTCGCTGCGTCGTCCGCCCGTCTCCTGAGCCTCGCTGCGTCGTCCGCCCGTCTCCTGAGCCTCGCTGCGTCGTCCGCCCGTCTCCTGAGCCTCGCTGCGTCGTCCGCCCGTCTCCTGAGCCTCGCTGCGTCGTCCGCCCGTCTCCTGAGCCTCGCTGCGTCGTCCGCCCGTCTCCTGAGCCTCGCTGCGTCGTCCGCCCGTCTCCTGAGCCTCGCTGCGTCGTCCGCCCGTCTCCTGAGCCTCGCTGCGTCGTCCGCCCGTCTCCTGAGCCTCGCTGCGTCGTCCGCCCGTCTCCTGAGCCTCGCTGCGTCGTCCGCCCGTCTCCTGAGCCTCGCTGCGTCGTCCGCCCGTCTCCTGAGCCTCGCTGCGTCGTCCGCCCGTCTCCTGAGCCTCGCTGCGTCGTCCGCCCGTCTCCTGAGCCTCGCTGCGTCGTCCGCCCGTCTCCTGAGCCTCGCTGCGTCGTCCGCCCGTCTCCTGAGCCTCGCTGCGTCGTCCGCCCGTCTCCTGAGCCTCGCTGCGTCGTCCGCCCGTCTCCTGAGCCTCGCTGCGTCGTCCGCCCGTCTCCTGAGCCTCGCTGCGTCGTCCGCCCGTCTCCTGAGCCTCGCTGCGTCGTCCGCCCGTCTCCTGAGCCTCGCTGCGTCGTCCGCCCGTCTCCTGAGCCTCGCTGCGTCGTCCGCCCGTCTCCTGAGCCTCGCTGCGTCGTCCGCCCGTCTCCTGAGCCTCGCTGCGTCGTCCGCCCGTCTCCTGAGCCTCGCTGCGTCGTCCGCCCGTCTCCTGAGCCTCGCTGCGTCGTCCGCCCGTCTCCTGAGCCTCGCTGCGTCGTCCGCCCGTCTCCTGAGCCTCGCTGCGTCGTCCGCCCGTCTCCTGAGCCTCGCTGCGTCGTCCGCCCGTCTCCTGAGCCTCGCTGCGTCGTCTGCCCGTCTCCTGAGCCTCGCTGCGTCGTCCGCCCGTCTCCTGAGCCTCGCTGCGTCGTCTGCCCGTCTCCTGAGCCTCGCTGCGTCGTCTGCCCGTCTCCTGAGCCTCGCTGCGTCGTCTGCCCGTCTCCTGAGCCTCGCTGCGTCGTCTGCATGAGGGTTTGGCGTCTTTCACGGCTGTTATTGCCCGGAGCCGCCTCCATTCTCTGTGACTCGGGATCTGCCCGGTCAATGTTTGGATGCAGGAAATAAACTTGACCTGTTGAGAGCAATTAAAGGGACCAGATAAATGACGACAAATCCGCTCCGACCTATTCCCGCAGTCTGTAATTAGCGGTGATAATTAGCTGCGTAGGAAGTGGCTGTCAGACGAGGGGGCAGGGGATGTGTTTTAGGGAGCAGCGACAATCTGCAACGTGGGAGCGCGGGAGGGCGAGGATGTGAGGACGCTTCATGTAAAGCACACATCATGGCTGACATCGGGAAAGGGAACTTTCTCTGTTATATCGGACTCTCTGCACTTTTCTTTCCATCACAATAAAATGAATCCGTATTATTCCCATTAATGGGTTTTTTTCTTTCAGTGATCACATTGATTCCAGTGATCACATTGATTCCAGTGATCACATTGATTCCAGTGATCACATTGATTCCAGTGATCACATTGATTCCAGTGATCACATTGATTCCAGTGATCACATTGATTCCAGTGATCACATTGATTCCAGTGATCACATTGATTCCAGTGATCACGTTGATTACAGTGATCAGATCTGGATTTAGCCGGTCGCCTGATGATTGTTCACATTGGGACAAATGGACAGAAAGAAACGCGATTTGGAGAATAAAGTTAAATCATTGTTTACAAACCTCTGTGCGCCATAGTCGGTGGTGGCGTGAGGCCGGCGCGAGGGGCTGGGGCGTCATATGCCGGTTTTGGATTCATGCAGCTCGGCCCACAGGCAGCAGGACCCACTGCGCGACTGCAGCATTATAGGAAAAATGTGCTCTGAAAACACGGCTGGGACTAGTGGGAGAGACACGATTAGTCCGGCGTGGTCCCCGCCCGGCGTGTCCCCGCCCGGTCCAGGTGATTGAGGGTTTTTTCTATGTTTTTGGTGCTTTTTTGAGGTCACACAGATGCACCTACATGCAGCATTTCCTTCTCCCAGCAGAGTCTATGAGGTTTCTATGTTGCTGTCCACACTGGGCATCTTTTCTTGGCTGCGTTTTTAAGATGCAGACGTGAATTCTTTTTGCGTTTTTACCGTGTTTTGAGCCTTCCAGTCAATAGATTTGACATAAAAAATGCATTGGACAAAAAAGTGTCAAAAATACGGTAAAAACGCATTGCATTTTTTATGCGTTTTTTTACTCGTTTTTGGCACATTTTAAGATGCACTGACAGAAAAGATGCCGCGTGTGAACATAGCCTTATCCTGTATCACTCCGCTATTATCTCTGAAATGTTTCTGCATTACATTTAACCTATCAATTACCAGATCATTGTGAGAAATAGAATATATATCTTACCAGCTCAAAGAAACCCTGGAGCAGTCCATCGACCAGCTGAGAAGCCAGCGCCTGTCCCGCCTGTCCGGGGTGAGGAGCGCGTCTATGTCCAGCCTGTGCGCCAGTGACCTGGACGGCACCGCGGGTCAGTGTGACACTTCTGCTTCCCTCATACAATCACTGGGAGTCCTGAACTTTATACAAAATTACGTGTCTGATTTATTGATTTTAATTGAAAGTTCTTGGAAATCGACGCCTTCACCCGACCTCTCCCCTGAAAGACTACAGTGACCCGGGAATGAGCAGACGGCGCCGGTCTCGCTCGGCTAGTGTGCGCTTTGCTGGTGATACTTGTGATCCAGATCAGGTGAGGTGAAGAGCAAGAAAGGAGCAGAGATTGTGATTATGGGGCACAGAATTGTACATTTTCTTTGTTCCTTTTTACAGATTCACTCCTTGCACCAGTCCCTGCGGGATCTCAGTAGCGACCAACTAAGACTGACTGATGACCTGAACCGAGAACTGACCCACCGAAACAGGTGCCATCTGCAGACTGAAACCCATCGGCCATGAGTCATTACCGATATTCTCAGGATGGCAAATCTATGAACAGATAATTCCACATAAAAACATCTGATGGTCCAGTGTGGGGCTGTAGTAGTCTGGGATGTCAGTTCCTTATCTCCTGATGGTCCAGTGTGGGGCTGTAGTAGTCTGGGACGTCAGTTCCTTATCTCCTGATGGTCCAGTGTGGGGCTGTAGTAGTCTGGGACGTCAGTTCCTTATCTCCTGATGGTCCAGTGTGGGGCTGTAGTAGTCTGGGACGTCAGTTCCTTATCTCCTGATGGTCCAGTGTGGGGCTGTAGTAGTCTGGGACGTCAGTTCCTTATCTCCTGATGGTCCAGTGTGGGGCTGTAGTAGTCTGGGATGTCAGTTCCTTATCTCCTGATGGTTCAGTGTGGGGCTGTAGTAGTCTGGGTCGTCAGTTCCTTATCTCCGGATGGTCCAGTGTGGGGCTGTAGTAGTCTGGGATGTCAGTTCCTTATCTCCTGATGGTCCAGTGTGGGGCTGTAGTAGTCTGGGATGTCAGTTCCTTATCTCCAGATGGTCCAGTGTGGGGCTGTAGTAGTCTGGGATGTCAGTTCCTTATCTCCTGATGGTCCAGTGTGGGGCTGTAGTAGTCTGGGATGTCAGTTCCTTGTCCCCTGATGGTCCAGTGTGGGGCTGTAGTAGTCTGGGACGTCAGTTCCTTATCTCCTGATGGTCCAGTGTGGGGCTGTAGTAGTCTGGGACGTCAGTTCCTTGTCTCCTGATGGTCCAGTGTGGGGCTGTAGTAGTCTGGGTCGTCAGTTCCTTATCTCCTGATGGTCCAGTGTGGGGCTGTAGTAGTCTGGGATGTCAGTTCCTTGTCTCCTGATGGTCCAGTGTGGGGCTGTAGTAGTCTGGGATGTCAGTTCCTTGTCTCCTGATGGTCCAGTGTGGGGCTGTAGTAGTCTGGGATGTCAGTTCCTTATCTCCTGATGGTCCAGTGTGGGGCTGTAGTAGTCTGGGAGGTCAGTTCCTTATCTCCTGATGGTCCAGTGTGGGGCTGTAGTAGTCTGGGTCGTCAGTTCCTTATCTCCTGATGGTCCAGTGTGGGGCTGTAGTAGTCTGGGATGTCAGTTCCTTATCTCCAGATGGTCCAGTGTGGGGCTGTAGTAGTCTGGGATGTCAGTTCCTTATCTCCTGATGGTCCAGTGTGGGGCTGTAGTAGTCTGGGATGTCAGTTCCTTATCTCCTGATGGTCCAGTGTGGGGCTGTAGTAGTCTGGGTCGTCAGTTCCTTATCTCCTGATGGTCCAGTGTTGGGCTGTAGTAGTCTGGGATGTCAGTTCCTTATCTCCTGATGGTCCAGTGTGGGGCTGTAGTAGTCTGGGATGTCAGTTCCTTATCTCCTGATGGTCCAGTGTGGGGCTGTAGTAGTCTGGGTCGTCAGTTCCTTATCTCCTGATGGTCCAGTGTGGGGCTGTAGTAGTCTGGGATGTCAGTTCCTTATCTCCTGATGGTCCAGTGTGGGGCTGTAGTAGTCTGGGATGTCAGTTCCTCATCTCCTGATGATCCAGTGTGGGGCTGTAGTAGTCTGGGATGTCAATTCCTTGTCTCCTGATGGTCCAGTGTGGGGCTGTAGTAGTCTGGGATGTCAATTCCTTGTCTCCTGATGGTCCAGTGTGGGGCTGTAGTAGTCTGGGATGTCAGTTCCTTATCTCCTGATGGTCCAGTGTGAGGCTGTAGTAGTCTGGGTCGTCAGTTCCTTATCTCCTGATGGTCCAGTGTTGGGCTGTAGTAGTCTGGGATGTCAGTTCCTTATCTCCTGATGGTCCAGTGTGGGGCTGTAGTAGTCTGGGTCGTCGGTTCCTTATCTCCTGATGGTCCAGTGTGGGGCTGTAGTAGTCTGGGATGTCAGTTCCTTATCTCCTGATGGTCCAGTGTGGGGCTGTAGTAGTCTGGGATGTCAATTCCTTGTCTCCTGATGGTCCAGTGTGGGGCTGTAGTAGTCTGGGATGTCAGTTCCTCATCTCCTGATGATCCAGTGTGGGGCTGTAGTAGTCTGGGATGTCAATTCCTTGTCTCCTGATGGTCCAGTGTGGGGCTGTAGTAGTCTGGGATGTCAATTCCTTGTCTCCTGATGGTCCAGTGTGGGGCTGTAGTAGTCTGGGATGTCAGTTCCTTATCTCCTGATGGTCCAGTGTGAGGCTGTAGTAGTCTGGGTCGTCAGTTCCTTATCTCCTGATGGTCCAGTGTGGGGCTGTAGTAGTCTGGGACGCCAGTTCCTTATCTCCTGATGGTCCAGTGTGAGGCTGTAGTAGTCTGGGAGGTCAGTTCCTTGTCTCCTGATGGTTCAGTGTGGGGCTGTAGTAGTCTGGGATGTCAGTTCCTTATCTCCTGATGGTCCAGTGTGGGGCTGTAGTAGTCTGGGATGTCGGTTCCTCATCTCCTGATGATCCAGTGTGGGGCTGTAGTAGTCTGGGACGTCAGTTCCTCATCTCCTGATGATCCAGTGTGGGGCTGTAGTAGTCTGGGATGTCAGTTCCTTATCTCCTGATGGTCCAGTGTGGGGCTGTAGTAGTCTGGGACGTCAGTTCCTTATCTCCTGATGGTCCAGTGTGGGGCTGTAGTAGTCTGGGACGTCAGTTCCTTATCTCCTGATGGTCCAGTGTGGGGCTGTAGTAGTCTGGGATGTCAGTTCCTTATCTCCTGATGATCCAGTGTGAAGCTGTAGTAGTCTGGGTCGTCAGTTCCTTTTGTCCTGATGGTCCAGTGTGGGGCTGTAGTAGTCTGGGATGTCAGTTCCTCATCTCCTGATGGTCCAGTGTGGGGCTGTAGTAGTCTGGGACGTCAGTTCCTCATCTCCTGATGGTCCAGTGTGAGGCTGTAGTAGTCTAGGATGTCAGTTCCTTGTTTCCTGATGGTCCAGTGTGGGGCTGTAGTAGTCTGGGACGTCAGTTCCTCATCTCCTGATAGGCCAGTGTGGGGCTGTAGTAGTCTGGGACGTCAGTTCCTTATCTCCTGATGGTCCAGTGTGGGGCTGTAGTAGTCTGGGACGTCAGTTCCTTATCTCCTGATGGTCCAGTGTGGGGCTGTAGTAGTCTGGGACGTCAGTTCCTCATCTCCTGATGGTCCAGTGTGGGGCTGTAGTAGTCTGGGACGTCAGTTCCTTATCGCCTGATGGTCCAGTGTGGGGCTGTAGTAGTCTGGGATGTCAGTTTCTTATCGCCTGATGGTCCAGTGTGGGGCTGTAGTAGTCTGGGACGTCAGTTCCTTATCTCCTGATGATCCAGTGTGGGGCTGTAGTAGTCTGGGACGTCAGTTCCTTATCTCCTGATGGTCCAGTGTGGGGCTGTAGTAGTCTGGGACGTCAGTTCCTTATCTCCTGATGGTCCAGTGTGGGGCTGTAGTAGTCTGGGTCGTCAGTTCCTTATCTCCTGATGGTCCAGTGTGGGGCTGTAGTAGTCTGGGACGTCAGTTCCTTATCTCCTGATGGTCCAGTGTGGGGCTGTAGTAGTCTGGGACGTCAGTTCCTTATCTCCTGATGGTCCAGTGTGGGGCTGTAGTAGTCTGGGTCGTCAGTTCCTTATCTCCTGATGGTCCAGTGTGGGGCTGTAGTAGTCTGGGACGTCAGTTCCTTATCTCCTGATGGTCCAGTGTGGGGCTGTAGTAGTCTGGGACGTCAGTTCCTTATCTCCTGATGGTCCAGTGTGGGGCTGTAGTAGTCTGGGACGTCAGTTCCTTATCTCCTGATGGTCCAGTGTGGGGCTGTAGTAGTCTGGGTCGTCAGTTCCTTTTGTCCTGATGGTCCAGTGTGGGGCTGTAGTAGTCTGGGACGTCAGTTCCTTATCTCCTGATGGTCCAGTGTGGGGCTGTAGTAGTCTGGGACGTCAGTTCCTTGTCTCCTGATGGTCCAGTGTGGGGCTGTAGTAGTCTGGGATGTCAGTTCCTTATCTCCTGATGGTCCAGTGTGGGGCTGTAGTAGTCTGGGACGTCAGTTCCTTTTGTCCTGATGGTCCAGTGTGGGGCTGTAGTAGTCTGGGTCGTCAGTTCCTTATCTCCTGATGGTCCAGTGTGGGGCTGTAGTAGTCTGGGAGGTCAGTTCCTTGTCTCCTGATGGTCCAGTGTGGGGCTGTAGTAGTCTGGGTCGTCAGTTCCTTATCTCCTGATGGTCCAGTGTGGGGCTGTAGTAGTCTGGGACGTCAGTTCCTTGTCTCCTGATGGTCCAGTGTGGGGCTGTAGTAGTCTGGGACGTCAGTTCCTTGTTTCCTGATGGTCCAGTGTGGGGCTGTAGTAGTCTGGGGATTCCGGGAGAGCTGGGATTACCTCTGCAGAAATACCCACATCACAGCTATTCATTCTTCAAAAAGGGAGTCAAACACCAAACCCAAAGGGTCAGTGAAAATCAGCAAACCCCTATTGCTCCTTAGGAGAAACATTATTTTTTCCCTTTCGCCCATGACAGCACCACCTGAGAGAAATAGGTTCCGCCAACATCAGGACAGGAAACCCCCGGATAAAAAGGCGGTACCTCTCCTCCACATCAGTTTGGTTTCCTGTCCTGATGGGACAACCCACGGATTCTCCCAGGTCTGACCCGGTGTGGAAGTTTGGTTTCTTACCAAAAGCCGGCATTCGGGCCTGGATGCACCTCCCCAGGGCTTCGGCTGTCTGCGGTGGTGGGGCGCGGGCCTGGAGCGGGAGCTCAGCTCTGCGTCGCCCCAGGCTATGTGATCCTCACACGGAGCCCGCGAGATGGGCACCCTGCTGACGGAACGCCGGGGTGAAGAGGAAGTGACGCGGCACCCGGAAGTTCATCACCTGTGCATGTGCAAGGTGTTCCAAGATGGGGGCGCCCAGTGAACGGATTTCGGGCGGGAAATTTGAAACAGGGAGGTATGAGGAGTCACCTTCGCTGCATTCTGGTGAGTATGACTTCTCCCCTATTCAGGATGGAAGACAACTCTCCTCCATAGCAGGATGTGCTGATACAGCATACAGATTCCCAAGGTAGCAAGGGGAGCGCTCCTCCGGCAGGGCTAGTCCCTCCAGTCGACATTCCAGGGGATCTGAGAAATCCAAATCTGGAAGTCATAAACTGCCTCCGAAACCGGTACCAGATCCGCCATCTTGGGGGGTGAGTGTCTGCTGCAGCATTTCATTGTTTAAAAGTCTCCCCTATGTTCCCTTCTTTCTTCAGGAGGTACCTCTAAGAGGAATCATAGGAATTGTGGGGTTTACAAGGACAGTCTATCCTCAGATTACCAAGGGGGCCTTGTCCCACCTGTCTCAGAGAGTTCTTCTGTTTTATTTAGATCATAATGTTGAAATTACATACAATATGAAACAACATGACCAAATCCTGACATGTTTCGGACCCTAGAACAGGGTCCTTATTCTTAGGTAACATGGACAAATATGTGCTGAATTTATAAGAGGAAACATGAACTTGTCTCAGGGAATCAGTGTCCAAGTGAGAATATCTGTTGTAGACTGATAGTTCATTTAAGACAAGACAGAGCAAAAAAAAA
The DNA here is from genome assembly GCF_048569485.1 of Anomaloglossus baeobatrachus. NCBI lineage: Eukaryota > Metazoa > Chordata > Amphibia > Anura > Aromobatidae > Anomaloglossus > Anomaloglossus baeobatrachus. The sequence goes on along the minus strand of NC_134364.1, from coordinate 4,808,680 downwards.
AGAGGCTGCTGAGTGTTGTGGTGCGCCTGTAACCCTGGCTATATGCTGGCTGTTGTGGTGCGCCTGTAACCCTGGCTATATGCTAAGTGTTGTGGTGCGCCTGTAACCCTAGCTATATGCTGAGTGTTGTGGTGCGCCTGTAACCCTGGCTATATGCTGAGTGTTGTGGTGCGCCTGTAACCCTGGCTATATGCTGAGTGTTGTGGTGCGCCTGTAACCCTGGCTATATGCTGGGTGTTGTGGTGCGCCTGTAACCCTAGCTATATGCTGAGTGTTGTGGTGAGCCTGTAACCCTGGCTATATGCTAGGTGTTGTGGTGCGCCTGTAACCCTGGCTATATGCTGGCTGTTGTGGTGCGCCTGTAACCCTGGCTATATGCTAAGTGTTGTGGTGCGCCTGTAACCCTAGCTATATGCTGAGTGTTGTGGTGCGCCTGTAACCCTGGCTATATGCTGAGTGTTGTGGTGCGCCTGTAACCCTGGCTATATGCTGAGTGTTTTGGTGCGCCTGTAACCCTGGCTATATGCTGAGTGTTGTGGTGCGCCTGTAACCCTGGCTATATGCTGAGTGTTGTGGTGCGCCTGTAACCCTGGCTATATGCTGAGTGTTGTGGTGCGCCTGTAACAATGGCTATATTCTGAGTGTTGTGGTGCGCCTGTAACCCTGGCTATATTCTGAGTGTTGTGGTGCGCCTGTAACCCTGGCTATATGCTGAGTGTTGTGGTGCGCCTGTAACCCTGGCTATATGCTGAGTGTTGTGGTGCGCCTGTAACCCTGGCTATATGCTGAGTGTTGTGGTGCGCCTGTAACCCTAGCTATATGCTGGGTGTTGTGGTGCGCCTGTAACCCTAGCTATATGCTGAGTGTTGTGGTGAGCCTGTAACCCTAGCTATATGCTGAGTGTTGTGGTTAGCCTGTAACCCTAGCTATATGCTGAGTGTTGTGGTGAGCCTGTAACCCTGGCTATATGCTGAGTGTTCTGGTGCGCCTGTAACCCTAGCTATATGCTGAGTGTTGTGGTGAGCCTGTAACCCTAGCTATATGCTGAGTGTTGTGGTGCGCCTGTAACCCTGGCTATATGCTGAGTGTTGTGGTGCGCCTGTAACAATGGCTATATTCTGAGTGTTGTGGTGCGCCTGTAACCCTGGCTATATGCTGAGTGTTGTGGTGCGCCTGTAACCCTGGCTATATGCTGGGTGTTGTGGTGCGCCTGTAACCCTGGCTATATGCTGGGTGTTGTGGTGCGCCTGTAACCCTGGCTATATGCTGGGTGTTGTGGTGCGCCTGTAACCCTGGCTATATGCTGGGTGTTGTGGTGCGCCTGTAACCCTAGCTATATGCTGAGTGTTGTGGTGCGCCTGTAACCCTGGCTATATGCTGGGTGTTGTGGTGCGCCTGTAACCCTGGCTATATGCTGGGTGTTGTGGTGCGCCTGTAACCCTGGCTATATGCTGGGTGTTGTGGTGCGCCTGTAACCCTGGCTATATGTTGGGTGTTGTGGTGCGCCTGTAACCCTGGCTATATGTTGGGTGTTGTGGTGCGCCTGTAACCCTGGCTATATGCTGGGTGTTGTGGTGCGCCTGTAACCCTGGCTATATGCTGGGTGTTGTGGTGCGCCTGTAACCCTGGCTATATGCTGGGTGTTGTGGTGCGCCTGTAACCCTGGCTATATGCTGAGTGTTGTGGTGCGCCTGTAACCCTGGCTATATGCTGGGTGTTGTGGTGCGCCTGTAACCCTGGCTATATGCTGGGTGTTGTGGTGCGCCTGTAACCCTGGCTATATGCTGGGTGTTGTGGTGCGCCTGTAACCCTGGCTATATGCTGGGTGTTGTGGTGCGCCTGTAACCCTGGCTATATGCTGGGTGTTGTGGTGCGCCTGTAACCCTGGCTATATGCTGGGTGTTGTGGTGCGCCTGTAACCCTGGCTATATGCTGGGTGTTGTGGTGCGCCTGTAACCCTGGCTATATGCTGAGTGTTGTGGTGCGCCTGTAACCCTGGCTATATGCTGAGTGTTGTGGTGCGCCTGTAACCCTGGCTATATGCTGGGTGTTGTGGTGCGCCTGTAACCCTGGCTATATGCTGGGTGTTGTGGTGCGCCTGTAACCCTGGCTATATGCTGGGTGTTGTGGTGCGCCTGTAACCCTGGCTATATGCTGGGTGTTGTGGTGCGCCTGTAACCCTGGCTATATGCTGGGTGTTGTGGTGCGCCTGTAACCCTAGCTATATGCTGAGTGTTGTGGTGCGCCTGTAACCCTGGCTATATGCTGGGTGTTGTGGTGCGCCTGTAACCCTGGCTATATGCTGGGTGTTGTGGTGCGCCTGTAACCCTGGCTATATGCTGGGTGTTGTGGTGCGCCTGTAACCCTAGCTATATGCTGAGTGTTGTGGTGAGCCTGTAACCCTGGCTATATGCTGGGTGTTGTGGTGCGCCTGTAACCCTGGCTATATGCTGGGTGTTGTGGTGCGCCTGTAACCCTGGCTATATGCTGGGTGTTGTGGTGCGCCTGTAACCCTGGCTAAATGCTGGGTGTTGTGGTGCGCCTGTAACCCTGGCTATATGCTGGGTGTTGTGGTGCGCCTGTAACCCTGGCTATATGCTGGGTGTTGTGGTGCGCCTGTAACCCTGGCTATATGTTGGGTGTTGTGGTGCGCCTGTAACCCTGGCTATATGCTGGGTGTTGTGGTGCGCCTGTAACCCTGGCTATATGCTGGGTGTTGTGGTGCGCCTGTAACCCTGGCTATATGCTGGGTGTTGTGGTGCGCCTGTAACCCTGGCTATATGCTGGCTATATGCTGGGTGTTGTGGTGCGCCTGTAACCCTGGATATATGCTGGGTGTTGTGGTGCGCCTGTAACCCTAGCTATATGCTGAGTGTTGTGGTGCGCCTGTAACCCTGGCTATATGCTGGGTGTTGTGGTGCGCCTGTAACCCTGGCTATATGCTGGGTGTTGTGGTGCGCCTGTAACCCTGGCTATATGCTGGGTGTTGTGGTGCGCCTGTAACCCTGCCTGTATTGGGAGGCTTGGACTGTTGTATCACTTGTGATTCTCAGTTCTGGTCCAGATTGTGCTATGTGGATCAGGTGGTTCCTGGCCAAAAAATCCCAAAGCAACTCAAAGCACTGTTAAAAAAACAAACAAAAACACACACATAATGTTACCACAAAAAGCTTAGGGTACCTTCACACTTTAGTGATGCAGCAGCGATCCGACCAGCGATCTGACCTGGTCAGGATCGCTGCTGCATCGCTACATGGTCGCTGGTGAGCTGTCAAACAGGCAGATCTCACCAGCGACCAGTGAACAGCCCCCAGCCAGCAGCAACGTGCAAGCGACGCTGCGCTTGCACGGAGCCGGCGTCTGGAGCTGCGGACACTGGTAACTAAGGTAAACATCGGGTATGGTTACCCGATGTTTACATTAGTTACCAGCGCACACCGCTTAGCTGTGTGTGCAGGGAGCAGGGAGCTGCGCACACTGAGCGCTGGCTCGTTGCTCTCCTAGCTACAGTACACATCGGGTTAATTAACCCGATGTGTACAGCAGCTACATGTGCTGAGAGCCGGCAGCACAGGCAGTGTGAGAGCTGTGGAGGCTGGTAACTAAGGTAAATATCGGGTAACCACCTTGGTTACCCGATGTTTATCTTGGTTACAGCTTACCTCAGCTGTCAGACGCCGGCTCCTGCTCCCTGCTCGCTTCATTTGTCGCTCTCTCGCTGTCACACACAGCGATCTGTGTGTCACAGTGGGAGAGCGCCTTTGAAGAAAACGAACCAGGGCTGTGTGTAACGAGCAGCGATCTCGCAGCAGGGGCCAGATCCAGTGTCACACACAGCGAGATCGCTAATGAGGTCACTGCTGCGTCACAAAAAGCGTGACTCAGCAGCGATCTCGGCAGTGAGCTCGCTGTGTGTGAAGCACCCCTTAGTATACCAGTGTGACACTCTAGGTGTGATCAAAGATACATAGTTTATAATTATATCATTCCAGATGTTGTAAAGTGTAAATAAGCGAATCCCTCAGCACCAGAAAAGACTGCTTCTATTGTTCTCTGTTGTCAGCCTTTATACACAACTGTTATTGGTATAGAGAGGCGGCAACTATTATCCCTTGTTGTCAATGTTACAAGTCATAGAATAACTGTTATAATGTGGGAGAACTACTGCTTTTATTCTCTGTTGTCAGCTATTACTAACCAAGAAAAGGCTGTTATAATATGGGGGAACCACATCCACTATTGTCAACCTTAACAGGCTAGGTAACAAACTATTGTAATATGGAAACTAACATCTATTGTTCTCTGTTCTCAGCCATACAAGCTGGGAAAAAGGGGGTCATCTTAGTAGAAGGAAACTGCATCTCTTACTCTTTGGTTTGGCTTATGTCTGGAAGCACCAGGCCTCGAGGCTGAGTTGAGAGATGTTATTCGTGCTGAAGTCAGGGAAACACATAATCCACTAGGAAAGATGGGGGAACTTCAGATAAATCAGGCGGCTCTGAACAGGGTTCCAGAAAATTGTCACCTGCCTCTTCCTCAGCCTTGGACTCCTCATCTTCCTCAGACGTGGACGGCAGACTATGCTTCCCATCCTCTGAGGTGACACCCCTAGTGGAAGCTGTCCACTCCACCATGGGGCTGGTGGATGATAAAGCTCCTGAATCCACACAAGACCTCATGTTGGAGGCCTGGATTGCAGGTCCGTGGTACCTGGAAGGCTGCAGCGGGAGCTCTTCGCCCGGCGGTGGCAGGTACATGTGTAACAAGGTCCATAATGGTCTGGGTCCAACAATTAGAAGACTAACTTAAGGGTACCGTGTCTAGTAAGGACATTATTTCCTCATTTCCACGTATACAGGGGGCGGCAGACTTCTAGCGGATGCTTCCATCGACTCGCTCAAATTATCTGCAAAGGTAGCAGCTCTTTCCAATTCAGCCAGAAGGGCCCTCTAGTTGAAATGCTGGAAGGGAGACGTACAGTCCAGGAACAGACTATGCAGGATACCTTGTGAAGGAGACTTTTTGTTTGGATCACAACTGGATGACCTTCTGTCCAAAGCGGCAAACAATAAACAAGGATTTCCAGCTGTAAGAACTCCATTCCTTCGTAGCCGTCCGTTTCGGAGGAAGCAATTTTCCATAAGGAGCCTCCCAGAGACCAGAACTCCTGGAAGGATAGACGGAAGAGGTCCTCAGGATTATGTTTGATCCATCATCCTCTACCAAGCCACGAGGCCTTCAATGACTCCACCATCCCAGTGGGGTGGAGGCTCTCCCTCTTCCTTGAGACTGTTTCCTCCAGCCCGTGGATTCTACAGATCATTGCAAAAGGGCTGACATTACAGCTGAAGTCGCCCCCTCGGGGGTATTTTATTGTAACATCTATATGACAGGGAGAGAAAAGAATAGTGATCTCCATCCTAGAGCACTTAGGGTGGATCATAAATCAGAAAAAATCTAGAACACAAACCTCAACAGTGTCGGTCTTTCTTGGGGCTGATCCTGGATTCAGTCGCTCAGAAGTCTTTTCTCCTGGAGGAGCAGATACTGAAGTCAATCCCTGGTCACCTTGGCGATTGAAAAACCAGTCATGACCCTCAGACAGGCTATGTCTCTTGTGGGGACCCTCACATCCTGCACCCCACGGTTCCTTGGGCTCAGATAGATATGAGATCCCTTCAGATGGAGGTCCTGGTCTGACAGTAACAGTCAGGAGGCTTCTTGGATATGAGACTCCGCTTGGATCCAAAGGTGTTGCTTTCTCTGTCCTGGTGGCAGGACTTAACTGTATTGTCCGCAGGGGTGTCCGGCTATCCCAACATCACGGATATCATCCCAACAGATGCAGGTCACTTAGACTGGGGAGCTGACCTGAGAACTCACCTGCTACAAGGACTATGGGACGATCATGTGAGGACTCAGTCCTCAAACTTCAGTGAACTAACTGCAATAAAATCAGCCAGGGATCATCCCATGACAATAGATGCAATGCCGATCCCCTGGTCACAGGGTCTTCTATATGCCTTTCCACCCCTGGTTCTTCTTCAGGCAATGCTCAGGAAGGTTCGGGAAGATGAGGCCCTCATTATCCTCATAGCTCACTTCTGGCCAAAAAGAGCCTGGTTCTGTTGGCTCCAAAGACTGGCAATATCAGACCCTTTGATACTGCCAGACAGGACAGACCAACTAGTCCAGGGACCAATGTGCCAACCCAAGGCTCCTACCCTCCACTTGACAGCGTGGCATTTGAAAGGCGGCTGCTCCTAGTACAGGGATTCTCCTGAGAATTTAGTAAAACTCTCCTTAAAAGTAGGAAGACGGTCGCCACTGGTATTTAGGGAAGGGTCTGGTGAAAAATCCAGCAAGTTTCCTGAGCACAGATCAAGGGTCCCCCTCTCTTCCCGGCCATCCTGGAAATCCTTCAGTAAGGGTTGGATTGAACTTATCCACTAGCACCTTAAAGGTACAAGTTTTGGCCCTAGGAGCCCTCTATAAACATAACATCAGAGAATAGATGGATTAGCAGGTTCATTAAATCCTGTGCTAGGGCGACTCCTGTCCCTTCTCCTCGCATGCCTCCCTGAGATTAAATCTTGTCCTTGATGCCCTTATAGACACCCCATTGAGCCCCTTTCAGATGTTCCCTCCAAGACCCTGAAGGTGGTACTACTCATTGCTTGACGTCCGCGTGACCTACAGGCGCTCTCCATTGTCCATCCATATACCCAAATTTTGTTCGATAGGGTGGTATTGCGTACAAATCCCTCATAGCCTGAAGTGGTCAAGCCCTTCACAGGTCCCAGGAATTCATACTGCCTTCCATTGTGACCCTCCTTCCAATGACAAAGTGGACAGGCTCCATAGCTTGGATGTAAGACTTGCCCTTATAACCTACTTAGATAGGACCAGGGAATTGCGAGAATCTCAGGCCCTGTTTTTGTTATTTTACAGCCCCGGACTTTCCCTAGAACGTATCTACAAGCTCCTTGGCTAGGTGGGCCCGGGATGCTATGTCGCTGACCTACTCAGCTAAGGGGGTGCCAGTTCCCCTGCAGATTAGGGCCTTTCCCCTGGGTCACTTTCTACTACTTGGGCTGAGCGGGCAGAGGTGTCTATTGATCATATATGCAGGGCCGCCACTTGGTCCTCTTCTTCTACCTTTTTCTGTCACTATAGACTTGACTTGTCCTCCACGGCCGACCCTTCTTGGTAGACGGGTATTACAGGCGGTGGTCCCTCCCTAAGGTGATTGGTCTCTAGAATCTCTCAGGTGGTGCTGTCATGGGCGAAAGGGAAAAATCTTAATTACTTACCGGTAATGGGATTTTCAGAAGCCCATGACAGCACCCTTAGTTCCCCCCCTATTCACTGGTTATGGGCACCCTTCGGGGAGTGTTAGAGTTAATGGTGTATTCCTTTGGTGGTGGTGTGATTAACATTTTTGTTTGTTTTGTTGGTCCTCTCTGGCTCTGTAAACCTACTGATGTGGAGGAGAGGTACTGCCTTTTTATCAGTGGGTTTCCTGTCCTGATGTGGGCGGAACCTATCTCTCGCTTCTGAAAATCCCATTACCGGTAAGTAATTAAGATTTTTCTTTATATATTCTCCAAAATCAGACAACGAAAAAGTCCCTTATAACACTAATATTCAGGGGACATGAAACAAAATACTCAGTGATTTTCACTGCTGATTTTCACTGCTCCTTTGGGTTTGGTGTTTGACTCCCTTTTTGAAGAATCAATAGCTGTGATGTGGGTATTTCTGCAGAGGTAATCCCAGCTCTCCTGGAATCCCCAGATTAGCTGCACGCTTAGACCAGTGCAGGGGAAGAAGGGCAAGCCGTCGCTGAGTGGGGGTGCCATTTCACAACCTTAGGGTGCCAACCTCCGCGGTTAGGTAGGGGAAGAAAGAAGGCTATTGGCCCAATCCCTACCAAAAAATATTTGAGCACTTTACCCAAAATATTTATTGTTGTTTTTTGGATACCAGATTTTAAATTAATCTAATAAAAATAGTTTGTTTGTTGTTTTTTTTTGATGGTTTGTGCAATATATATACATATATATACTCCCCTTCAAGTTATTTCTATTTGTTTTGTAGCTATGAGAGTCACAATTACTAGTGACCCATGTAACAGCTGTCGCAGCCTCTGGAGGTGACCGTCTGAACCGGAGATAAAAGGGAAAAACTGCGGCTGAGGAACCACTGATCCAAGGATGGTAAAATGGTGATTTTGTATTTTTTGGTCAACGCGTTTCTGAGAATCAATTTTCTTTATCAGGCCAACAATCAACCAACACGTTGCTACATGTGACTTTATGTGTCCTGATGGCAGGAGATTGATTCTCATAAACGCGTTGACAAATAATCCTCAGTTCTCCTTGCTTGGAGCAGTGGTTCCTCAATGGTCGTGCGATTTTTCCCTTTCATCCTCCCCCTCAGATCATCGGGTCCTGTCACCGTGCGACTAACTCTGCATTTGTGTCATGGATGCGATTGTGACCATATCTTCGCTCATGGACAGAAAGCCTGGAAATGTTGTGAATGTGTATCCTGTGATTCATCTTCAATAAACCCTGATAAAACCTGAGACAATGCTCTTCACTCCACATCTTTTCATAGAACCGAAGCAGAAACTAAGAAAGTCCTTCAGGAATTAAACGCGCGCCTTGATGAAGCCCAGCAGCAGGAGACGGTGAGTGTCAGGACTGTGTCCTCTGTGACCGGAGAGGTAATGACGTGAGCTGACGGTTATCCTCCGTGTCTCCATCACCCCCGCTGTGACTCTTACAGGACTGATTATTGCACTGCTGACAGTGATCAGTCGCATCTGCTTTTCTTATTGCTTTTATGTAGCAAAAACGGCTCCGAAAAGTGTGCGTTGTCCTTCACTGGAGCCTCATTATCAGTCATAACTCCCATCGAGTTCATGTCACCTCCGCACTATTTCATGTTGTCGTGCGGGTATAATCTGATCGCACACCGGAGCTGCTGCTTTTTAGAGAGGACGTTGCAGCAAATATTTCACGTTGAGCGGGATACACATTGTGAATAGCGGCTGCACAGCGGGAATACATTTTGATTTTATTTCACCTCTTCGTTTCAGATCTATAAAATTACTTGGCACCTAATGAGTATTTATTTTTAAATCAAGGTGGGTGTTATCAGCCAATTTTCACTGGGTGCAAGGACTTTTTCAACTGTATGATACTGACCAATCATAATTGGCAGTTCCTCCTATGTCATGCTCTTGTTGCCATCAGCGTTTGATGCAAAGCTTATAGGAAGCTTAATTTTTCCAACTTTCCTTCCGCAGACTTCTATTTTGTGCCAGTCTGCTGTCTTTACCGTGTTCACAGATTACTGGCTTTTTTCCCCCTAGCGCCATTATCACCGCTCCAAGGCTGACCTTCTCTATATTGTCAGGTTTCAGAGCGAGTGGAAAGGCGTCTGCAGCAACTGGAGCAAGAGATGAGAACAGAGCGGCAGCAAACAGAGAGACGTCAGGATCACTTAGGTCACGTGTCTGCTCATCTGCAGGAGGTGAGTCTGAGCCTTGTGTATTGGGTGTCTGCTCAGCTGCAGGAGGGGTGTCTGAGCCTTGTGTATTGGGTGTCTGCTCTTCTGCAGGAGGGGTGTCTGAGCCTGTGTATTGGGTGTCTGCTCAGCTGCAGGAGGGGTGTCTGAGCCTTGTGTATTGGGTGTCTGCTCATCTGCAGGAGGGGTGTCTGAGCCTTGTGTATTGGGTGTCTGCTCAGCTGCAGGAGGGGAGTCTGAGCCTTGTGTATTGGGTGTCTGCTCTTCTGCAGGAGGGGTGTCTGAGCCTTGTGTATTGGGTGTCTGCTCAGCTGCAGGAGGGGTGTCTGAGCCTTGTGTATTGGGTGTCTGCTCAGCTGCAGGAGGTGAGTCTGAGCCTTGTGTATTGGGTGTCTGCTCATCTGCAGGAGGTGAGTCTGAGCCTTATGTATTGGGTGTCTGCTCATCTGCAGGAGGTGAGTCTGAGCCTTATGTATTGGGTGTCTGCTCATCTGCAGGAGGGGAGTCTGAGCCTTGTGTATTGGGTGTCTGCTCATCTGCAGGAGGTGAGTCTGAGCCTTGTGTATTGGGTGTCTGCTCATCTGCAGGAGGGGAGCCTGAGCCTTGTGTATTGGGTGTCTGCTCTTCTGCAGGAGGGGTGTCTGAGCCTTGTGTATCTGCAGGAGGGGTGTCTGAGCCTTGCGTATTGGGTGTCTGCTCATCTGCAGGAGGTGAGTCTGAGCCTTGTGTATTGGGTGGCTGCTCTTCTGCAGGAGGGGTGTCTGAGCCTTGTGTATTGGGTGTCTGCTCTTCTGCAGGAGGGGAGCCTGAGCCTTGTGTATTGGGTGTCTGCTCTTCTGCAGGAGGGGTGTCTGAGCCTTGTGTATCTGCAGGAGGTGAGTCTGAGCCTTGTGTATTGGGTCGGTGTACGTCCCGTTGGTGTCATTTTATGGAACGTCTCACACGTCATCGCTCTTCTTTGTTCAGTGCAGTCACCGCGCAGGTGCTCCGAGGAGTAATAGGAGGAGGAGTGGCTTTGAAGATCCAGGACGAGGGGCTCAGAGGAGCCAGGAGGAGGATTAGGGGCTCTGAAGAGCCATAGGAGGAAGAGGGGCTCTGAGGAGCCAGGGGGAAGAGGAGGAGGGGCTCTGAGGAGCCAGGGGGAAGAGGAGGAGGGTCTCTGAGGAGCCAGGGGGAAGAGGAGGAGGGGCTCTGAGGAGCCAGGTGGAGGAGGAGGGGCTCTGAGGAGCCAGGGGGAAGAGGGGGAGCTCTGAGGAGCAAGAGGAGGGGTTCTGAGGAGCCATAGGAGGAGGAGGGTCTCTGAGGAGCCATAGGAGGAGGGGCTCTGAGGCGCGAGAAGAAGGAGGGGTGGCTCCGAGGAACCTGGGATATGAGACAGAGGGGCTCGGAGGCTTCTGGAAGCGGCATTCTGTTAGAGAACACAAACAGTTGAGCCTAGTGTTCCTGTGTGTGGGGGGCGGGGGTCGGGGGAGATCGCTTTCGATCGAGCGATGGTTCTGCTGATAGTTCTGTAATGTGTAGTACTGTAGAATGAACAAGAAAGATGCCGGGTTATCAGACTACTTGGACCAGTTTTCTGTCCAGGATGTTTCCAGTGATTGAACATTGCAGCATTGATAAATCTGCCCCGCGTTGCTTACGGCATCCTAACACGTGGGTATAAAGTTGATCAGACCCCAAGGTTTTAAAGGGAATCTGTCACCAGATTTTTACCACCTAATCTAAGAGCAGCATAACATAGGGGCAGAGACCTTGATTCCAGTGATGTGTCACTTACTGGGCTGCTTAGTGGAATTTTGATAAAATCACTGGTTAATCAGCAGGAGATTATCATTACAGGACTGCTTGGCGTGCTGCAGGTAGTCCAGCATATTGCTGAGCTCTGTATAACTGCTAGATCTGCAGCAGAGGAGACAGCAGACATATCAGTAAGTGACACATCGCTGGAATCAGGGTCTACATTATGCTGTTCGCAGGTGGGGAGCAAAACCTGCTGATAGATTCCCTTTTAACCAAAATGCTTATTTTATATTTAATGAGTGAGTGTCAGCCACTGACGTCGGCCCCTCATCGCCTATAGAGAAGCCTCATCGCCTATAGAGAGGCCTCATCGCCTATAGAGAAGCCTCATCACCTATAGAGAAGCCTCATCGCCTATATAGAAGCCGCCTCATCGCCTATAGAGAAGCCTCATCGCCTATAGAGAAGCCTCATCGCCTATAGAGAAGCCTCATCGCCTATAGAGAAGCCTCATCGCCTATAGAGAAGCCTCATCCCCTATAGAGAAGCCTCATCGCCTATAGAGAAGCCTCATCGCCTATAAAGAAGCCTCATCGCCTATAGAGAAGCCTCATCGCCTATAGAGAAGCCTCATCGCCTATAGAGAAGCCTCATCGCCTATAGAGAAGCCTCATCGCCTATAGAGAAGCCTCATCGCCTATAGAGAAGCCTCATCGCCTATAGAGAAGCCTCATCGCCTTTATAGAAGCCTCATCGCCTTTATAGAAGCCTCATCGCCTTTATAGAAGCCTCATCGCCTATAGAGAAGCCTCATCGCCTATAGAGAAGCCGCCTCATCGCCTATAGAGAAGCCTCATCGCATATATAGAAGAAGCCTCATCGCCTATATAGAAGCCGCCTCATCGCCTATAGAGAAGCCTCATCGCCTATAGAGAAGCCTCATCGCCTATAGAGAAGCCTCATCGCCTATAGAGAAGCCTCATCGCCTATAGAGAAGCCTCATCGCCTATATAGAAGCAGTGTGTGAGATGCCCGTTATGTTTTGGTCAGGAAATCTCCTTATAGTGAAAGCTGTCCGGTGTCTGAGGACATTGTGAGCGGGTGTCACCCTTCAGCCCTCCGTCCTGTGAGGTGTGCGGCCCCTCACACCCACGCAGCAGCCCACCAGTTGTCGGTCACATTTGTCACTCTGGATACATTGTATCGTTCCTCGCTCACCTGCCGCACACAGACTGATCACTGCCACCTCTCCGTGGGTCCGTTCCTCGCTCGTTTTTGTCTCGTTCCTCACCTGTCGTACACAGACTGATCACTGCCACCTCTCCGTGGGTCCGTTCCTCGCTCGTTTTTGTCTCGTTCCTCACCTGCCGTACACAGACTGATCACTGCCACCTCTCCGTGAGTCTGCTCCTCGCTCGTTTTTGTATTGTTCCTCACCTGTCGTACACAGACTGATCACTGCCACCTCTCCGTGGGTCCGTTCCTCGCTCGTTTTTGTCTGGTTCCTCACTTGTCGTACACAGACTGATCACTGCCACCTCTCCGTGAGTCCGCTCCTCGCTCGTTTTGTATCGTTCCTCACCTGCCGTACACAGACTGATCACTGCCACCTCTCCGTGGGTCTGTTCCTCGCTCGTTTTGTATTGTTCCTCACCTGCCGTACACAGACTGATCACTGCCACCTCTCCGTGAGTCCGCTCCTCGCTCGTTTTGTATCGTTCCTCACCTGCCGTACACAGACTGATCACTGCCACCTCTCCGTGGGTCCGTTCCTCGCTCGTTTTGTATTGTTCCTCACCTGCCGTACACAGACTGATCACTGCCACCTCTCCGTGAGTCCGTTCCTCGTTCGTTTTGTATCGTTCCTCACCTGTCGTACACAGACTGATCACTGCCACCTCTCCGTGGGTCCGTTCCTCGCTCGTTTTTGTATCGTTCCTCACCTGCCGTACACAGACTGATCACTGCCACCTCTCCGTGAGTCCGCTCCTCGCTCGTTTTTGTATTGTTCCTCACCTGTCGTACACAGACTGATCACTGCCACCTCTCCGTGGGTCCGTTCCTCGCTCGTTTTTGTCTGGTTCCTCACCTGCCGTACACAGACTGATCACTGCCACCTCTCCGTGAGTCCGCTCCTCGCTCGTTTTGTATCGTTCCTCACCTGCCGTACACAGACTGATCACTGCCACCTCTCCGTGGGTCCGTTCCTCGCTCGTTTTTGTATCGTTCCTCACCTGCCGTACACAGACTGATCACTGCCACCTCTCCGTGAGTCCGCTCCTCGCTCGTTTTTGTATTGTTCCTCACCTGTCGTACACAGACTGATCACTGCCACCTCTCCGTGGGTCCGTTCCTCGCTCGTTTTTGTCTGGTTCCTCACCTGCCGTACACAGACTGATCACTGCCACCTCTCCGTGAGTCCGCTCCTCGCTCGTTTTGTATCGTTCCTCACCTGTCGTACACAGACTGATCACTGCCACCTCTCCGTGGGTCCGTTCCTCGCTCGTTTTTGTATCGTTCCTCACCTGCCGTACACAGACTGATCACTTCCACCTCTCCGTGGGTCTGTTCCTCGCTCGTTTTTGTATCGTTCCTCACCTGCCGTACACAGACTGATCACTGCCACCTCTCCGTGAGTCCGCTCCTCGCTCGTTTTTGTATTGTTCCTCACCTGTCGTACACAGACTGATCACTGCCACCTCTCCGTGGGTCCGTTCCTCGCTCGTTTTTGTCTGGTTCCTCACCTGCCGTACACAGACTGATCACTGCCACCTCTCCGTGAGTCTGCTCCTCGCTCGTTTTTGTATTGTTCCTCACCTGTCGTACACAGACTGATCACTGCCACCTCTCCGTGGGTCCGTTCCTCGCTCGTTTTTGTCTGGTTCCTCACCTGTCGTACACAGACTGATCACTGCCACCTCTCCGTGAGTCCGCTCCTCGCTCGTTTTGTATCGCTCCTCACCTGCCGTACACAGACTGATCACTGCCACCTCTCCGTGGGTCTGCTCCTCGCTCGTTTTTGTCTGGTTCCTCACCTGCCGTACACAGACTGATCACTGCCACCTCTCCGTGGGTCCGCTTATCGCTCGTTTTTGTCTCGTTCCTCACCTGCCGTACACAGACTGATCACTGCCACCTCTCCGTGGGTCCGTTCCTCGCTCGTTTTTGTATCGTTCCTCACCTGCCGTACACAGACTGATCACTGCCACCTCTCCGTGAGTCCGCTCCTCGCTCGTTTTTGTATTGTTCCTCACCTGTCGTACACAGACTGATCACTGCCACCTCTCCGTGGGTCCGTTCCTCGCTCGTTTTTGTCTGGTTCCTCACCTGCCGTACACAGACTGATCACTGCCACCTCTCCGTGAGTCCGCTCCTCGCTCGTTTTGTATCGTTCCTCACCTGCCGTACACAGACTGATCACTGCCACCTCTCCGTGGGTCCGTTCCTCGCTCGTTTTTGTATTGTTCCTCACCTGCCGTACACAGACTGATCACTGCCACCTCTCCATGGGTCCGTTCCTCGCTCGTTTTGTATTGTTCCTCACCTGCCGTACACACACTGATCACTGCCCCCTCTCCGTGAGTCCGTTCCTCGCTCGTTTTGTATCGTTCCTCACCTGCCGTACACAGACTGATCACTGCCACCTCTCCGTGGGTCCGTTCCTCGCTCGTTTTTGTATTGTTCCTCACCTGCCGTACACAGACTGATCACTGCCACCTCTCCGTGGGTCCGCTTCTCGCTCGTTTTTGTATCGTTCCTCACCTGTCGTACACAGACTGATCACTGCCACCTCTCCGTGGGTCTGCTCCTCGCTCGTTTTTGTATCGTTCCTCACCTGCCGTACACAGACTCATTACTGCCACCTCTCCGTGGGTCCGTTCCTCGCTCGTTTTTGTCTCGTTCCTCACCTGCCGTACACAGACTGATCACTGCCACCTCTCCGTGGGTCCGTTCCTCGCTCGTTTTTGTATCGTTCCTCACCTGCCGTACACAGACTGATCACTTCCACCTCTCCGTGAGTCCGCTCCTCGCTCGTTTTTGTATCGTTCCTCACCTGCCGTACACAGACTGATCACTGCCACCTCTCCGTGAGTCCGCTCCTCGCTCGTTTTTGTCTCGTTCCTCACCTGCCGTACACAGACTGATCACTGCCACCTCTCCGTGAGTCCGCTCCTCGCTCGTTTTTGTCTCGTTCCTCACCTGCCGTACACAGACTGATCACTGCCACCTCTCCGTGAGTCCGCTCCTCGCTCGTTTTTGTATTGTTCCTCACCTGTCGTACACAGACTGATCACTGCCACCTCTCCGTGGGTCCGTTCCTCGCTCGTTTTTGTCTGGTTCCTCACCTGCCGTACACAGACTGATCACTGCCACCTCTCCGTGAGTCCGCTCCTCGCTCGTTTTGTATCGTTCCTCACCTGCCGTACACAGACTGATCACTGCCACCTCTCCATGGGTCCGTTCCTCGCTCGTTTTTGTATTGTTCCTCACCTGCCGTACACAGACTGATCACTGCCACCTCTCCGTGGGTCCGTTCCTCGCTCGTTTTGTATCGTTCCTCACCTGCCGTACACAGACTGATCACTGCCACCTCTCCGTGGGTCCGTTCCTCGCTCGTTTTTGTATCGTTCCTCACCTGCCGTACACAGACTGATCACTGCCACCTCTCCGTGAGTCCGTTCCTCGCTCGTTTTGTATCGTTCCTCACCTGTCCTACACAGACTGATCACTGCCACCTCTCCGTGGGTCCGTTCCTCGCTCGTTTTGTATTGTTCCTCACCTGCCGTACACAGACTGATCACTGCCACCTCTCCGTGGGTCCGCTTCTCGCTCGTTTTTGTATCGTTCCTCACCTGTCGTACACAGACTGATCACTGCCACCTCTCCGTGAGTCCGTTCCTCGCTCGTTTTGTATCGTTCCTCACCTGTCCTACACAGACTGATCACTGCCACCTCTCCGTGGGTCCGTTCCTCGCTCGTTTTTTATTGTTCCTCACCTGCCGTACACAGACTGATCACTGCCACCTCTCCGTGAGTCCGTTCCTCGCTCGTTTTGTATCGTCCCTCACCTGCCGTACACAGACTGATCACTGCCACCTCTCCGTGAGTCCGCTTCTCGCTCGTTTTTGTATCGTTCCTCACCTGCCGTACACAGACTGATCACTGCCACCTCTCCGTGGGTCCGTTCCTCGCTCGTTTTTGTATTGTTCCTCACCTGCCGTACACAGACTGATCACTGCCACCTCTCTGTGAGTCCGCTCCTCGCTCGTTTTGTATCGTTCCTCACCTGCCGTACACAGACTGATCACTGCCACCTCTCCGTGGGTCCGTTCCTCGCTCGTTTTTGTCTCGTTCCTCACCTGCCGTACACAGACTGATCACTGCCACCTCTCCGTGGGTCTGCTCCTCGCTCGTTTTTGTATTGTTCCTCACCTGCCGTACACAGACTCATCACTGCCACCTCTCCGTGAGTCCGCTCCTCGCTCGTTTTGTATTGTTCCTCACCTGCCGTACACAGACTGATCACTGCCACCTCTCCGTGGGTCCGTTCCTCGCTCGTTTTTGCATCGTTCCTCACCTGCCGTACACAGACTGATCACTGCCACCTCTCCGTGGGTCCGTTCCTCGCTCGTTTTTGTATTGTTCCTCACCTGCCGTACACAGACTGATCACTGCCACCTCTCCGTGGGTCCGTTCCTCGCTCGTTTTGTATCGTTCCTCACCTGCCGTACACAGACTGATCACTTCCACCTCTCCGTGGGTCCGTTCCTCGCTCGTTTTGTATCGTTCCTCACCTGCCGTACACAGACTGATCACTGCCACCTCTCCGTGAGTCCGTTCCTCGCTCGTTTTGTATCGTTCCTCACCTGCCGTACACAGACTGATCACTGCCACCTCTCCGTGAGTCCGTTCCTCGCTCGTTTTTGTATCGTTCCTCACCTGCCGTACACAGACTGATCACTGCCACCTCTCCGTGGGTCCGTTCCTTGCTCGTTTTGTATCGCTCCTCGCTCGTTTTGTATCGCTCCTCGCTCGTTATTGTATCGCTCCTCGCTCGTTTTTGTCTCGTTCCTCACCTGCCGTACACAGACTGATCACTGCCACCTCTCCGTGGGTCTGCTCCTCGCTCGTTTTTGTCTCGTTCCTCACCTACCATACACAGACTGATCACTGCCACCTCTCCGTGGGTCTGCTCCTCGCTCGTTTTTGTATTGTTCCTCACCTGCCGTACACAGACTGATCACTGCCACCTCTCCGTGGGTCCGTTCCTCGCTCGTTTTGTATCGCTCCTCGCTCGTTATTGTATCGCTCCTCGCTCGTTTTTGTCTCGTTCCTCACCTGCCATACACAGACTGATCACTGCCCCCTCTCCGTGAGTCCGCTCCTCGCTCGTTATATATCAGGACCGGCCGTAATCTCATCGGCGATCCCTGATTGTTATGAGAGCTGCGTGAATATAAATGTCGGCAGCAATCACATCTCTTTTCCTTCAGGACTCTCTTCCTGATGAGTCTGAACCGCGGCATAGTCAGACTCCAGATCATGGTGACGGAGAATGTTGCGGCTGCTGAGGCAGAGTATTACTGCTGATGGTCCCCGTCATCTATTTCTTAGGGATACCCCCTCCCTTGCAGTTTTGGGGTCACTAACGTGTCGCCTTATACCAGACTCCTGTCTTGTTCTGATCGTTCAGCACAAACCAAGAACAAGAGCCGTCAGTCTGCAGCAGGGTGTCCCTTTCATCCGGCAATTTTCTTTTATTCCGCCCAATCTTCCCCCTTTTCCATTTGTCCGTATCTCCGTAGCGCTCTTGTCTCGCTCAGCCTGAGCGTGTTAATATTCACATCCACATCCAGGCTTTTCTAATGGAAATATGCACACTTAAAAGAGAAGAGAAAGAGAGCGATTGTTGTTATTAAAGGTTTAAAGATGCCCCGGGGACGCTCCATTACCGCGCACTGTTCCTCCTGACTTAAAACAGTTTAGGGCAATCAGGATCCCGGAGTCGGGAGGAGAAAAGCGCAGCAGCTTGTAAGGGATTTTCAGAAAAGAGCAAGCGCTGCTTGACATGAAAGAGCCGGCGAGGAATGGTAGGCAAGTGGTGGGCTGCAGACGGCCGCCCCTGCACCGCGGGACGGGGGGTGCATCATTTACACCGTACTTTGGCAGATTCGGGGTATCTGTTTCCTGAATGATTTCTTCCGTCTTTCCTGTGATCCGGTCTCTCTTGATTTTTGTTGGTTTTTTTGAGTGAAGCGTTCACCATAGCCGTACATGCTTTACATCTGCTCGATACCTGCTGGGAGTTGTAGTCTCTTAACCTCAGGGTGCAGATAGTCACAGCTCTTTGTCTAAATTGAATCTGGCAATGGAATTCCTCTTATTCAGGAGGTTTTCTTATAAGTGATGGTAAATCACAAGGATGTGTCATCATTTAATGCTCAATCTGACATGTGGTACCCCCGATACCGTGCTTTATTATTACTGCGTGTCTCACTCACTGCTGTCCCCTGCCGGCGAGCTGTGCAGGGGAACAGCGGCTGCCTCCATTCACATGACTGGGGTCAGCCGCACTTCCCTATACACACAGGTGGCTGTGGGCAGCACGGTGGACGTTGCATGATCTCGGATTTTCCCCTAGGTCATATACCCTCATCATTAATCGATAGGATGGCTTACTGTCAGCACTACATAATACCACCATCATCATCATATGATAAAGTCCAGTAGTGCTGTTTAGCATGCATATACACCAGTCACCTGCAGAGCTGTAATCACGTTTCTGCAGGCGGTCACTTGTAATTCCTCAGCATGTGTAATTGCAGGTTGTGATCAATCTAATCAGCCTAAGGACCCTAATTTTTTTTTTTAAAAAAAATCTTCCATGTGACTGTGGACCCCCGGGGTGCGGACCTCTTGTCACTACTTACTGACCTCTTATTCACTACAGGAGTTGAAAAAACGTGAATCCAAGTCTGATGAGGTGGAGGCATCACTGAAGGGCAAGCTGGGAAAGCTGGAGAGCGAGAAGGGCCAGGTATGGCGCCAGAGACCTCCTATATAGGCATTTAAATAAAAGGAGGGTGAGTACCATAATGAAGACAGACGACAGGGGTAAGAGCTCAGAGACTGTGCAGACACAGAGGACAGGGGTAAGGGCTCAGAGACTGTGCAGACACAGAGGACAGGGGTAAGGGATCAGACTGTGCAGACACAGAGGACAAGGGTTAAGGGCTCAGAGACTGTGCAGACACAGAGGACAAGGGTAAGGGCTCAGAGACACTGCAGACACAGAGGACAGGAGTAAGGGCTCAGAGACTGTGCAGACACAGAGGACAGGAGTAAGGGCTCAGACTGTGCAGACACAGAGGACAGGAGTAAGGGCTTAGAGACTGTGCAGACACAGAGGACAGGAGTAACGGCTCATAGACTGTGCAGACACAGAGGACAGGAGTAAGGGCTCAGAGACTGTGCAGACACAGAGGACAGGAGTAAAGGCTCAGAGACTGTGCAGACACAGAGGACAGGAGTAAAAGCTCAGAGACTGTGCAGACACAGAGGACAGGAGTAAGGGCTCAGAGACTGTGCAGACACAGAGGACAGGAGTAAAAGCTCAGAGACTGTGCAGACACAGAGGACAGGAGTAAGGGCTCAGAGACTGTGCAGACACAGAGGACAGGAGTAAGGGCTCAGAGACTGTGCAGACACAGAGGACAGGAGTAAAGGCTCAGAGACTGTGCAGACACAGAGGACAGGAGTAACGGCTCAGAGACTGTGCAGACACAGAGGACAGGAGTAAGGGCTCAGAGACTGTGCAGACACAGAGGACAGGGGTAAGGGCTCAGACTGTGCAGACACAGAGGACAAGGGTAAGGGCTCAGAGACTGTGCAGACACAGAGGACAGGAGTAAGGGCTCAGAGACTGTGCAGATACAGAGGACAGGAGTAAAAGCTCAGAGACTGTGCAGACACAGAGGACAGGAGTAAGGGCTCAGACGCTGCAGACACAGAGGACAGGAGTAAGGGCTCAGAGACTGTGCAGACACAGAGGACAGGAGTAAGGGCTCAGAGACTGTGCAGATACAGAGGACAGGAGTAAAAGCTCAGAGACTGTGCAGACACAGAGGACAGGAGTAACGGCTCAGAGACTGTGCAGACACAGAGGACAGGAGTAACGGCTCAGAGACTGTGCAGACACAGAGGACAGGAGTAAGGGCTCAGAGACTGTGCAGACACAGAGGACAGGGGTAAGGGCTCAGACTGTGCAGACACAGAGGACAAGGGTAAGGGCTCAGAGACTGTGCAGACACAGAGGACAAGGGTAAGGGCTCATAGACTGCAGACACAGAGGACAGGGGTAAGGGATCAGACTGTGCAGACACAGAGGACAGGAGTAAAGGATCAAAGACTGCAGACACAGAGGACAGGAGTAAGAGCTCAGAGACTGTGCAGACACAGAGGACAAGGGTAAGGGCTCAGAGACGCTGCAAACACAGAGGACAGGAGTAAGGGCTCAGAGACTGTGCAGACACAGAGGACAAGGGTAAGGGCTCAGAGACACTGCAGACACAGAAGACAGAGGTAAGGGCTCAGAGACTGTGCAGACACAGAGGACAAGGGTAAGGGCTCAGAGACTGTGCAGACACAGAGGACAGGAGTAAGGGCTCAGAGACTGTGCAGACACAGAGGACAGGAGTAAGGGCTCAGACTGTGCAGACACAGAGGACAAGGGTAAGGGCTCAGAGACTGTGCAGACACAGAGGACAGGAGTAAGGGCTCAGAGACTGTGCAGACACAGAGGACAGGAGTAAGGGCTCAGAGACTGTGCAGACACAGAGGACAAGGGTAAGGGCTCAGACGCTGCAGACACAGAGGACAGGAGTAAGGGCTCAGAGACTGTGCAGACACAGAGGACAGGAGTAAGGGCTCAGAGACTGTGCAGACACAGAGGACAGGAGTAAGGGCTCAGAGACTGTGCAGACACAGAGGACAGGAGTAAGGGCTCAGAGACTGTGCAGACACAGAGGACAGGAGTAAGGGCTCAGAGACTGTGCAGACACAGAGGACAGGAGTAAGGGCTCAGAGACTGTGCAGACACAGAGGACAGGAGTAAGGGCTCATAGACTGCAGACACAGAGGACAGGGGTAAGGGATCAGACGCTGCAAACACAGAGGACAGGGGTAAGGGCTCAGAGACTGTGCAGACACAGAGGACAAGGGTAAGGGCTCAGAGACTGTGCAGACACAGAGGACAAGGGTAAGGGCTCAGAGACGCTGCAGACACAGAGGACAGGAGTAAGGGCTCAGACTGTGCAGACACAGAGGACAGGAGTAAGGGCTCAGAGACTGTGCAGACACAGAGGACAAGGGTAAGGGCTCAGAGACGCTGCAGATACAGAGGACAGGAGTAAGGGCTCAGACTGTGCATACATAGAGGACAGGAGTAAGGGCTCAGAGACTGTGCAGACACAGAGGACAGGAGTAAGGGCTCAGAGACTGCAGACACAGAGGACAAGGGTAAGGGCTCAGAGGCGCTGCAGACACAGAGGACAGGAGTAAGGGCTCAGAGACTGTGCAGACACAGAGGACAGGAGTAAGGGCTCAGAGACTGTGCAGACACAGAGGACAGAGGTAAGGGCTCAGAGACTGTGCAGACACAGAGGACAGGAGTAAGGGCTCAGAGACGCTGCAGACACAGAGGACAGGAGTAAGGGCTCAGAGACTGTGCAGACACAGAGGACAAGGGTAAGGGCTCATAGACACTGCAGACACAGAGGACAGGAGTAAGGGCTCAGACTGTGCAGACACAGAGGACAAGGGTAAGGGCTCAGAGACACTGCAGACACAGAGGACAGAGGTAAGGGCTCAGAGACTGTGCAGACACAGAGGACAAGGGTAAGGGCTCAGAGACTGTGCAGACACAGAGGACAAGGGTAAGGGCTCAGAGACACTGCAGACACAGAGGACAGAGGTAAGGGCTCAGAGACTGTGCAGACACAGAGGACAAGGGTAAGGGCTCAGAGACTGTGCAGACACAGAGGACAAGGGTAAGGGCTCAGAGACGCTGCAAACACAGAGGACAGGAGTAAGGGCTCAGAGACTGTGCAGACACAGAGGACAAGGGTAAGGGCTCAGAGACGCTGCAGACACAGAGGACAGGAGTAAGGGCTCAGACTGTGCAGACACAGAGGACAGGAGTAAGGGCTCAGAGACTGTGCAGACACAGAGGACAAGGGTAAGGGCTCAGAGACGCTGCAGATACAGAGGACAGGAGTAAGGGCTCAGACTGTGCAGACACAGAGGACAGGAGTAAGGGCTCAGAGACTGTGCAGACACAGAGGACAGGAGTAAGGGCTCAGAGACTGTGCAGACACAGAGGACAAGGGTAAGGGCTCAGAGGCGCTGCAGACACAGAGGACAGGAGTAAGGGCTCAGAGACTGTGCAGACACAGAGGACAGGAGTAAGGGCTCAGAGACTGTGCAGACACAGAGGACAGAGGTAAGGGCTCAGAGACTGTGCAGACACAGAGGACAGGAGTAAGGGCTCAGAGACGCTGCAGACACAGAGGACAGGGGTAAGGGCTCATAGACACTGCAGACACAGAGGACAGGAGTAAGGGCTCAGACTGTGCAGACACAGAGGACAAGGGTAAGGGCTCAGAGACACTGCAGACACAGAGGACAGAGGTAAGGGCTCAGAGACTGTGAAGACACAGAGGACAAGGGTAAGGGCTCAGAGACTGTGCAGACACAGAGGACAAGGGTAAGGGCTCAGAGACACTGCAGACACAGAGGACAGAGGTAAGGGCTCAGAGACTGTGCAGACACAGAGGACAAGGGTAAGGGCTCAGACTGTGCAGACACAGAGGACAGGAGTAAAGGCTCAAAGACTGCAGACACAGAGGACAGAAGTAAGAGCTCAGAGACTGTGCAGACACAGAGGACAAGGGTAAGGGCTCAGAGACTGTGCAGACACAGAGGACAAGGGTAAGGGCTCAGACGCTGCAGACACAGAGGACAGGAGTAAGGGCTCAGAGACTGTGCAGACACAGAGGACAGGAGTAAGGGCTCAGAGACTGTGCAGACACAGAGGACAGGAGTAAGGGCTCAGAGACTGTGCAGACACAGAGGACAGGAGTAAGGGCTCATAGACTGCAGACACAGAGGACAGGGGTAAGGGATCAGACGCTGCAAACACAGAGGACAGGGGTAAGGGCTCAGAGACTGTGCAGACACAGAGGACAAGGGTAAGGGCTCAGAGACGCTGCAGACACAGAGGACAGGAGTAAGGGCTCAGAGACTGTGCAGACACAGAGGACAGGAGTAAGGGCTCAAATACTGTGCAGACACAGAGGACAGGAGTAATGGCTCAGACTGTGCAGACACAGAGGACAGGAGTAAGGGCTCAGAGACTGTGCAGACACAGAGGACAAGGGTAAGGGCTCAGAGACGCTGCAGACACAGAGGACAGGAGTAAGGGCTCAGAGGCGCTGCAGACACAGAGGACAGGAGTAAGGGCTCAGAGACTGTGCAGACACAGAGGACAGGAGTAAGGGCTCAAATACTGTGCAGACACAGAGGACAGGAGTAAGGGCTCAGAGACTGTGCAGACACAGAGGACAGAGGTAAGGGCTCAGAGACTGTGCAGACACAGAGGACAGGAGTAAGGGCTCAGAGACGCTGCAGACACAGAGGACAGGGGTAAGGGCTCATAGACACTGCAGACACAGAGGACAGGAGTAAGGGCTCAGACTGTGCAGACACAGAGGACAAGGGTAAGGGCTCAGAGACACTGCAGACACAGAGGACAGAGGTAAGGGCTCAGAGACTGTGCAGACACAGAGGACAAGGGTAAGGGCTCAGAGACTGTGCAGACACAGAGGACACGAGTAAGGGCTCAGACTGTGCAGACACAGAGGACAAGGGTAAGGGCTCAGAGACACTGCAGACACAGAGGACAGGAGTAAGGGCTCAGAGACTGTGCAGACACAGAGGACAAGGGTAAGGGCTCAGAGACACTGCAGACACAGAGGACAGGGGTAAGGGCTCAGAGACTGTGCAGACACAGGACAAGGGTAAAGGCTCAGAGATGCTGCAGACACAGAGGACAAGGGTAAGGGCTCAGAGACTGTGAAGACACAGAGGACAGGGGTAAGGGCTCAGAGACTGTGCTGACACAGAGGACAGGAGTAAGGGCTCAGAGACTGTGCAGACACAGAGGACACGAGTAAGCACTCAGACTGTGCAGACACAGAGGACAAGGGTAAGGGCTCAGAGACACTGCAGACACAGGACAGGAGTACGGGCTCAGAGACTGTGCAGACACAGAGGACAAGGGTAAGGGCTCAGAGACTATGCAGACACAGAGGACACGAGTAAGGGCTCAGACTGTGCAGACACAGAGGACAAGGGTAAGGGCTCAGAGACACTGCAGACACAGAGGACAGGAGTAAGGGCTCAGAGACTGTGCAGACACAGAGAACAGGAGTAAGGGCTCAGAGACTATGCAGACACAGAGGACACGAGTAAGGGCTCAGACTGTGCAGACACAGAGGACAAGGGTAAGGGCTCAGAGACACTGCAGACACAGAGGACAGGAGTAAGGGCTCAGAGACTGTGCAGACACAGGATAAGGGTAAGGGCTCAGAGACACTGCAGACACAGAGGATAGGGGTAAGAGCTCAGAGACTGTGCAGACACAGAGGACAGGAGTAAGGGCTCAGAGACTGTGCAGACACAGAGGACAAGGGTAAGGGCTCAGAGACTGTGCAGACACAGAGGACAGGAGTAAGGGCTCAGAGACTGTGCAGACACAGAGGACAAGGGTAAGGGCTCAGAGACTGTGCAGACACAGAGGACAGGAGTAAGGGCTCAGAGACTGTGCAGACACAGAGGACAGGGGTAAGGGCTCAGAGACTGTGCAGACACAGAGGACAGGAGTAAGGGCTCAGAGACTGTGCAGACACAGAGGACAAGGGTAAGGGCTCAGAGACTGTGCAGACACAGAGGACAGGAGTAAGGGCTCAGAGACTGTGCAGACACAGAGGACAAGGGTAAGGGCTCAGAGACTGTGCAGACACAGAGGACAGGAGTAAGGGCTCAGAGACTGTGCAGACACAGAGGACAAGGGTAAGGGCTCAGAGACTGTGCAGACACAGAGGACAGGGGTAATGTAATGTACATGGAGCTGCTGACTTGCAGGTGATGATGGGGTGAGTCGGATCGTCGGGTGTAAGGTATTTAATAGCTTGATTCTCCTCCCAGGTAGATCACGTGTAGCATGACGTTTCCTTTCAGCTGCTGACTTCTCTGTCCCCATCAGAAAGCATGCTCTCAGCAGAGGAAGGTTTGTGTGCAGGGGCTGAGGTACTGACACTTGTGTTTTCCATCCTCTGCCCTTATTAAAGTTGAAGGAAGAGTTGGAAAGATACCGGAGGCGGCTGGATCAGACGGAGGGAAGCCGGGAGACTCTGCTGTGTCAGGTGCCGCATGGCTGCAAATCTAATATATAAAGCTGAATGTGTGTGTGTGTGTGTGTGTGTGTGTATGTCCGGGATTGGCATCCGCACCGTCGCAGCTACAGCCACAAAATTTTGCACACTCACACTTCTGGACCCCGAGAGCGTCATAGGCTATGTTTTGAGGGGAAATTTGAACCCCGCTGTTTACAGTTCACCAAAAAACCTGCCTCCATTAAAGCGAATGGAGCTGGGAGCCACAGTGCAGCCAGAACTTCAGAAGAATGCGCAGCCACGCCCTTATATGGAATGTTGGCATGTCACAATGCAGCCAGGGAAAGAGATAGACACAGACAGGGAAAAAAAAAACAGACATAGATAGATAGGGTAAGAGACAGTCACAAAGACAGACACAGACAAAGAGACAGACTGACAGGGAAAGAGAGAGACAGGTTAAGAGACAGACACAGACAGGTAAAGAGAGAGACACAGACAAAGAGACAGACAGACTCAGGGAAACAGACAGGGAAAGAGAGGGAAAGAGACAAACAGAAAGAGAGGGAAAGAGGCAGACAGGGAAAGTGACAGAGATAGATAGACAGACAAGGAAAGAGATAGATAGATAGACAGACAGGGAAAGAGATTGAGACAGACGGAGAAAGAGACAGAGACAGACAGGGAAAGAGACAGACAGACAAAGAGATAGAGAGACAGAGAGATATATACAGAGGGGGAGACAGACAGAGAATGGGAGAGAAACAGAGAGACAGTTACTATTACCGGGCGTTAATACATTCTTTCTTTGTCGCTCTATTGGGAGACCCAGACAATTGGGTTGTATAGGCTATGCCTCCGGAGGCCGCACAAAGTATTACACTCAAAAGTGTTAAGCCCCTCCCCTTCTGCCTATACACCCCCCGTGCTCCCACGGGCTCCTCAGTTTTTTGCTTTGTGCGAAGGAGGTCAGACACACACAGCTCAGCTCCACAGATTGGTCAGCAGCAGCTGCTGACCATGTCGGATGGAAGAAAAGTGGGCCCATATAGGGCCCCCAGCATGCTCCCTTCTCACCCCACTCTTGTCGGCGGTGTTGTTAAGGTTGAGGTATCCATTGCGGGTACGGAGGCTGGAGCCCACATGCTGTTTTCCTTCCCCATCCCCCTCAGGGCTCTGGGCGAAGTGGGATCCTATCGGTCTCCAGGCACTGAGACCGTGCTTCATCCACAACTCCTGTGGAGCCTGCTGGATAGGAGCCGGGTACCATTCATGGACATGGCCCTGCTACGTGAAGGTACTCTGTATCCCTGTGGGGACCGCGCACGGCAACACCTCAGCTTTCCTGGGTGTGCTAGTGCACCGGGCCGCGGCGCTGACCGGGTTAAATGTGCCATTACACACTCAGCGTCGCTGAGTGTGTTTATATGTAGGGGCTACCGCGCTAACCGCCGCTGCCATGGGAAACTGCGGCGCGGCTGGGACTTGTAGTTCGCCGGGCACTTCGGCGTGTGCCGCGCTTTTACGGCGGCCACGCGTATACTCGAGTCCCCGGCTTGGCTTGCGGCCTAGTTTTCCCTTTCTCCCGCCCTCAGCCCTGACAGGCAGGGGGAAGGGCGGGACGCTGCACGGAATGAGCAGCACTGAGGGCTGGAGTATGATTTGCATACTCCACCCCCCCTCACTGTGCACAGTGTGAGCACCAGTTCCCGCACTTTCTCGGCCACGCCCACGGCTCCCTCCTCTCGTCAGGACGCCGCAGCCATTCCTGTCAGCTCCTCCGACGCTGCAGAGGGACAAACCCTGGGAGACCCAGACACGGTCTCTGGTGGCCTCACAACCGCTTTAAAGCGGGTGGTAAGCAGCACCTGTTGGTGCTAGCCCCATGGTGCTGTAGTGTATTGATACATTATTTGTTTATAGTATATACTCTACACTGTATGAGCACAGTTCATTCTGGCTATATACCCTATTGTGTTACACAGGGAAAACAATAGCATGGCGCCCACAAAAGGCAGGGGTGCCAAAACACAGGCTTATTATGCTGCCTGCGCCGCATGTATGACCCCACTACCGGCAGGTTCCACTGACCCTCATTGTGTGCACTGTTCGGCCCCTGTGGCACTTGTTCAGCCAGAGCCTCTGCTAAGAGGGGCCCAGGGGGAGCCACCTGTTGACACTGTCCAGGTGACGGGGACTGAGTTTGCAAAACTCTCTGAGACTATGGCTAAGATACTAGAAGCCTTGCAGTCCAGGCCGGTATCTAAGCAAAGGGACTCTGTTGAATCATTGTTCCCTGACCCCCCCTCAGTTGGTCCAACAATGTCCTCCCGGGGTATCTCATACATCCCAGGCTGAGGGTTATGACTTAGACCCCAGCCCCAGACCGAATAAGCGGGCTCGCTTAGAATTTCCCTCGACATCATATTGTTTAGGGTCTCAGCGGGGGGAATCTCTGGTTGATGATGCGGAGACAGCTGATCAGGATTCTGATCCTGAGGGCGCTCTCAATCTTAATACTCCAGACGGGGACGCCATAGTGAACGATCTTATTGCGTCCATCAATCAAATGCTGGATATTTCTCCCTCAGCTCCTCCGGCGGAGGAGTCAGCGTCTCAGCAGGAGAAATTCCGTTTCAGGTTCCCCAAGCGCACACCGAGTATGTTTCTAGACCACTCTGATTTCAGAGAGGCAGTCCAGAATCACCATGCTTGTCCAGATAAGCGTTTTTCTAAGCGCCTTAAGGATACACGTTATCCTTTTCCCCCTGACGTGGTTAAAGGTTGGACTCAGTGTCCCAAAGTGGACCCTCCAATCTCCAGACTGGCGGCTAGATCCATACTTGCAGTGGAAGATGGGGCCTCGCTCAAAGATGCCACTGACAGGCAGATGGAGCTCTGGTTGAAATCCATCTATGAAGCTATCGGAGCTTCTTTTGCCCCAGCATTCGCAGCCGTTTGGGCGCTACAAGCTATCTCAGCAGGTCAAGCGCAAATTGAAGCAGCCACATGCACGGCCGCGCCACAAGTGGCATCCATTACCACCCAGACCTCGGCAATTGCGTCTTACGCTATTAATGCGGTCCTGGACTCTGCGAGCCGTACGGCGGTTGCGGCCGCCAATTCGGTGGTACTCCGCAGGGCCTTGTGGCTACGGGAATGGAAGGCAGATTCTGCTTCCAAAAAGCGCTTAACCAGTTTGCCAATTTCTGGCGACAGGCTGTTTGGCGAGCGTCTGGATGAAATCATCAAACAATCCAAGGGAAAGGATACATCCTTACCCCAGCCCAAACAGAACATACCCCAACAGAGGAGAGGGCAGTCGAGGTTTCGGTCCTTTCGGGGCGCGGGCAGGTCCCAATTCTCCTCGTCTAAAAGGTCTCAAAGAACAAGGGAACTCTGATGCATGGCGGTCTAAGTCACGTCCTAAAAAGACCACCGGAGGCGCCGCTAACAAAGCGGCTTCCTCATGACTTTCGACCTCCTCTAGTAGCATCATCGGTCGGTGGCAGGCTCTCCCGCTTTTGCGACACCTGGCTGCCACAAATAAAAGACCGCTGGGTGAGAGACATTCTGTCTCACGGTTACAAGATAGAGTTCACCTCTCGTCCCCCGACTCGATTCTTCAGGTCATCCCCGCCTCCCGAGCGAGCCGAGGCTCTTCTGCAGGCGCTGGGCACTCTGAAGGCAGAAGGAGTGGTGGTCCCTGTTCCTCTTCAGCAACAGAGCCAAGGTTTTTACTCCAACTTGTTTGTGGTCCCAAAGAAGGACGGGTCTTTCCGCCCGGTCCTGGACCTGAAACTGCTCAACAAACACGTAAAAACCCGACGGTTCAGGATGGAATCCCTCCGCTCCGTCATCGCCTCAATGTCCCAAGGAGATTTCCTTGCATCGATCGATATCAAAGATGCTTATCTCCACGTACCGATTGCTCCAGAGCACCAGTGCTTCTTGCGCTTCGCCATAGGAAACGAACACCTGCAGTTCGTGGCACTGCCGTTCGGCCTGGCAACAGCCCCACGGGTTTTTACCAAGGTTATGGCTACTGTAGTAGCGCTCCTACACTCGCAGGGTCACTCGGTGATCCCGTACTTGGACGATCTGCTGATCAAGGCACCCTCTCAAGAGGCATGCCAACGCAGCCTCGACGCTACCCTGGAGACTCTCCAGGGTTTCGGGTGGATCATCAATTTTCCAAAGTCAAATCTGACACCGGCCCAATCGCTGACATATCTTGGCATGGAGTTTCATACCCTCTCAGCGATAGTGAAGCTTCCGCTGATCAAGCAGCAGTCACTACAGAAAGGGGTACAATCTCTCCTTCAAGGCCAGTCACACCCCTTGAGGCGCCTCATGCACTTCCTGGGGAAGATGGTGGCAGCAATGGAGGCAGTCCCTTTCGCGCAGTTTCACCTGCGTCCTCTTCAATGGGACATCTTACGCAAATGGGACAGGAAGCCGACGTCCCTCGACAGGACCGTCTCCCTCTCTCAGGCGACCAAAGCTTCCCTTCGGTGGTGGCTCCTTCCCACTTCATTATCGAAGGGGAAATCCTTCCTACCCCCATCCTGGGAAGTAGTCACGACGGACGCGAGTCTGTCAGGGTGGGGAGCGGTTTTTCTCCACCACAGGGCTCCGGGTACGTGGACCCAGCAAGAGTCCTCGCTTCAGATCAATGTTCTGGAAATACGGGCAGTGTATCTTGCCCTGAAAGCGTTCCAGCAGTGGCTGAAGGGCAAGCAGATCCGAATTCAGTCGGACAACTCCACAGCGGTGGCATACATCAACCACCAAGGCGGCACACGCAGCCGGCAAGCCTTCCAGGAAGTCCGGCGGATTTTGATGTGGGTGGAAGCCACGGCCTCCACCATATCCGCAGTTCACATCCCAGGCGTGGAAAACTGGGAAGCAGATTATCTCAGTCGCCAGGGCATGGACGCAGGGGAATGGTCCCTTCACCCGGACGTGTTTCAGGAGATCTGTTGCCGCTGGGGGGTGCCGGACGTCGACCTCATGGCGTCCCGGCACAACAACAAGGTACCAATGTTCATGGCACGGTCTCAAGATCCCAGAGCTCTGGCGGCAGACGCCTTAGTTCAGGATTGGTCGCAGTTTCAGCTCCCTTATGTGTTTCCTCCGCTGGCACTGTTGCCCAGAGTGTTACGCAAGATCAGGGCCGACTGCCGCCGCGTCATCCTCGTCGCTCCAGACTGGCCGAGGCGGTCGTGGTACCCGGATCTGTGGCATCTCACGGTCGGCCAACCGTGGGCACTACCAGACCGACCAGACTTGCTATCTCAAGGGCCGTTTTTCCATCTGAATTCTGCGGCCCTCAACCTGACTGTGTGGCCATTGAGTCCTGGATCCTAGCGTGTTCAGGGTTATCTCAAGACGTCATTGCCACTATGAGACAAGCTAGGAAACCAACGTCCGCTAAAATCTACCACAGGACGTGGAAAATTTTCCTGTCGTGGTGTTCTGCTCAGGGTATTTCTCCCTGGCCTTTTGCCTTGCCCACTTTTCTGTCCTTCCTTCAATCTGGACTGGAAAAGGGTTTGTCGCTCGGCTCTCTTAGGGGACAAGTCTCAGCGCTCTCTGTGTTTTTCCAGAAGCGCCTAGCCAGACTTCCACAGGTACGCACGTTCCTGCAGGGGGTTTGTCACATCGTCCCTCCTTACAAGCGGCCGTTAGAACCCTGGGATCTGAACAGGGTGCTGATGGTTCTTCAGAAACCACCATTCGAGCCAATGAGGGATATTTCTCTCTCACGACTTTCGCAGAAAGTGGTTTTTCTAGTAGCAGTCACTTCACTTCGGAGAGTGTCTGAGCTAGCAGCGCTTTCATGCAAAACCCCTTTCCTGGTATTTCACCAGGACAAGGTGGTTCTACGTCCGGTTCCGGAATTTCTCCCTAAGGTGGTATCCCCCTTTCATCTCAATCAGGATATTTCCTTACCTTCTTTTTGTCCTCATCCAGTTCACCAATGTGAAAAGGATTTGCACTTGTTAGATCTGGTGAGAGCACTCAGAATCTACATTTCTCGTACGGCGCCCCTGCGCCGCTCGGATGCACTCTTTGTCCTTGTCGCTGGCCAGCGTAAAGGGTCACAGGCTTCCAAATCAACCCTGGCTCGGTGGATCAAGGAGCCAATTATCGAAGCTTACCGTTCGGCTGGGCTTCCGGTTCCCTCAGGGCTGAAGGCCCATTCTACCAGAGCCGTGGGCGCGTCCTGGGCTTTGAGGCACCAGGCTACGGCTCAGCAGGTGTGCCAGGCGGCTACCTGGTCGAGTCTGCACACTTTCACGAAGCACTATCAAGTGCATACCTATGCTTCGGCGGATGCCAGCCTAGGTAGACGAGTCCTTCAGGCGGCGGTTGCCCACCTGTAGGAAGAGGCCGTTTTACGGCTCTCTTACGAGGTATTATTTTACCCACCCAGGGACTGCTTTTGGACGTCCCAATTGTCTGGGTCTCCCAATGGAGCGACAAAGAAGAAGGGAATTTTGTTTACTTACCGTCAATTCCTTTTCTTCTAGCTCCAATTGGGAGACCCAGCACCCGCCCCTGTTTTTTTGTGTACACATGTTGTTCATGTTGAATGGTTTCAGTTCTCCGATATTCCTTCGGATTGAATTTACTTTAAACCAGTTTATAATTTTTTTCCTCCTTCTTGCTTTTGCCCCAAAACTGAGGAGCCCGTGGGAGCACGGGGGGTGTATAGGCAGAAGGGGAGGGGCTTTACACTTTTAGTGTAATACTTTGTGCGGCCTCCGGAGGCATAGCCTACACACCCAATTGTCTGGGTCTCCCAATTGGAGCTAGAAGAAAAGGAATTTACGGTAAGTAAACAAAATTCCCTTCTTTTCCAGCCTTTTCTGACTAATTAAGACCCTCCCCAACCTTGTGAACAGCACTCATACATGGTCAACATGGGAAAGACAAAGGAGCATTCCAAGGCCATCAGAGACAAGATCGTGGAGGGTCACAAGGCTGGCAAGGGGTACAAAACCCTTTCCAAGGAGTTGGGCCTACTTGTCTCCACTGTTGGGAGCATCATCCGGAAGTGGAAGGCTTATGGAACTACTGTTAGCCTTCCACGGCCTGGACAGCCTTTGAAAGTTTCCTCCCGTGCCAAGGCCAGGCTTGTCCGAAGAGTCAAGGCTAACCCAAGGACAACAAGGAAGGAGCTCCGGGAAGATCTCATGGCAGTGGGGACATTGGTTTCAGTCTATACCATAAGTAACGTACTCCACCGCAATGGTCTCCGTTCCAGACGAGCCCGTAAGGTACCTTTTACTTTCAAAGCGTCATGTCAAGGCTCGTCTACAGTTTGCTCATGATCACTTGGAGGACTCTGAGACAGACTGGTTCAAGGTTCTCTGGTCTGATGAGACCAAGATCGAGATCTTTGGTGCCAACCACACACGTGACGTTTGGAGACTGGATGGCACTGCATACGACCCCAAGAGTACCATCCCTACAGTCAAGCATGGTGGTGGCAGCATCATGCTGTGGGGCTGTTTCTCAGCCAAGGGGCCTGGCCATCTGGTCCGCATCCATGGAAAGATGGATAGCACGGCCTACCTGGAGATTTTGGCCAAGAACCTCCGCTCCTCCATCAAGGATCTTAAGATGGGTCGTCATTTCATCTTCCAACAAGACCAAAAGCACACAGCCAAGAAAACCAAGGCCTGGTTCAAGAGGGAAAAAAATCAAGGTGTTGCAGTGGCCTAGTCAGTCTCCTGACCTTAACCCAATTGAAAACTTGTGGAAGGAGCTCAAGATTTAAGTCCACATGAGACACCCAAAGAACCTAGATAACTTGGAGAAGATCTGCATGGAGGAGTGGGCCAAGATAACTCCAGAGACCTGTGCCGGCCTGATCAGGTCTTATAAAAGACGATTATTAGCTGTAATTGCAAACAAGGGTTATTCCACAAAATATGAAACCTAGGGGTTGACTAATAATTGACCCACACTTTTATGTTGAAAATTTATTAAAATTTAACTGAGCAACAAAACTTGTTGGTTTGTAAGATTTATGCATCTGTTAATAAATCCTGCTCTTGTTTGAAGGCTCTAACGTATTTGCATCTTATCAAACCTGCTAAATCTGCAGGGGGTTGAATACTACCTGTAGGCACTGTATATATATATTATATGTATGTGTGTATAAATCTGTGTATTACGTCCAGACGTCATTTCATAATCGTGATACATCAGGGAGTCGCTAGAAATACTATGTCAGGATGTGTCAATAATGTCACATCAATGGTTTCAATAGATTTTCCAGCCATGACATAAATTGCTGAACATTTACAGCTCCCAAAGGAAAAAACGTGAGACTGAAGTCACCGGACGGAGGCGTCACTGATCTGCAAACGATGGAAAACTTTCATTCAGATTTTCAAGGCATGAAAAAGTCTGGAGCCCAAGCCCCGTGTAGAAATCTACACCTCAACCCCCGGCTGCAGGTTGCTGATGCTCCTGTGAGCCGTCCGTGTGCCATAAACCTGCTTCCGTGGCCATAGCGTCTCCGCACTTGTGTCCCGTGGCTGCAGCGTTTCCGGAGTTGTGTCCTTTGGCTGCAGCGTCTTCGGACTCATGTCCCGTGGCCGCATCGTCTCTGACCTCGTCTCCCGTGGCCGCAGCGTCTCCGGCCTCGTGTCCCGTGGCTGCAGCGTCTCCGGACTCGTGTCCTGTGGCCACAGCGTCTCCATTGAGCATATCTGGACGTGATTTGTCGTGATTTCACATGAGCTGCCATCAAATCCTGATGATTTTCATTCAGCTGCAGAACCTTCCTCAGACGACCATTAATGGGGGTTGTCTGGGCCACTTTCTTATGTTCTTATTGGCCTCAAGACTTACAGGCTCGCAGTTTCTATCTTCCTGCCTGTCGTGGCCAGCGTGGATCTGATCTCTGCTGACTCGGAGCGGTCTCTGGCTGCTTCTGCCTGTGATTCTGCAGCTTCTGTGATGTTTCGTTGACAGATCAGCTGCCTCTCTTCCGCTGTGTTGACAGGGCGTGGCTGTCAGTGGACTGTTGATTGACAGGTGGCTCGTGGCTGTCAGCGGACTGTTGATTGACAGGTGGCTCCCGGCTGTCAGCACCCGTCATTAGACTGGAAGGAAAGCAGCTGCTCTGTTGACGTGACATAGCAGAATGTCGGCAGGAGCGGTCTGTGATATCTGAGCCTCCGCCGCGCAGAACAGGCTCGCACTGAGCACTGAACTTCCTGCCATATCTTAGCTCCATGAGAATATAAAGCATAGTCCCGGCTAGCCCTTTTATAACCTCAGTCGATAAGTGCGTGGCTTTTTGCACGTGGCTCAGACTCCAGTCTGGATAAATGAAGATGGACGTCTTGTTTCCATTTCTGGCCATTTGCAGATCAGTCACATCCATCATTATCCTGTGATTTCCAGAACTTCTTGATTTTTTTTCCTTCTCGATGTTTCAGTGTTGAGGAGTACGAGCTGCTCTGCAGTACCGGGCAGTGGCCACTACACGTTGGATGGCGCTGCATGCTCCAGAGCGTCTAGGAGCCGGGCGTCAGACCCCTGCTCATCTGATAGTGATGGCCAACCCCATGCATGGATGATCAGTCTGTGATGGCCGGACCCCCCCCCCACCTCTAGAACACTATTCTCTTGTGATAATGTTACATCTGCATTTCTATCACACTGCCGGCCATCTTTACCCTGACGACATTTCTTGATGAAGAATTTAATATTTGTGAAACGTTTCATTGTAGGTGGAAGATCTGCGCGGTCAGCTGGTGAAGCTCGAGGAGGACCGAGGACAACTGCAGCACCAGGTCTCCCAAATCTCCTTCCAGACCCACCATGAGAGCCTGGAGGAGCAGCGGAGGATCCGGGCAGGTAGATCCTTCACTTCCCGTGTCATCTCTAGATCCATTACGGCATAAAGCAAGTGATCTGTATATAATGGGCAGTGTATAGATTCTACAGAGCTGAGACCACACGGAGATATACGGGGAAAGGACACAACAGGAATGATTAATGCAAAGTGGCCTCTGTTTGCCTTCTGTTTCCCTGCAGCTGTGGAACGATCTGAGCGGGAGAAGCAGGAGCTGGAGCGTCAGATTATTGAGCTGCGCACCCAGCTGAACCGCAGCGCCATCATGTCTGAGATTGATGATCTGAAGCGCAGCCTGGACCAGAAGGACCGAGAAAAGATTCAGCTGGCCGAGCACCTCCAGGTAGGGGACAAGGCTCTGCCCTGTGCCCCCTTCTGCTCCGCTCCTCACATCTGGCACATGACCACCCCCTCGTCCTGCTGTGACTATTGGGCGGTCATGTTACTGCGGAGTCAGAGAGGTGACCGATATATGTGATGTATACAGTATATATATATTACGAGGCCGCTGCAGACTGTGCTGTGCAGTTATGGTGTATGTGTGATGAGATGTTCTTCTTCTGCTCTCGATGTGATTACGTGTCGCCGTTACCGATCCGTGCCAGGTTCATCCTCCAATGTGTCGCCCGGTGCCATCGTTGTGTCCTAATGCCGCACAAGCTTCCCTCTCTCATAAGCAATTAGACATCACTTACAGAGGTGATAAATCTCTGGAGCACAAGGTGACTGCGGCGCTCGCACTGCCAAGTCTATAGAAGAGGCTTTATTATTAGACGTAGCTTAAGGCGGACGGCGTGTAACAGCGTTAATACATCACCTCCAAAACGCTGCCGCCCAACTTACTCCAGAACAAAAACAACTTGTCCCCGCCATTATTCCAAGAAATGGAGTCGCTTTCAGATTATCCGCTTAATCTTACAAACTGGAGAGTTGAGCAGAGTGACGGCGCCGAGCTGTGCGAGCCGGCGTCACCGAAGCCTCGGACCCGGCACCTGCAACGCCAAAGACTTCATGTAACCAATCACAGCTGGAGCGAGAGGGATTATCGGTGAACGCAAAATGATTTATAAATGGCAAAATCCCTGATATTTATTCTGCCACTCTCTGGATTAATGGAAGCTATTCCTAGTTAATTGTGTGGATTAATGGTCAGACCGCGTGTAGTGTTAACCATTGCAGCAGGGCTGAGCCGCTTCATGGAGACGCTGCTGAACCAGTGCCGTAGCCCGGTGAGCTGGGACGCTGGCGTGAAGGGGGACACGGAAAGGGACGTGTCCGGCAATCGCACTGTATGTGTCTGATGGGCAGGGGGACAGGTCTGGGGCAGCGTCCATGTTTCCATCGTCCCCTGGGAATGAGGTGACATCTTATTGTAGGACTGTGACTCCTAATATTCACCGCAGACACCGGCTGTAAATCCAGACCCTCAGAGACGAGGTGACAGCTGCCGAGGATCACACCCCCAGCCTCCATCATTGTAAAGCTTTTCCAGGAATTGTTTACTCCTTGTTGCTTTATTTTGAGGCTTTTTCTCTGTCTCATAGACCCTGAATACGGACATGGAGAAGCGAGAAACACAGCAGCTGAGGATGCTGCAGCAGGTGAAGGACATCCAGAGCCGCTACGAGCTGTGCGAGAAGGAGCGGAGACAGGCCGAGAGTCACAACGCTCAGCTCGAGCAGCAACTCGAGGAGGTGACGCAAGAGGCGGAGAGGTGCCTCTCTGAACTGAGGCAGGCGGAGGCCCAATGTCTGGAGGCCGAGAAGAAGAAGGAAGATCTGAAATCTAAGGCGCAGGAGACTGTGAAGTATTGGAAGGTGAAATGTAAGAAGGTGGAACGGGAGCTGCAGAAGAAAGAGGAGTCCGTGACCGTCTCATCCGAGCGCTGCACTCAGGTGAGTCGTCCTCACACTGGATCCATGACCATCCCTTCTCCTGAAGACTGTAATTATGTCTGGGGGTGCCCTGTTCACCCACAGATTATATTCTGATGGGCTGCAAAACCTTTCAGCCCTGCATAAAAGGTGGCCGATCGGTGGCATGTTCACTCGGGAAAGGGAATGAGGGTTCTTCCGAATGTTCACCCCATTATCCGCCTGTATAAAATGTGAGATTTTAGTTGGCAAATCCAATCCCTTATCTGTGGGGACCAGTGGAATTTAGTATCCCCCGACCATTGCTTTCTCCAGGGGATAAGGGGCTGCCAGCGGCTCACTGAGGTTCTGCCTTTTTACCTTGTTAACTCCCACCGCTTATCCTGCTTCTATGTTTCCTCAGTCTGTGTACATTATAGAGAAGTGTTAACCTCTTCATGGCACATGACATACTGGATGTACTTCATGGATCGTGTGAGGTTAATCCCCGCGGGCTGCCGTGGGTAGTCCGCGGCAATCCGTGCTCATCTCAGCTGATTTCAACAGCTGACGTGTGTGCCTGCCAGGCGCGAGTGGAATAGCGTTCCACCTGTGCCTATTAACCCCTTACATGTCACTGCCAAAATCCGACAGCGAGATGTATCAGGGCGCCGCCATTAGCATAACTTACCCACCCCCATCAGAAGTCCCGTTTCTCTCACTGTGGGCAGTGGGCAGTGTGTGAGGCACTTTTCTCCAGATGTCAGCTGTGTAGCTGTGATCTTGAGAAATGGAAGACCTATTTAGAAAAAAAAAAAAGTTTAAAAAAGTTATAAAAAATTACAAATAAAAAAACCTAAAAGTTCAAATCACCCCCCATTCAGCCCATTGAAAATTAAAGGGTTAAAAAATTAACAAATATACACATATTTGGTATCGCCGCGTTCAGAAACGCCCGATATCTATCAAAATATAAAATCAATTAATCTGATCGGTAAACACCGTAGCGGCAAAAAAATTCCAAACACCAAAATTACGTTTTTTGGTCGCTGCAAATTTTGCGCAAAATGCAAAAACAGGTGATCAAAACGTAGCATCTGCGCAAAAATGGTACCGTTAAAAACGTCAAATTGAGATGCAAAAAATAAGCTGTGACTGAGCCATAGATCCCAAAAAATGAGAACGCTACGGGTTTTGGAAAACGTGTGAATTTTTTTAACCCCTTAGATAAAAGTAAACCTATACATGTTTGGTGTCTACAAACTCGTACCAACTGGAGACATCACACCCACACATCAGTATTACCATATGGTGAACTCGGTGAATAAAATATCCCAAATACTATTGCGTGATCACACTTTGTTTTGCAGTTTTTCCGCACTTGAAATGTTTTTGCCATTTTCCAGTACACTCTATGGCAAACTCATGGTTTCATTTAAAAGTCCATATTAGCTCAGCGCGGGTCAGGCTATCTGTCTCGTCTGGATGTTGAAATAATCCTGAAGTCTTTCACCTGAAGAGCTGCATTCTTGGTTTTCTTTCATTTAAAAACACATCTCGCCCCGCAAAAAAACAAGTCTTCGTATGGTAAGATAGAATAAAAAAGTTACGGCTCTCGGAAGAAGGGGAGCAAACCCCCCCCCAAAAAAACCCCAGAAAATCGCCCGGGGGTGAAGGATGAATATTAATATACATACGAGATATTAACCTCTTGTGTCTACTTACAGGCTGTTAAAGAGAAGGATGAATTGAAATGTCAGCTGCAGGCCACCGTACATCAGACAGAAAGTCTGCGCAAGGAACTGGCGGAGGTGCTGAGCCGCCGTGCGCAGCAGGAGGAGGAGTTACATCTGCGGCACGTGCGCGTAACAGAACTCCAGGACCAACAGCTGGAACTGGAGAAAGACGTGCGCGAGACTCAGGAGCTGGTGGCGCGGCTGCAGGGTAACGTCCACGTAATATACTGCTGTGAGCAGATTTACTGTATATCACGCTGCATCCGGCCCCTCGTCCCCTGAGCATTACATCTGCACCCCCCTTAGCCCCTTAATTACAGTGATGGCAAATCTTAATCTTTAGCATAAGACATTGTGGCCCATTGTAGTCTCCAGATTTGTGGGAAGAGTTTAAGAACGGGGTCTTCTCTGCTCCCCCGGACTGTGCACAGTGCACAAGGTCCATGCAAACGTGGAGGGGAGAACATGACGCCGCACAGAGCTCGGACCCCAGCCTATCATGGAAACTGTGAGCCCAGACCCCCAAACATCAGGGTCTGACCTCACAAATTCTGGATGAAGGGGCAGTTTTCCCACAGACGCCTCTTAGACCTTGTTCTTCATTCCTGGCTGTGTCTGTGTCCACAGGAGAGCTGCAGCGGCAGGTTCAGCTTCAGCAGCAGCTGCAGGGAGAGCGGGACCGGATGCAGGACGAGGCTCTGTCCGCTGGACGAGCTCATGAAAAGAGCAACGAGAAAGTCCTGGAGCTGCAGGAGTCTGTGCGGGATCTGAGCGCAGAGAGGGCCGAACTAAGCAGCCGCCTCGGACAGGAGGAGAAGAGCAGCAAAGAGCTGAGGAGGAACCTGTGTGAGGCCCAGAAACAGGCAGAGTTTGCCAGAGAAGAGCTGAGCTCAGCCGGACGGCAGCTGAAGATGGAGCGGGACGTGCACCAGCGGGAGCTGACCGACCTGCGCTCCGCTGCCCAGACCGCCAAAGCCAAACATGAGCGCAACATCCAGGAGATGCTGACACACTTCCGGCAGGAGCGAGAGGAGCTGGAGTCTCACATCCGCACGCTGAAGGTAGAGCAACATGGGGGGCCGTGGTCAACCGCACGCTGAAGGTAAAGGAACATGGGGGGGCCGCAGTCAACCGCACGCTAAAGGTAGAGGAACATGGGGGGGCCGCGGTCATCCGCACGCTGAAGGTAAAGGAACATGGGGGGGCCGCAGTCAACCGAACACTAAAGGTAGAGGAACATGGGGGGCCGTGGTCAATCGCACGCTGAAGGTAGAGGAACATGGGGGGCCGTGGTCATCCGCACGCTGAAGGTAAAGGAACATGGGGGGCAGTGGTCATCCGCACGCTGAAGGTAGAGGAACATGGGGGGGCCGCAGTCATCCGCACGCTGAAGGTAGAGGAACATGGGGGGCCGCAGTCATGCGCACGCTGAAGGTAGAGGAACATGGGGGGCTGCGGTCATCCGCACGCTGAAGGTAGAGGAACATGGGGGAAGATAGAGGAACATGGGGGGCTGCGGTCATCCGCACGCTGAAAGTAGAGGAACATGGGGGGGACCGAGGTCATCCGCACGCTGAAGGTAAAGGAACATGGGGGGGCCACAGTCATCCGCACGCTGAAGGTAGAGGAACATGGGGGGCCGCAGTCATGCGCACGCTGAAGGTAGAGGAACATGGGGGGCTGCGGTCATCCGCACGCTGAAAGTAGAGGAACATGGGGGGGACCGAGGTCATCCGCACGCTGAAGGTAAAGGAACATGGGGGGGGCCACAGTCATCCGCACGCTGAAGGTAGAGGAACATGGGGGGCCGCAGTCATCAGCACGCTGAAGGTAGAGGAACATGGGGGGCCGCGGTCATCACTGCCTCTCTGTGCCATAAATGTTGGGGAGCTTTATTGGGTCGTACTCCAAAATGTTGTATTCCTAAAACTTAACAAGTGGCGAGGAAAATTTCTAATAAAAAGCGGAAATTGTGTTGTTACGTCTCCGGCGCTGACGGTGAAGCGATGGCCGACCTTGTGAATGATTCTCACTTTTAGGCAGAGCTGATTGACTGCAAATCCCTGGTGAAGTCCGAGCGTCAGCGGCTGGAGAAGATGAAGATCGAGTGCGACAAACTGTCTGAGGAAACGCTCCGCGGCAAAGAGGAGAGCGCCGCTCTGAGGTGCAAGCAGCAGCTGGCGGCACAGGATGTGGAGGAGAAGGTGGGACGAGACCCTCGGGGGGGACACAGCCTATTACAGCTTCTTATAGGACCAGTCACATCATAGAGAACCATTTCTGACTGGTGCTTCTCTGGGGAGAGGACAGTCCGGAGCGCTCCTTGTCAATAACGGTCGTTTGCAGAACGTCTCCTTTTGCAATTTATTTCTTTAAAGTAATAGCGTTTCTATGACAACCCAGCGGCCCCTCGGACGGACGCTATTTCCTGCCCTTGTCAGGCGCTGGGGACGTGGCAGCCACAGAGGAGTCTTCTGTAGAGAGAGCCACGTTATCGGAGGGGTTACCCCCAATGAAATCTTCCCGGTCATGCATCACTCCTGCCCCGTAATCTGTACAGTCGAGGCTGCGGTGGGCTCCGGCGTGCCATTGTGCTGTTCTCACACTAACCACTGGGGGGCGCTTCAGCATTATTGAATCTGTTGTCTGCAGATTGAGTGCGGGACATCGCAGAGGTGAACGTTTATTGCTCCATTTCCAGAGATTTCCAGGTGTCAGTGACAACGTGGTAGACATTGCAGGCCGGTATCTGCACAGCTCGGTGTACGCAGCATCGGCCATGATGCATGCCAGGCGCCCCTGATCACAGGACCAGTCTGTAACACTGACCGTCTGTGCCTCACATGTGCACCGGGGATGCCTCAGCCGTAATGGCAGGAGCTCGGCGGGGGTCGCCCCACAGCCGCCTCTCATGTAGCAGATGTAAAGAATGAACTGGCATGTGCCCAAGAAGCTCCGTCCTGCCCTCTGTGATCCCCGCCGAGGGAGACAATGGGGCAATAACACTTGTATATACAGCAGACCGGGTGCCATGATGTCTGCTGCCCATACAGTGAACAAAGCAGCAGTATAGGTCCTGTGCCACCATAGCAGCTAATTTATCACCCGCCTGGTACTGACTGACTGCGGTGCCCCGTTGTATGATCCTGTGTGTGGCGCTGGTGTCCTGTGATCTGCTGTATGATCCTGTGTGTGGCGCTGGTGTCCTGTGCCCCGCTGTATGATCCTGTGTGTGGCGCTGGTGTCCTGTGCCCCGCTGTATGATCCTGTGTGTGGCGCTGGTGTCCTGTGCCCCGCTGTATGATCCTGTGTGTGGCGCTGGTGTCCTGTGACCCGCTGTATGATCCTGTGTGTGGCGCTGGTGTCCTGTGATCTGCTGTATGATCCTGTGTGTGGCACTGGTGTCCTGTGACCCGCTGTATGATCCTGTGTGTGGCACTGGTGTCCTGTGATCTGCTGTATGATCCTGTGTGTGGCTCTGGTGTCCTGTGATCTGCTGTATGATCCTGTGTGTGGCACTGGTGTCCTGTGCCCCGCTGTATGATCCTGTGTGTGGCGCTGGTGTCCTGTGATCTGCTGTATGATCCTGTGTGTGGCACTGGTGTCCTGTGCCCCGCTGTATGATCCTGTGTGTGGCGCTGGTGTCCTGTGACCCGCTGTATGATCCTGTGTGGCGCTGGTGTCCTGTGACCCGCTGTATGATCCTGTGTGTGGCGCTGGTGTCCTGTGACCCGCTGTATGATCCTGTGTGTGGCGCTGGTGTCCTGTGATCCGCTGTATGATCCTGTGTGTGGCGCTGGTGTCCTGTGACCCGCTGTATGATCCTGTGTGTGGTGCTGGTATCCTGTGATCTGCTGTATGATCCTGTGTGTGGCGCTGGTGTCCTGTGATCTGCTGTATGATCCTGTGTGTGGCGCTGGTGTCCTGTGACCCGCTGTATGATCCTGTGTGTGGCGCTGGTGTCCTGTGATCTGCTGTATGATCCTGTGTGTGGCGCTGGTGTCCTGTGATCTGCTGTATGATCCTGTGTGTGGCGCTGGTGTCCTGTGATCTGCTTTATGATCCTGTGTGTGGCGCTGATGTCCTGTGATCTGCTGTATGATCCTGTGTGTGGAGCTGGTGTCCTGTGATCTGCTGTACGATCCTGTGTGTGGAGCTGGTGTCCTGTGATCCGCTGTATGATCCTGTGTGTGGCTCTGGTGTCCTGTGATCTGCTGTATGATCCTGTGTGTGGCGCTGATGTCCTGTGATCTGCTGTATGATCCTGTGTGTGGCGCTGATGTCCTGTGATCTGCTGTATGATCCTGTGTGTGGCGCTGATGTCCTGTGATCTGCTGTATGATCCTGTGTGTGGCGCTGGTGTCCTGTGATCTGCTGTATGATCCTGTGTGTGGCGCTGATGTCCTGTGATCTGCTGTATGATCCTGTGTGTGGAGCTGGTGTCCTGTGATCCGCTGTATGATCCTGTGTGTGGCGCTGGTGTCCTGTGATCTGCTGTATGATCCTGTGTGTGGCGCTGGTGTCCTGTGATCTGCTGTATGATCCTGTGTGTGGCGCTGGTTTCATGTGATCCGCTGTATGATCCTGTGTGTGGCTCTGGTGTCCTGTGATCTGCTGTATGATCCTGTGTGTGGAGCTGGTGTCCTGTGATCCGCTGTATGATCCTGTGTGTGGCGCTGATGTCCTGTGATCTGCTGTATGATCCTGTGTGTGGCTCTGGTGTCCTGTGATCTGCTGTATGATCCTGTGTGTGGAGCTGGTGTCCTGTGATCTGCTGTACGATCCTGTGTGTGGAGCTGGTGTCCTGTGACCCGCTGTATGATCCTGTGTGTGGCGCTGATGTCCTGTGATCTGCTGTATGATCCTGTGTGTGGAGCTGGTGTCCTGTGATCTGCTGTACGATCCTGTGTGTGGAGCTGGTGTCCTGTGATCCGCTGTATGATCCTGTGTGTGGCGCTGATGTCCTGTGATCTGCTGTATGA
This sequence comes from Anomaloglossus baeobatrachus, assembly GCF_048569485.1. Taxonomy (NCBI): domain Eukaryota; kingdom Metazoa; phylum Chordata; class Amphibia; order Anura; family Aromobatidae; genus Anomaloglossus; species Anomaloglossus baeobatrachus. The sequence goes on along the minus strand of NC_134364.1, from coordinate 4,764,496 downwards.
TCCTGTGTGTGGCGCTGGTGTCCTGTGATCTGCTGTATGATCCTGTGTGTGGAGCTGGTGTCCTGTGATCTGCTGTATGATCCTGTGTGTGGCGCTGATGTCCTGTGATCTGCTGTATGATCCTGTGTGTGGCGCTGGTGTCCTGTGATCTGCTGTATGATCCTGTGTGTGGCGCTGATGTCCTGTGATCTGCTGTATGATCCTGTGTGTGGAGCTGGTGTCCTGTGATCTGCTGTACGATCCTGTGTGTGGAGCTGGTGTCCTGTGATCCGCTGTATGATCCTGTGTGTGGCGCTGGTGTCTTGTGATCTGCTGTATGATCCTGTGTGTGGCGCTGGTGTCCTGTGATCCGCTGTATGATCCTGTGTGTGGCGCTGGTGTCCTGTGATCTGCTGTATGATCCTGTGTGTGGCGCTGGTGTCCTGTGACCCGCTGTATGATCCTGTGTGTGGCGCTGGTGTCCTGTGATCCGCTGTATGATCCTGTGTGTGGCGCTGGTTTCATGTGATCCGCTGTATGATCCTGTGTGTGGCGCTGGTGTCCTGTGATCCGCTGTATGATCCTGTGTGTGGCGCTGGTGTGCTGTGATCTGCTGTATGATCCTGTGTGTGGCGCTGGTGTCCTGTGATCTGCTGTATGATCCTGTGTGTGGCGCTGGTGTCCTGTGATCTGCTGTATGATCCTGTGTGTGGCTCTGGTGTCCTGTGATCTGCTGTATGATCCTGTGTGTGGCGCTGGTGTCCTGTGATCTGCTGTATGATCCTGTGTGTGGCTCTGGTGTCCTGTGATCTGCTGTATGATCCTGAGTGTGGCGCTGATGTCCTGTGATCTGCTGTATGATCCTGTGTGTGGCACTGGTGTGCTGTGATCCGCTGTATGATCCTGTGTGTGGCGCTGGTTTCCTGTGATCCGCTGTATGATCCTGTGTGTGGCGCTGGTTTCCTGTGATCCGCTGTATGATCCTGTGTGTGGCGCTGGTGTCCTGTGATCCGCTGTATGATCCTGTGTGTGGCGCTGGTGTCCTGTGATCCGCTGTATGATCCTGTGTGTGGCGCTGGTGTGCTGTGATCCGCTGTATGATCCTGTGTGTGGCGCTGGTGTCCTGTGATCTGCTGTATGATCCTGTGTGTGGCGCTGGTTTCCTGTGATCCGCTGTATGATCCTGTGTGTGGCGCTGGTGTCCTGTGATCCGCTGTATGATCCTGTGTGTGGCGCTGGTGTCCTGTGATCTGCTGTATGATCCTGTGTGTGACGCTGGTGTCCTGTGATCTGCTGTATGATCCTGTGTGTGGCGCTGGTGTCCTGTAATCTGCTGTATGATCCTGTGTGTGGCGCTGGTTTCCTGTGATCCGCTGTATGATCCTGTGTGTGGCGCTGGTGTCCTGTGATCCGCTGTATGATCCTGTGTGTGGCGCTGATGTCCTGTGATCTGCTGTATGATCCTGTGTGTGGCGCTGGTATCCTGTGATCTGCTGTATGATCCTGTGTGTGGCGCTGATGTCCTGTGATCCGCTGTATGATCCTGTGTGTGGCGCTGGTGTCCTGTGATCCGCTGTATGATCCTGTGTGTGGCGCTGGTTTCCTGTGATCTGCTGTATGATCCTGTGTGTGGCGCTGGTTTCCTGTGATCTGCTGTATGATCCTGTGTGTGGCGCTGGTGTCCTGTGATCCGCTGTATGATCCTGTGTGTGGCGCTGGTTTCCTGTGATCCGCTGTATGATCCTGTGTGTGGCGCTGGTGTCCTGTGACCCGCTGTATGATCCTGTGTGTGGCGCTGGTGTCCTGTGACCCGCTGTATGATCCTGTGTGTGGCTCTGGTGTCCTGTGACCTGCTGTACGATCCTGCGCGCGGAGCAGGTGTGCTGTGACGCTTCACACTAGGACGCAGACTTCCTCTGGTACGGGTGCGGCCGGTGGTGATCGGGGCGCGGAGGAGCCGGTGTTGATTGTCAGCTCTAATGATCGGGTCTCACTTACAGGATCAACAACTGAAGAAAGCGGAAGAAATCAGCCAAAGCCTGAAAGAGAAGCTGAATGCGCTGGAGACCGAGCAGGAGACCATCCTGAGCGCCATCGAGATGGAGGTCACCTCCGCCTGCCACATCCTGGCCAGAAACTGCACCGAGAAGTATAAAGTAAGGCCTCGACATTAACCCTCGCCCTGCCTGTTTCCCTGCCACCGCTACTGTCCATGGTCCTGTGGCTTCGCGGGGACACGCGTCCTCCGGCCTCTGTTCAGAGGCTGTCATAGATCTGGAGAGATCGGATCTCGCAGCCTCGGATTCTGCTCAGAGATTCACCGTTCTGTAGAGGAGAGATGGCGACCGTCAGCAGCTAATAACTGCACTGCCCAAAACGCATGTGAGACGGCCTGGCCCCCCAAAACCCGGCTATCCTGCTGCTAGGAGCGGGGCCGCGGGACCCCCAGCACTTACCTGCCCTGCACTTACTGCTCACATTCAGTGACAGCAAGCACAGCTGTTATATAGGGGACATCGCTTGTGTGTGTGACACGGGGGCTCTTAGAAAATGGCAGAGACCCCTGTCACTGCCAGATTCAGAGGAACATCAGAGACCCTCACAAGCAGCGTTCCTGTGAATGGCGGACGGCTGGGACCATCTCATCTGTGCGGGGGGCTTGAGGCTGCTCGCTGTACATTGTCAGCCCCTCTATGTGGGGTCCGCTGGTGGCTGGGACCATCTCATCTGTGCGGGGGGCTTCAGGCTGCTCGCTGTACATTGTCAGCCCCTCTATGTGGGCTCCGCTGGTGGCTGGGACCATCTCATCTGTGCGGGGGGCTTGAGGCTGCTCGCTGTACATTGTCAGCCCTTCTATGTGGGCTCCGCTGACGGCTGGGACCATCTCATCTGTGCGGGGGGCTTGAGGCTGCTCGCTGTAGAGTGTCAGCCCCTCTATGTGGGCTCCGCTGGTGGCTGGGACCATCTCATCTGTGTGGGGGGCTTGAGGCTGCTCGCTGTAGAGTGTCAGCCCCTCTATGTGGGGTCCGCTGACGGCTATCCATTGTGAGTGGTCACAGATTAGTTGTCCGTCATCTGGGCTATGACTTTGTGGGCCTCGTGTTCTGTGGTTGTGTCATGGAATGATCCGGTGCAGACCCCGGCTCTGCTGCGGCTCCTGTTTGGCCTCGGTTATTCCCGCAGGATCATCAGATGCACAGACTTGATCCACTGGTCAGACCATACATTCCCTCTGCCACCAGTCCGGCCCCCCCTACTGTAACTGTCGCCTGAAGTATTCGGGGAAGCGCCGTGCTCCCGCACTGTCATCTGAGGGGTCTGATGGGGTTTTCAATAATTTTTTTTTTTTTTGCAGGAATAGAATATCTTGGTAGTTTTATGCCTTCATCTAAAAATTGTGGAATAACAAACGGTCTCTGCCCCTGTGTGTAGACGTGGTCTCTGCCACTGTGTAGACGTGGTCTCTGCCCCTGTGTGTAGACGTGGCCTCTGCCCCTGTGTGTAGACGTGGCCTCTGCCCCTGTGTGTAGACGTGGCCTCTGCCCCTGTGTGTAGACGCGGTCTCTGCCCCTGTGTGTAGATGTGGCCTCTGCCCCTGTGTGTAGACGTGGCCTCTGCCCCTGTGTGTAGACGTGGCCTCTGCCCCTGTGTGTAGACGTGGCCTCTGCCCCTGTGTGTAGACGCGGTCTCTGCCCCTGTGTGTAGACGCGGTCTCTGCCCCTGTGTGTAGACGTGGTCTCTGCCACTGTGTAGACGTGGTCTCTGCCCCTGTGTGTAGACGTGGCCTCTGCCCCTGTGTGTAGACGTGGCCTCTGCCCCTGTGTGTAGACGCGGTCTCTGCCCCTGTGTGTAGACGTGGCCTCTGCCCCTGTGTGTAGACGTGACCTCTGCCCCTGTGTGTAGACGTGACCTCTGCCCCTGTGTGTAGACGTGGCCTCTGCCCCTGTGTGTAGACGCGGTCTCTGCCCCTGTGTGTAGACGCGGTCTCTGCCCCTGTGTGTAGACGTGGCCTCTGCCCCTGTGTGTAGACGCGGTCTCTGCCCCTGTGTGTAGACGTGGCCTCTGCCCCTGTGTGTAGACGCGGTCTCTGCCCCTGTGTGTAGACGCGGCCTCTGCCCCTGTGTGTAGACGCGGTCTCTGCCCCTGTGTGTAGACGCGGCCTCTGCCCCTGTGTGTAGACGTGGTCTCTGCCCCTGTGTGTAGACGTGGCCTCTGCCCCTGTGTGTAGACGTGGCCTCTGCCCCTGTGTGTAGACGTGGCCTCTGCCCCTGTGTGTAGACGTGGCCTCTGCCCCTGTGTGTAGACGTGGCCTCTGCCCCTGTGTGTAGATGTGGCCTCTGCCCCTGTGTGTAGATGTGGCCTCTGCCCCTGTGTGTAGACGTGGCCTCTGCCCCTGTGTGTAGACGTGGCCTCTGCCCCTGTGTGTAGACGTGGCCTCTGCCCCTGTGTGTAGACGTGGCCTCTGCCCCTGTGTGTAGACGCGGTCTCTGCCCCTGTGTGTAGACGTGGCCTCTGCCGCTGTGTGTAGACGTGGCCTCTGCCGCTGTGTGTAGACGTGGCCTCTGCCGCTGTGTGTAGACGTGGTCTCTGCCGCTGTGTGTAGACGTGGTCTCTGCCGCTGTGTGTAGACGTGGCCTCTGCCGCTGTGTGTAGACGTGGTCTCTGCCGCTGTGTGTAGACGTGGTCTCTGCCCCGCTCCGTTCTCTCTGCCCCGCTCCGTTCTCTCTGCCCCGCTCCGTTCTCTCTGCCCCGCTCCGTTCCCTCTGCCCCTGTGTGTAGACGTGGCCTCTGCCCCTGTGTGTAGACGTGGCCTCTGCCCCTGTGTGTAGACGTGGCCTCTGCCCCTGTGTGTAGACGTGGCCTCTGCCCCTGTGTGTAGACGTGGCCTCTGCCCCTGTGTGTAGACGTGGCCTCTGCCCCTGTGTGTAGACGTGGCCTCTGCCCCTGTGTGTAGACGTGGCCTCTGCCCCTGTGTGTAGACGTGGCCTCTGCCCCTGTGTGTAGACGTGGCCTCTGCCCCTGTGTGTAGACGTGGCCTCTGCCCCTGTGTGTAGACGTGGCCTCTGCCCCTGTGTGTAGACGTGGCTTCTGCCCCTGTGTGTAGACGCGGCCTCTGCCCCTGTGTGTAGACGCGGCCTCTGCCCCTGTGTGTAGACGCGGCCTCTGCCCCTGTGTGTAGACGCGGCCTCTGCCCCTGTGTGTAGACGCGGCCTCTGCCCCTGTGTGTAGACGCGGCCTCTGCCCCTGTGTGTAGACGCGGCCTCTGCCCCTGTGTGTAGACGTGGCCTCTGCCCCTCTCTGGTCTCTCACTGTGTCCTCTATTCCAGCCGGTGTCCAGCGCTGCCCACCTGAGCGATGACCCCCATTACTGGCTAGCAGAGACTAAGGTAAGGCACGTAATCCAGCAGAGTAGAGGTGTGTGCGTGCGGGGGGCTGCACTGGAATGTCTCCCCCTTTTATAAAGTCTCTCTGGGCCTCTGGATATGATGGAGGAACGTCCCCGCTCTGCGTCTGCCCGGAGCGAGCAGCTGTGCACAGGGTCGGCCACACAGAGCGCAGCAGCTGGACAGGATCACCCCATCCCCGCTCCCTCCTCCATCCCGGCCCGCAGTCATTTATTCCTAGGATTTATCGCAGTGTGCACGCCATTACTGTCCGTACACAGCACACACTGTCCGCGCTTCTGCTGTGCAGCACACACATCCCCAGCCTGAGTCGCAGTGCAGGTGCTGCGCTACTGCTGTATGAAGGTGATGAGGACTGCCATCCCCAACACGAAGACCCCTGCACCTAATATACAGAGCTCTGACTCCATATATATCTCCGAGACTCCGAATACACTGGACCCCCCTCCAAATACTCAGATCTGAGCCCCCGCACAGCCCTCCACCTAATAGAAAGGCTTCCGAATACGCTGGACCCCCCTCCAATACACAGATCTGAGCCCCCACACAGCCCTCCACCTAATAGAAAGGCTTCCGAATACGCTGGACCCCCCTCCAATACACAGATCTGAGCCCCCACACAGCCCTCCACCTAACAGAAAGGCTTCCGAATACGCTGGACCCCCCTCCAATACACAGATCTGAGCCCCCACACAGCCCTCCACCTAATAGAAAGGCTTCCGAATACGCTGGACCCCCCTCCAATACACAGATCTGAGCCCCCGCACAGCCCTCCACCTAATAGAAAGGCTTCCGAATACGCTGGACCCCCCTCCAATACACAGATCTGAGCCCCCGCACAGCCCTCCACCTAATAGAAAGGCTTCCGAATACGCTGGACCCCCCTCCAATACACAGATCTGAGCCCCCACACAGCCCTCCACCTAATAGAAAGGCTTCCGAATACGCTGGACCCCCCTCCAATACACAGATCTGAGCCCCCACACAGCCCTCCACCTAATAGAAAGGCTTCCGAATACGCTGGACCCCCCTCCAATACACAGATCTGAGCCCCCGCACAGCCCTCCACCTAATAGAAAGGCTTCCGAATACGCTGGACCCCCCTCCAAATACTCAGAGCCTAATATACAGACATCAGACCATCTCCTCTTAATGTACAGATATGGCAGCCTTGTCCTCCCCCCTCCTGGTACACACATATGAGCCCCATGACCCCTTTCCTTGTACACACATATAAGCCCCCAGACCCTCCTCCTGGTAGACACATATGAGCCCCCATACCTCCCCTCCTAGTACACACATATAAGCCCCAGACCCCCCTCCTGGTACACACATATGAGCCCCCAGTCTCCTCCTCCTGGTACACACATATGAGCCCCCAGACTCCCCCTCCTGGTACACACATATAAGCCCCCAGTCTCCCCCTCCTGGTACATATGAGCCCCCAGTCTCCCCCTCCTGGTACATATGAGCCCCCAGTCTCCCCCTCCTGGTACACACATGAGCCTACAGTCTCTCCCTCCTGGTACATATGAGCCCCCAGTCTCCCCCTCCTGGTACATATGAGCCCCCAGTCTCCCCCTCCTGGTACATATGAGCCCCCAGTCTCCCCCTCCTGGTACACACATATGAGCCCCCAGTCTCCCCCTCCTGGTACACACATATAAGCCCCCAGTCTCCCCCTCCTGGTACATATGAGCCCCCAGTCTCCCCCTCCTGGTACATATGAGCCCCCAGTCTCCCCCTCCTGGTACACACATGAGCCTACGGTCTCTCCCTCCTGGTACATATGAGCCTACAGTCTCTCCCTCCTGGTACATATGAGCCTACAGTCTCTCCCTCCTGGTACATATGAGCCCCCAGTCTCCCCCTCCTGGTACATATGAGCCCCCAGTCTCCCCCTCCTGGTACATATGAGCCCCCAGTCTCCCCCTCCTGGTACATATGAGCCCCCAGTCTCCCCCTCCCGGTACACACATGAGCCTACAGTCTCTCCCTCCTGGTACATATGAGCCCCCAGTCTCCCCCTCCTGGTACATATGAGCCCCCAGTCTCCCCCTCCTGGTACATATGAGCCCCCAGTCTCCCCCTCCTGGTACACACATATGAGCCCCCAGACTCCCCCTCCTGGTACACACATATAAGCCCCCAGTCTCCCCCTCCTGGTACATATGAGCCCCCAGTCTCCCCCTCCTGGTACATATGAGCCCCCAGTCTCCCCCTCCTGGTACACACATATAAGCCCCCAGTCTTCCCCCTCCTGGTTCACACATATGAGCCCCCAGACCCCCCTCCTGGTACACACATATGAGCCCCCGTTATGCTCTTTCAGTCTGTTGTGGCCTCGATGCCTGAATAGTAGGAATATTCTGACTGCCGGAGGCCGAGTGGCCATTGTCCAGTGATCCAGATGTCTGTGCTGTGCGGGGGTCCAGCGACATCTGCAGGAGAGCAGCCCCCCCTTCTGGCAGCCGCAGCTCGGTGCAATGGTCTCATGAGTCCCAGAAATCAGGACTTTGAAGGGAAAATGGATGTAATTGTGCAGCTCCAGCGGCCGCAGGAACGTGCGAGGCCACGTGTGGTTATGGGGAAGTGCTGGATGCAGAAGGGCAGATGCAGGAGGTGGGGGACGGGGGAGTCACCATCAGGGCAGTGACCGCCACACCCATACTGGTCTAATATCAGGGCAGTGACCACCACACCCATACTGGCCTAATATCAGGGCAGTGACCGCCACACCCATACTGGCCTAATATCAGGGCAGTGACCGCCACACCCATACTGGCCTAATATCAGGGCAGTGCCCGCCACACCCATACTGGCCTAATATCAGGGCAGTGCCCGCCACACCCATACTGGCCTAATATCAGGGCAGTGACCGCCACACCCATACTGGCCTAATATCAGGGCAGTGACCGCCACACCCATACTGGCCTAATATCAGGGCAGTGACCGCCACACCCATACTGGCCTAATATCAGGGCAGTGACCGCCACACCCATACTGGCCTAATATCAGGGCAGTGACCGCCACACCCATACTGGCCTAATATCAGGGCAGTGACCGCCACACCCATACTGGCCTAATATCAGGGCAGTGACCGCCACACCCATACTGGTCTAATATCAGGGCAGTGACCACCACACCCATACTGGCCTAATATCAGGGCAGTGACCGCCACACCCATACTGGCCTAATATCAGGGCAGTGACCGCCACACCCATACTGGCCTAATATCAGGGCAGTGACCGCCACACCCATACTGGCCTAATATCAGGGCAGTGACCGCCACACCCATACTGGCCTAATATCAGGGCAGTGACCGCCACACCCATACTGGTCTAATATCAGGGCAGTGACCACCACACCCATACTGGCCTAATATCAGGGCAGTGACCGCCACACCCATACTGGCCTAATATCAGGGCAGTGACCGCCACACCCATACTGGCCTAATATCAGGGCAGTGACCGCCACACCCATACTGGCCTAATATCAGGGCACAATGAATGTGGGATAGAAGGGGCAGCGGGGGTACGAACAAAGTACGGGGTCCAGTCAGCCGGGGTCAGGGGAGCGCAGCGTCCCACCTTCATCCTCAATCTGTGGGCGACATTCACCCGTCTGACACCCGCCGATACTAACACAAATCCGGGTGCTGAATTTATCACTGTATCTGTACACGACAGCTCCGTGCATATAATGTGCTCATCTGAACTGGCCCCAATACTGGTCCGGATTAGCTGTTACCCTCCAGCAGGGCAAAGATCGGGGGAGGATGACTCTATGTACACTGACTGCACTAGCAGAACAGTGAGTGCAGCTCTGGAGTATAATACAGGAGGTAACTCAGGATCAGTAATGTATATACACAGTGACTGCACCAGCAGAATAGTGAGTGCAGCTCTGGAGTATAATACAGGAGGTAACTCCGGATCAGTAATGTATGTAGACAGTGACTGCACCAGCAGAATAGTGAGTGCAGCTCTGGAGTATAATACAGGAGGTAACTCAGGATCAGTAATGTAATGTATGTACACAGTGACTGCACCAGCAGAATAGTGAGTGCAGCTCTGGAGTATAATACAGGCGGTAACTCAGGATCAGTCGTGCTATCACTGCAGTGATTATATGCAGAGTTGCAGGTCTCCTGTATATTGGTGGTCAGAGGTGGACGGTTGTGTCGTGTAGATATTTCTAGGGATTCATCTTATGGGTCTCATTTTCGTTAGACAAAACTTCATTGGCTGTGTGAAGAGGTGAAGGAGCGAGAAGGGAGAGAGCGGAAGCTGCGGAGTCAGTACCAGCAATGCCGGGAGCAACTGAAGGAGCACAAAGTGAAGAAAGAAGCCGCGAAAGAAGAGCGGCTCCAACTGATCAGCAAACTGGAGGCGCAACTGGAGGAGGCTCACCGGGACAGGAAAGGTAGGTGCGGTCTGCGGATGCTGGGGGCTCGGTGCTATGGCCTGGCCATGTACACAGCAACAGACCCCGTCCTCCGCTCCTGCCCATGCTCCGCACTATCCTCTGAATCGGTGATCTGTGCGCTGGAGGCCGGGCATGCTACATTAGCAGATGGGTGGTGTGTGATGTACATGAGGCTGCTGCTATTCTCCAACTTTAATAAATACTGATTTTTTTTTTATGGCTAATTTTATTCCTATGAAAAGTTACAATGAGGTTTTTCTATATAACGCAGTGCAGTGAACAATGGATGTTCTGTAAATCTTGTCTGAAGACGCCGGTCTACAAATTACTCAACCTGTCATGTTAATGACTTAAATAGCTTTAAGGTGGCTTTACACACTGCAACATCGCAAACGACAGGGCTGTAACGTCACCGGTTTTGTGACGTAATAGCGACCTCCCCAGCGACATTGCAGTGTGTGAAACACATCAGCGACCCGGCCCCTGCTGTGAAGTTGTGATCGCTACAAATCGTTCAGGACCATTCTTTGGTCTTTTGTTTCCCGCTGTGCAGCATGATCGCTAGCAAGTCTCAGTGTGTAAAGGGGACTTTACAGCGACTCCGTCTGTGTAGCGTCCTGATTAGCGGTCACCTGTGAAGGATTCACCGGTGACCGCTAATCCCCCGAGTGACGGAACTGTCCCCCCCCTCTCATACTCACCGATCCCCGAGATTCCTTCCATGATTAATCTGTAAATTACAGTAAATAAACACACACACCCGAAAAATCCTTTACTAGAAATAAAAAACCCTAACAAATTCCCTCATTACCAATTTATTACCCACAACAAAGCCCTCCATGTCCGGCGTAATCCACGGTCCTCCAGCGTGGCATCCAGCTCTGCTGCATGCAGGTGACAGGAGCAGCAGAAGACACCGCCGCTCCGGTCACCTCCACGCAGCTAATGAAGACAGCCTTGTGATCGGCTGAGCTGTCACTGAGGTTACCTGGATCCAGCGGTGGATGCAGCGGTGGCCGCGGGTAACCTCAGTGACAGTTCAGCTGATCGCGCTACTCACCGCCGCTCCTGTCAGCTCCACATTGAGGTGAGTAAGCGCGATCAGCTGAGCTGTCACTGAGGTTAATCGCAGCCACCGCTGGATCCAGTGGCGGCCACCGGGTAACCTCAGTGACAGCAGCTGATCGCGTTACTCACCTCATTTGCTGGTGATTCCCCCCCCTCTCTCATACTCACCGATCCCCGATCACCGGCGCTGCACGGCGTTCACACTGCTCCGGTGGCTTTTCCTTTTTTGAAAAAGCCGGCCGCTCATTAAACAATCTCGTATTCCCTGCTTTCCCCGCCCACCGGCAAATGTGATTAGTTGCAGTGAGACACGCCCACACGCTGAGTGACAGCTGTGTCACTGCACCCAATCACAGCAGCTGGTGGGCGTGTCTATACTGTGCAGTAAAATAAATAAAGAAATAATTAAAAAATCCGGCGTGCGGTCCCCCCCTATTTTAATACCAGCCAGATAAAGCCATACGGCTGCAGGCTGGTATTCTCAGGATGGGGAGCCCCACGTTATGGGGAGCCCCCCCAGCCTAACAATATCAGCCAGCAGACGCCCAGAATTGCCGCATACATTAGATGCGACAGTTCTGCGACTGTACCCGGCTCTTCCCCATTTGCCCTGGTGCGTTGGAAAATCGGGGTAATAAGGAGTTATTGGCAGCCCATAGCTGCCAATAAGTCCTAGATTAATCATGTCAGGCGTCTCCCCGAGATACCTTCCATGATTAATCTGTAAATTACAGTAAATAAACACACACACCCGAAAAAATCCTTTATTAGAAATTAAAAACACAAACACATTCCCTCATTACCAATTTATTACCCACAACAAAGCCCTCCATGTCCGGCGTAATCCACGGTCCTCCAGCGTCGCATCCAGCTCTGCTGCATGCAGGTGACAGGAGCAGCAGAATACACCGCCGCTCCTGTCACCTCCACGCAGCTAATGAAGAGAGCCGTGTGATCGGCTGAGCTGTGACAGATCGCAGGTTGGATCGCTAGAAAGTCTGTGTGTAAACCCAGCTTTAGAGGGCACAGAATCATGAAGGTTTAATGGTAAATAGTTACACAAGCTAAGCCTAACTACAGTGATAACCATGAATGGACACAAGCTAAGCCTAACAACAGTGATAACCATGAATGGACACAAGCTAAGCCTAACTACAGTGATAACCATGAATGGACACAAGCTAAGCCTAACTACTGTGATAACCATGAATAGACACAAGCTAAGCCTAACTACAGTGATAACCATGAATGGACACAAGCTAAGCCTAACTACAGTGATAACCATGAATGGACACAAGCTAAGCCTAACTACAGTGATAACCATGAATGGACACAAGCTAAGCCTAACTACTGTGATAACCATGAATGGGCACAAGCTAAGCCTAACTACTGTGATAACCATGAATGGACACAAGCTAAGCCTAACTACTGTGATAACCATGAATGGACACAAGCTAAGCCTAACTACTGTGATAACCATGAATAGACACAAGCTAAGCCTAACTACTGTGATAACCATGAATAGACACAAGCTAAGCCTAACTACAGTGATAACCATGAATGGACACAAGCTAAGCCTAACTACTGTGATAACCATGAATGGACACAAGCTAAGCCTAACTACAGTGATAACCATGAATGGACACAAGCTAAGCCTAACTACAGTGATAACCATGAATGGACACAAGCTAAGCCTAACTACAGTGATAACCATGAATAGACACAAGCTAAGGGTACTTTCACACTTGCGTTATTTTCCTTCCGTTACAATCCGCCCTTTTGGGAAACAGCGGAATCCGTTAACGGATTCCGCTGTTTCCCATAGACTTGTATGGTTGACGGATTGTACCAAAAGGAGCTGCGTTGCTTCCGCTGGGCGACGCTCCGTTGCTTCCGCCCAGCGGGAGGAACGCAGCATGTAACGTTATTTTGAGCAGCGGAATCCTCTGGATTTCACTGCGCATGCTCTTTTTTTTTTTTTTTTTTTTTTAAATCAAACTTTATTTTGGCTCGCGGTGGCCGAACGTTCAGCTGAGCGCCCGGCCGTCGGCAAGCGACAGCGCTCAGCTGAATGACCGGCCACCAGCATGCCCGGCCGCCGGCAAGTCACAGCGCTCAGCTGAGCGCCCGCCCGCCGGCATGCCCGGGCGCCGGCAAGTGACAGCGATCAGCTGATCACCCGGCGGCCGGCTGCAGGGAGCGATCAGCTGATCACCCGGCGGCCGGCTACTGGGAGCAATCAGCTGATCACCCAGCGGCCGGCTGCAGGGAACGATCAGCTGATCGTTCACTATAGTCTGCCGCTGGTAAAACCGGGAAAAAAAAAAAAAAAAAATCAAAACGAATTGCGTTGTTTTGCAGCATCCGTTGCATCCGTTGTGTCACTATATGCAACACATCCGTTGCATCCGTTACACAACGCAATGCAACGGATACCGTTCAACGCAAGTGTGAAAGTAGCCTTAGCCTAACTACTGTGATAACCATGAATGGACACAAGCTAAGCCTAACTACTGTGATAACCATGAATAGACACAAGCTAAAGGTACCATCACACATAACGAGATCGCAGCTGAGGCACGGTTTCTGTGACGCAGTAGTGATCCCGTTAGCGATCTTATGTGTGACATCTACCAGCGATCAGGCCCCTGCTGTGAGATCTCTAGTCGTTGCAGAATGGTCCAGGCCATTTTCTTCTGCTGGGCAGGACACATCGCTGTGTTTGATGCTGTGTGACAGGGTCCCAGTGACAGCAGAGATCGTTATACAGGTCGCTGCTGCCACCTGTATCGTTCCTGCATCGCTGGTAAGATCTGACTGTGTGACATCTCACCTGCGACCTCCCAGCGACTTACCTGCGATCCCTATCAGGTCGCATCGTTTTCAGGATCGCTGGTAAGTCATTGTGCGTGACTGGGCCTTTAGCCTAACTACAGTGATAACCATGAATGGACACAAGCTAAGCCTAACTACATGGATAACCATGAATAGACACAAGCTAAGCCTAACTACATGGATAGGCGGTGTTCTCAGTGATGTCACCGATGATCTCTGGTGATGGATAGGAGGTGTTCTCAGTGATGTCACCGCTGATCTCTGGTGATGGATAGGCGGTGTTCTCAGTGATGTCACTGCTGATCTCTGGTGATGGATAGGAGGTGTTCTCAGTGATGTCACCGCTGATCTCTGGTGATGGATAGGAGGTGTTCTCAGTGATGTCACCGCTGATCTCTGGTGATGAATAGGCGGTGTTCTCAGTGATGTCACCCCTGATCTCTGGTGATGGATAGGAGGTGTTCTCAGTGATGTCACTGCTGATCTCTGGTGATGGATAGGAGGTGTTCTCAGTGATGTCACCGCTGATCTCTGGTGATGGATAGGCGGTGTTCTCAGTGATGTCACTGCTGATCTCTGGTGATGGATAGGAGGTGTTCTCAGTGATGTCACCGCTGATCTCTGGTGATGGATAGGCGGTGTTCTCAGTGATGTCACCGCTGATCTCTGGTGATGGATAGGCGGTGTTCTCAGTGATGTCACCCCTGATCTCTGGTGATGGATAGGAGGTGTTCTCAGTGATGTCACTGCTGATCTCTGGTGATGGATAGGAGGTGTTCTCAGTGATGTCACCGCTGATCTCTGGTGATGGATAGGAGGTGTTCTCAGTGATGTCACCGCTGATCTCTGGTGATGGATAGGCGGTGTTCTCAGTGATGTCACCGCTGATCTCTGGTGATGGATAGGAGGTGTTCTCAGTGATGTCACCGCTGATCTCTGGTGATGGATAGGTGTTCTCAGTGATGTCACCGCTGATCTCTGGTGATGGATAGGCGGTGTTCTCAGTGATGTCACCGCTGATCTCTGGTGATGGATAGGAGGTGTTCTCAGTGATGTCACCGCTGATCTCTGGTGATGGATAGGCTGTGTACTCAGTGATGTCACCGCTGATCTCTGGTGATGGATAGGCTGTGTACTCAGTGATGTCACCGCTGATCTCTGGTGATGGATAGGAGGTGTTCTCAGTGATGTCACTTCTGATCTCTGGGGATGGATAGGAGATGTTCTCAGTGATGTCACTGCTGATCTCTGGTGATGGATAGGTGGTGTTCTCAGTGATGTCACCGCTGATCTCTGGTGATGGATGGGCGGTGTTCTCAGTGATGTCACTGCTGATCTCTGGTGATGGATAGGAGATGTTCTCAGTGATGTCACCGCTGATCTCTGGTGATGGATAGGTGGTGTTCTCAGTGATGTCTCCGCTGATCTCTGGTGATGGATAGGAGGTGTTCTCAGTGATGTCACTGCTGATCTCTGGTGATGGATAGGCGGTGTTCTCAGTGATGTCACCGCTGATCTCTGGTGATGGATAGGAGGTGTTCTCAGTGATGTCACCGCTGATTTCTGGTGATGGATAGGCGGTGTTCTCAGTGATGTCACTGCTGATCTCTGGTGATGGATAGGCTGTGTACTCAGTGATGTCACCGCTGATCTCTGGTGATGGATGGGAGGTGTTCTCAGTGATGTCACCGCTGATCTCTGGTGATGGATAGGAGGTGTTCTCAGTGATGTCACCGCTGATCTCTGGTGATGGATGGGAGGTGTTCTCAGTGATGTCACTGCTGATCTCTGGTGATGGATAGGAGGTGTTCTCAGTGATGTCACTGCTGATCTCTGGGGATGGATAGGTGGTGTTCTCAGTGATGTCACTGCTGATCTCTGGTGATGGATAGGAGGTGTTCTCAGTGATGTCACTGCTGATCTCTGGTGGTGGATAGGAGGTGTTCTCAGTGATGTCACTGCTGATCTCTGGGGATGGATAGGAGGTGTTCTCAGTGATGTCACCGCTGATCTCTGGTGATGGATAGGAGGTGTTCTCAGTGATGTCACTGCTGATCTCTGGGGATGGATAGGCTGTGTTCTCAGTGATGTCACCGCTGATCTCTGGTGATGGATGGGAGGTGTTCTCAGTGATGTCACTGCTGATCTCTGGGGATGGATAGGAGGTGTTCTCAGTGATGTCACCGCTGATCTCTGGTGATGGATGGGAGGTGTTCTCAGTGATGTCACCGCTGATCTCTGGTGATGGATGGGAGGTGTTCTCCGTGATGTCACTGCTGATCTCTGGTGATGGATAGGTGGTGTTCTCAGTGATGTCACTGCTGATCTCTGGTGATGGATAGGAGGTGTTCTCAGTGATGTCACTGCTGATTTCTGGGGATGGATAGGAGGTGTTCTCAGTGATGTCACCGCTGATCTCTGGTGATGGATAGGAGGTGTTCTCAGTGATGTCACTGCTGATCTCTGGGGATGGATAGGCTGTGTACTCAGTGATGTCACCGCTGATCTCTGGTGATGGATGGGAGGTGTTCTCAGTGATGTCACCGCTGATCTCTGGTGATGGATGGGAGGTGTTCTCAGTGATGTCACTGCTGATCTCTGGTGATGGATAGGTGGTGTTCTCAGTGATGTCACTGCTGATCTCTGGTGATGGATAGGAGGTGTTCTCAGTGATGTCACTGCTGATCTCTGGTGATGGATAGGAGGTGTTCTCAGTGATGTCACTGCTGATCTCTGGGGATGGATAGGCTGTGTACTCAGTGATGTCACCGCTGATCTCTGGTGATGGATGGGAGGTGTTCTCAGTGATGTCACCGCTGATCTCTGGTGATGGATAGGAGGTGTTCTCAGTGATGTCACTGCTGATCTCTGGTGATGGATGGGAGGTGTTCTCAGTGATGTCACTGCTGATCTCTGGTGATGGATGGGAGGTGTTCTCAGTGATGTCACTGCTGATCTCTGGTGATGGATGGGAGGTGTTCTCAGTGATGTCACTGCTGATCTCTGGTGATGGATAGGAGGTGTTCTCAGTGATGTCACCGCTAATCTCTGGTGATGGATAGGTGGTGTTCTCAGTGATGTCACCGCTGATCTCTGGTGATGGATAGGAAGTGTTCTCAGTGATGTCACCGCTGATCTCTGGTGATGGATAGGAGGTGTTCTCAGTGATGTCACTGCTGATCTCTGGTGATGGATAGGAGGTGTTCTCAGTGATGTCACCGCTGATCTCTGGTGATGGATAGGAGGTGTTCTCAGTGATGTCACCGCTGATCTCTGGTGATGGATAGGAGGTGTTCTCAGTGATGTCACCGCTGATCTCTCGTGATGGATAGGAGGTGTTCTCAGTGATGTCACTGCTGATCTCTGGTGATGGATAGGAGATGTTCTCAGTGATGTCACTGCTGATCTCTGGTGATGGATAGGAGGTGTTCTCAGTGATGTCACTGCTGATCTCTGGTGATGGATAGGCGGTGTTCTCAGTGATGTCACTGCTGATCTCTGGTGATGGATAGGCGGTGTTCTCAGTGATGTCACTGCTGATCTCTGGTGATGGATAGGAGGTGTTCTCAGTGATGTCACCGCTGATCTCTGGGGATGGAGAGGAGGTGTTCTCAGTGATGTCACCGCTGATCTCTGGTGATGGATAGGCGGTGTTCTCAGTGATGTCACCGCTGATCTCTGGTGATGGATAGGCGGTGTTCTCAGTGATGTCACTGCTGATCTCTGGTGATGGATAGGCGGTGTTCTCAGTGATGTCACCGCTGATCTCTGGTGATGGATAGGTGGTGTTCTCAGTGATATCACCGCTGATCTCTGGTGATGGATAGGTGGTGTTCTCAGTGATGTCACTGCTATTCTCTGGTGATGGATAGGTGGTGTTCTCAGTGATGTCACTGCTATTCTCTGGTGATGGATAGGAGGTGTTCTCAGTGATGTCACCGCTGATCTCTGGTGATGGATAGGAGGTGTTCTCAGTGATGTCACCGCTGATCTCTGGTGATGGATAGGCGGTGTTCTCAGTGATGTCACTGCTGATCTCTGGTGATGGATAGGAGGTGTTCTCAGTGATGTCACCGCTGATCTCTGGTGATGGATAGGAGGTGTTCTCAGTGATGTCACCGCTGATCTCTGGGGATGGATAGGAGGTGTTCTCAGTGATGTCACCGCTGATCTCTGGTGATGGATAGGCGGTGTTCTCAGTGATGTCACCGCTGATCTCTGGTGATGGATGGGAGGTGTTCTCAGTGATGTCACCGCTGATCTCTGGTGATGGATGGGAGGTGTTCTCAGTGATGTCACCGCTGATCTCTGGTGATGGATGGGAGGTGTTCTCAGTGATGTCACCGCTGATCTCTGGTGATGGATAGGAGGTGTTCTCAGTGATGTCACCGCTGATCTCTGGTGATGGATAGGTGGTGTTCTCAGTGATGTCACCGCTGATCTCTGGTGATGGATAGGTGGTGTTCTCAGTGATGTCACTGCTGATCTCTGGTGATGGATAGGCGGTGTTCTCAGTGATGTCACTGCTGATCTCTGGGGATGGATAGGAGGTGTTCTCAGTGATGTCACTGCTGATCTCTGGTGATGGATAGGAGGTATTCTCAGTGATGTCACTGCTGATCTCTGGTGATGGATAGGTGGTGTTCTCAGTGATGTCACCGCTGATCTCTGGTGATGGATAGGAGGTGTTCTCAGTGATGTCACTGCTGATCTCTGGTGATGGATAGGAGGTGTTCTCAGTGATGTCACTGCTGATCTCTGGTGATGGATAGGAGGTGTTCTCAGTGATGTCACCGCTGATCTCTGGTGATGGATAGGCGGTGTTCTCAGTGATGTCACCGCTGATCTCTGGTGATGGATAGGAGGTGTTCTCAGTGATGTCACTGCTGATCTCTGGTGATGGATAGGAGGTGTTCTCAGTGATGTCACTGCTGATCTCTGGTGATGGATAGGAGGTGTTCTCAGTGATGTCACCGCTGATCTCTGGTGATGGATAGGAGGTGTTCTCAGTGATGTCACCGCTGATCTCTGGTGATGGATAGGTGGTATTCTCAGTGATGTCACCGCTGATCTCTGGTGATGGATAGGTGGTGTTCTCAGTGATGTCACCGCTGATCTCTGGTGATGGATAGGTGGTGTTCTCAGTGATGTCACTGCTGATCTCTGGTGATGGATAGGTGGTGTTCTCAGTGATGTCACTGCTGATCTCTGGTGATGGATAGGAGGTGTTCTCAGTGATGTCACCGCTGATCTCTGGTGATGGATAGGTGGTGTTCTCAGTGATGTCACTGCTGATCTCTGGTGATGGATAGGCGGTGTTCTCAGTGATGTCACCGCTGATCTCTGGTGATGGATAGGCGGTGTTCTCAGTGATGTCACTGCTGATCTCTGGGGATGGATAGGAGGTGTACTCAGTGATGTCTCCACTGATCTCTTTGCTATTTTCTATCTTCCGCACTCACCAGTATACGTCCGTATCCCATCTATTTTTTTCTTATGGGGTACAAGTGCTGATGGTTGGGCTGCTGACTTGCGTTTTCGGGCGGTCCATGTAACTGATGTAGCCCCTTGTAGGTCCCACCGTTGTCCCAGGTTGCGGGGTATCTGGTGATGCAGAGCGGTCAGTCCTGTATTATGAAGCACTGTCCGGTGTCGGCTTCACCCCACCTTATCTGGGTCTTGGATTATTTCTAGGCTCATTCAGCCTCTTGTTTTCTTCTGCTTTCATTAACCCTGTCAGGTCTGGTTATCACCTTATCTATGTCGCACTACTCATCCTGAGCTCGCTGTTTCATGAGCAGTTTCACACTAATGTGCAGTGTATTCTGCACATATTAGTCCGGGACTGTGGGAAGCCGGGTGACTACGTCCTGCAGCCGTCAGACAGTGTAAACGTGCTGCGGCCCCCCTCCCCAGTGGTCCCCCTCCCCGGTGGTCCTGCCCTCACATTTCAGCATTTGGACGATGACGTCACCCGCGTTGTTGCCGCGGCTCAGCGGGGGGCGCAGAGGTTCAATGCTGTTCTGGGAGCTTGATGTCAGCACTGACGGAGGAGGTAAGCGTCTCACAAAGACCCCGGTGACGGCCGTCCTGGACAGTATGCGGCCGCTGATGAATGGAAGACCCCTGAGATGTAAAAGCTGATGGAGGGTCCGAGCATTAATGTCCTAGTTTTCCTCTGCAGTCAGTTATTGTCTGTGGTCGGATTCATTCGCTGTGGGAAAGTTCCTGAGACGTTACGATGAGTGGATGAATCGTCCAGTGACGGACGCTCCACGTTTACTGTGTATACGCCACATCCCAGCACCAGATTCCCCGGTTATAAGCAATCTGCGGTCATTACCAGGGGATCATCCACAAATGTGCGGCCTGCAGCCAGGAGAACATCATAGGTGCAGCATTGTGAGACCGCCGGCGTCTTCGGGGTTGTCCACATCCCACACGGTCCGTCTGAGAGTGCCCCGGTCACCCTCGTACACCGCTGTCACCATGACAACTGTCCACATGAAGCATCTGATGATAATTCGGGGTGATTAGTGCTCACCCCGACCCGTCATCGTTGCTTGTCTCCTGTCTGAGCGGAGGTCACACACCTGGACAGGGACATGATTGCCTTCTCGCCCGTTGTAGAGCGCTGTGCTCGCCATCTCCCTAGCCTGCGGTGGCTGATAACAGTGGACAATGAAATCTGCAGCAGCTGGAGAAGGAAATCCCATGCCTGGATTGGCGCAGCTGACACGTCTCCTCACGGTTACCGGACACATCCGTGATGAACGTTGCAAACCTGGCCCTGAGTGTAGTTGTGAGCGCAGCATGGCGGCCGCTCCGCGGGGTTCATGCTCTGTGGGATTGGTTTAATGAGTGCGCTCCGGAGATGGTGGAACCTGTCTTCTGAAAACCCACGGCCCCGGCCGCTGCCCATCCTGCCGTGTGCTGGGGAAACCGTCCATGAATGGAATATATTATTACTAATATATGACCAGGAGTGAAACGCTGTCAGATCTGTGGGGTCCGGAGACGCCGGGGGGTGCACAGGCTCCGTAGCTTTCTATTGATGGTCACATGCTGTAGATTGGTGTGTAGACCTTTACTTTGTGCCCTTCTGACTGCGTTAGATCTGGCGGATTCCCACATTGTGCCCCCGTCTCTGGCGATGACTTGTGAAATTCCCCAGGGGATTTATTCCCGCTTGTGCCTCCTGTCACACATCGCGGCTCGCCGTCACCTGACCTCACCACGGTCATTTCCCAGGATGATTGTTGCTGGTCCTTTGGGCTTTTTCTATAGAGGGTCACGGCCTCGCCACTGCCGGGGCCCAGATACATGGGGTGAGGTCCCTTCTGGGGTGTCCTCGTGTAGTTCACAGCCTCACTATCCCGCGGTGCGAGGTTCTGGGGGTTTAATATGCGCGAGGATCTGTGGCTTTATAGAATCCAATGATTTGAAGTCATCGCCCCGGGGCGTTATGAAACCTGCTCATGACAAACTCCAATTTGCCTTTCCTCCGCTCCCAGCTGCTTACATTGGAAAGGTTTAACCTCATTAACAATGTACGTTCTGGAGGTTCTCGCTTCACCCTCCTGCTCTGTTTTCCACTGCAGTAATGAGCAGTGTTTTTGGACACAGCTGCCGGGGTGTTTAGGTTTTGGGAAGGGCACGGCCCCGTAGACCTCGGTGCCAGGCCATGTCTGTCTTGTATTAAACATAAGTACATCTGATCCCTGGAATCTGGAGGGTTGTCGCACTGAACCCATTCAGTGCCTGGAGGGGCCGCTGCACACCCCGGGAGCTTATGGCCAGGGTTTCTGGGGATGAAGAGGTTAATGGCGTCCTGTTCTGGAGAGAGCTGCGGTTTCTGAAATGACTCAGTGAACCGAATCCCCCAGCAGTGTCCCATGTTTGGAAGGCCGGGGACGGGACGTGCTCCGAGTTTTGTAAACTTTGGAGAAACAAAGATGGAAAAAAGTCCTCTGAATGTGTGGCCTGACATTGCCTATGTGTCCTCCTGTGATCTCTGCCACCGAGGCTGCAGTGTGACCTGAACAGAGTCCCTGGCGTCTCTGCAGCACTGAGCACAGAGGAGCTGCTCCGCTGTCCCAGCCATGGCTGCTTATTGTGGATGGAGCAGAGACTGTCGCAACCAGTGTTTCTACTCCTTATTGCACTTCTCTTGGAAAATCAAAA
The DNA here is from genome assembly GCF_048569485.1 of Anomaloglossus baeobatrachus. NCBI lineage: Eukaryota > Metazoa > Chordata > Amphibia > Anura > Aromobatidae > Anomaloglossus > Anomaloglossus baeobatrachus. The sequence goes on along the minus strand of NC_134364.1, from coordinate 4,742,597 downwards.
CCTATGTTTTGGGGGGGTTATTGCATTATGTGGCAGGAGATCACTGTGCGGCTCCATGTTTGCAGCAGCCCCTGAGCGCGGCTTTGTTCTCCGCAGCAGTCGTACATATCCGCTGAGCACTGCGGGGCGAGGGAGATATTCCGGTGTTCTCTGGCCTCCGCAGCAGTCGTACATATCCGCTGAGCACTGCGGGGCGGGGGAGATATTCCGGTGTTCTCCGGCCTCCTCAGCAGTCGTACATATCCGCTGAGCACTGCCGGGCGGGGGGGATATTCCGGTGTTCTCCGGCCTCCGCAGCAGTCGTACATATCCGCTGAGCACTGCGGGGCGGGGGAGATATTCCAGTGTTCTCTGGCCTCCACAGCAGTCGTACATATCCGCTGAGCACTGCGGGGCGGGGGAGATATTCCGGTGTTCTCCGGCCTCTGCAGCAGTCGTACATATCCGCTGAGCACTGCCGGGCGGGGGAGATATTCTAGTGTTCTCCGGCCTCCGCAGTAGTCGTACATATCCGCTGAGCACTGCGGGGCGGGGGGCATGTTCTGGTGTTCTCCGGCCTCCGCAGCAGTCGTACATATCCGCTGAGCACTGCCGGGCGGGGGAGATATTCCGGTGTCCTCCGGCCTCCGCAGCAGTCGTACATATCCGCTGAGCACTGCGGGGCGGGGGAGATATTCCGGTGTTCTCTGGCCTCCGCAGCAGTCGTACATATCCGCTGAGCACTGCGGGGCGGGGGAGATATTCCGGTGTTCTCTGGCCTCCGCAGCAGTCGTACATATCCGCTGAGCACTGCGGGGCGGGGGAGATATTCCGGTGTTCTCCGGCCTCCTCAGCAGTCGTACATATCCGCTGAGCACTGCCGGGCGGGGGGGATATTCCGGTGTTCTCCGGCCTCCGCAGCAGTCGTACATATCCGCTGAGCACTGCGGGGCGGGGGAGATATTCCGGTGTTCTCTGGCCTCCGCAGCAGTCGTACATATCCGCTGAGCACTGCGGGGCGGGGGAGATATTCCGGTGTTCTCTGGCCTCCGCAGCAGTCGTACATATCCGCTGAGCACTGCGGGGCGGGGGAGATATTCCGGTGTTCTCTGGCCTCCGCAGCAGTCGTACATATCCGCTGAGCACTGCGGGGCGGGGGAGATATTCCGGTGTTCTCCGGCCTCCTCAGCAGTCGTACATATCCGCTGAGCACTGCCGGGCGGGGGGGATATTCCGGTGTTCTCCGGCCTCCACAGCAGTCGTACATATCCGCTGAGCACTGCGGGGCGGGGGAGATATTCCAGTGTTCTCTGGCCTCCGCAGCAGTCGTACATATCCGCTGAGCACTGCGGGGCGGGGGAGATATTCCGGTGTTCTCCGGCCTCTGCAGCAGTCGTACATATCCGCTGAGCACTGCCGGGCGGGGGAGATATTCTAGTGTTCTCCGGCCTCCGCAGTAGTCGTACATATCCGCTGAGCACTGCGGGGCGGGGGGCATATTCTGGTGTTCTCCGGCCTCCGCAGCAGTCGTACATATCCGCTGAGCACTGCGGGGCGGGGGGGATATTCTGGTGTTCTCCGGCCTCCGCAGCAGTCGTACATATCCGCTGAGCACTGCCGGGCGGGGGAGATATTCCGGTGTTCTCCGGCCTCATCAGCAGTCGTACATATCCACTGAGCACTGCGGGGCGGGGGAGATATTCCGGTGTTCTCCGGCCTCCTCAGCAGTCGTACATATCCGCTGAGCACTGCCGGGAGGGGGGGGATATTCCGGTGTTCTCCGGCCTCCGCAGCAGTCGTACATATCCGCTGAGCACTGCGGGGCGGGGGAGATATTCCGGTGTTCTCCGGCCTCTGCAGCAGTCGTACATATCCGCTGAGCACTGCGGGGCGGGGGAGATATTCTAGTGTTCTCCGGCCTCCGCAGCAGTCGTACATATCCGCTGAGCACTGCGGGGCGGGGGGGATATTCTGGTGTTCTCCGGCCTCCGCAGCAGTCGTACATATCCGCTGAGCATTGCGGGGCGGGGGGGATATTCTGGTGTTCTCCGGCCTCCGCAGCAGTCGTACATATCCGCTGAGCATTGCGGGGCGGGGGGGATATTCTGGTGTTCTCCGGCCTCCGCAGCAGTCGTACATATCCGCTGAGCACTGCCGGGCGGGGGGGGGGGGGATTTTGCGGTGTTCTCCAGCCTCCGCAGCAGTCGTACATATCCGCTGAGCACTGCCGGGCGGGGGGGGGGATTTTGTGGTGTTCTCCAGCCTCCGCAGCAGTCGTACATATCCGCTGAGCACTGCCGGGCGGGGGGGGGATTTTGCGGTGTTCTCCAGCCTCCGCAGCAGTCGTACATATCCGCTGAGCACTGCCGGGCGGGGGGGGGATTTTGCGGTGTTCTCCAGCCTCCGCAGCAGTCGTACATATCCACTGAGCACCGCCGGATGGCGCGGGGGGGGGGGGGGGGGGGGTTGCGGTGTTCTTTGCTTTTAGGGGAGTAACCTGCTGCTTTTTCTCTTTTAAGCTGCTCTTTTCCCTTTAGCTTCTTATAAGCTGAAAAATAAGGAGCGCTGATAGTGTAATACCAACAGATCAGTGAGGTAGATCGGGAAAAATACACTCAGCTGAAATGGTTGTGATAGTCACAACCACTGATAGAGCATAGGATGATGGCGTCTGCTGCAGCCCCACGTGGATGTGCATACAAATCAGAGTGAAAAGGGGGTTAATGCCGCGCATCAGCCAAAATGAAGATGTTATAAACGTATTCTTTTATTCCATTACGCGTTTCGAGGATATACCTCTTCTTCAGGACCAGTGCATCAACATAGTATCTTTACCCTTTAGTTTCTTGGCTTTCAAAGCTCATGACCTCATTTGACCCTTTAAAAATCTTCCATCTTCTCCTTGAAATAAACAAGGTTGTGATTTGTGGGGTCCCAGGCAGCAGAGGGCGTGTTGATGACTGGGATCTGTGGGTGAATTGGAGCCATTAATAATGATTATTATCCCTGGACATCCCCTTTCATCATTCTCCCACATTCGCACCTTGCGTTAGTGACCCGGGACAGTTCGCTGCCAAGAATGGATAATGTTTAGGAGGCCCTCACCTGTCTGTGCTGCCGGTGACCTCTACAGCGCGTCCATTACCCCCGAGGGACATGATCATAGGGGATGCCATGATGGCCAGGGGCTGCTGTAGACCCCCGCCCCGTGCCTGTCAGGGCCTGCTGAAACCCATCTGGTCACGCTGCCTCATAGCACACTGTGACTTTACCAATACTTTGGGATTGGCCTTCATAGAACAAGTGATCAGTCAATTGCAGGTTAAAAAAGAAGGTTAAAAACAAAGTCTTTAAAATTATAATGAAAAAATATTATAATTCGAATCGTCCTCCTTTTCCCCCATTAATAATAAAATGAACATCAAACCCCCAGTATCACTGGGGCTTGGCTACTTCCCAGCCGAGATCTGGGGGTGCGGGGTTTGTGGGGTCCCCTCTGCACGCTGCGTCCCCAGACACCAGGAGTTTGGGGACAATCGCTACCAATGACAATAATCACTTTGTGCTCTTGAATTATTTCTCCGCTGGCCGGGCCGATATTGGGGCAGCGGGTTTGCGCTTGTTTTCAGCCGCCCGTGCGCACCCGGCGGTCGTAGTGATGTCACTTTCCGGACTCTTGTGTCTGGCAGCTGATAAATGAGCGCAGAAGCTGTGGGTCGCGCTGCCGTCCGTCCCCGCTCGTCTCCCCCGCCTGCTGTTCGTGGGCATGAAGGTGTTAATGCTGTAAAGTTGTGCTTTGATGGTGGCGTACATTGTAATTAACATGTTGGCAGATATATATGGAGTCGGTGTCAGTGATTTATGGATCCAGTATTTCTGTTCCTCAAGGTCTGTCTGTATTCGGCGTATATCATGGGCGGGGGCGAGGCGGCTCAGGCAGGACGCACAATCTGCACTGCCTGTCACATTTGATATGTGAGGATCATTTTCTGCATTTTTTCTGCACGGCCAGGCGTTCCGATCGCAGTATAGATAATGCAATAAGGGGACCAGTGGTTTGTGAACAATAAAGCACGGGGGGACATCGCGGCTAATCAATCACCTGCACTTTATGGCTGAGTGAATCTTGGCCGGGGAATGAGGTAGCGGATTTCGGTGTATCCGCTCGCACTGTAACAAACTGCCCGTCAGGTGCAATGGATATGTAATCTCATCCCCGCAGATGTGTCCGGAGATCCGCCGATTACTGCGCAGCCGATGTAGCTGGAGGAACTGGGATCTAGGATAAATGCTGCAATAGCGGGGACCGGTGATGAGGGCAGAAGATACCCCAACTCCCAGCAACCTGTACATGAGGCAAAAGAGAGGCCTGGGGGTCCTGCTGATGTGTGGGGGTCCCGGGACGCCAGTGCTGTGCCTCATGTGGACCCAGAGTCTGCTCCTCAGGTACACTGTGGAGACCCCACCAGCCAAGATACTCTGTTATTTCTGGCACTTATGGGGTCAGCGCACTGGTGAGGGGTGTTCTCATCGGCCTGGTGTTTGGCACTTATGGGGTCAGCGCACGGGGGGATTCCCATAGGCCTGGTGTCTGGCACTTATGGGGTCAGCGCACGGGGTGATTACCATCGGCCTGGTGTCTGGCACTTATGGGGTCAGCACACGGGGGGATTCCCATCGGCCTGGTGTCTGGCACTTATGGGGTCAGCGCACAGGGGTCTTTCCCATCGGCCTGGTGTCTGGCACTTATGGGGTCAGCGCACAGGGGTCTTTCCCATCGGCCTGGTGTCTGGCACTTATGGGGTCAGCACACGGGGGGATATTCCCATCGGCCTGGTGTCTGGCACTTATGGGGTCAGCACACGGGGGGTGGGGGGGGGTATTCCCATCGGCTTGGTGTCTGGCACTTATGGGGTCAGCGCACGGGGGGGGATTCCCATCGGCCTGGTGTCTTTTCACTTATGGGGTCAGTGCATGGGGGGGGGATTCCCATCGGCCTGGTGTCTGGCACTTATCGGGTCAGGGTACGGGGGGTGGGGGGGGATTCCCATCGGCCTGGTGTCTGGCACTTATGGGGTCAGCGCATGGGGGGGGTTCCTCATCGGCCTGGTGTCTGGCACTTATGGGGTCAGCGCACGGGGGGGGAGGGGGGGGAATTCCATCGGCCTGGTGTCTGGCACTTATGGGGGATTCCCATCGGCCTGGTGTCTGGCACTTATGGGGGATTCCCGTCGGCCTGGTGTCTGGCACTTATGGGGGATTCCCATCGGCCTGGTGTCTGGCACTTATGGGGGATTCCCGTCGGCCTGGTGTCTGGCACTTATGGGGGATTCCCATCGGCCTGGTGTCTGGCACTTATGGGGGATTCCCGTCGGCCTGGTGTCTGGCACTTATGGGGGATTCCCATCGGCCTGGTGTCTGGCACTACAGCCTGTGTGACTATCAGGGGTTGTCAGAGCCACGTAAACCTGGAGCTGAGTCCAGCGCACAGGGACCAGCGTGTTATACCAGCGGCATAGTCCTAGTCAGGACGTATGAGAGTGATGCCGGCCTCCGCCTAGCACAGTACACAGTGGGGGGTACATGCTGTACTGTGTGTAGTACTGTGTCACCCCCAGAGTGGATCAGCCGGGAAGCCCCATGGGTTCTTCTGACCTATCCTTTCTGTATGTGGTCAGAAGAGCTTGTGCGTGTCCCCCTCCATATTTATGTAACTGCAGCCATGTTTTATTTTGCTCCTGGAACCGCAGGGTGAGGCTTTGTCTTTTTCCACGGCTGCGGCTCCACCGGGCCACACACCCGCCAGAGGTCGATCGCTCCAGACTCTGCAGCCGCAGACCCTCCTTCATGTGCTTGGTTCATCTTTGTGTCCGTTATGGAGTGAGGGGCCGCGCTGGTGGATCTGGACCCCCATAACGTGGTCTTCATCTGGCACCACAGGAGCGTTACTTGTGGGACGTATAAAACGTGTCCCTGACTCCTGAACCGCACAGGATTATTAGTGTTAGGGGGGCCGCATGTCATGGACTCAATTACTGCGCTCTCCGGACGAGAACCACAAATATCTTCGGGTTAGATGATGATGATCCGCCCGGACCACCCAGATCACTTCAAGGCTCGCTGTCCAGGGCTCAGTGACCACCCTATAAATGAATGCTGTGGCCGCCTTTATCCAATGTAACCGCAAGGCTCAGGCGGCCATTACATCTGCTGCGTTAAGTCCCGCCTTCCTCCAGAGCTGCATTCACACTTCTGTTTATTGCTGTGGGAACTTTGTGCAGTTCTCCTCAGTTTTTCATGTAATTTGCCCGTAGTGTGAATGCAGCTCTGGAGGGTCAGACTTGTAACTTGTGCTTGGTACATAATTTCCAGTTGAGCTGTGAGGTTTGGGGCCGTGCGAGCTCCTCATACAGGCCGAGCATATAGATCTGTCTGAAATCCATCATTTTACATTGGACGGAGCCAACCCCATCACTGCTGTTCTCCATTAGACCCGCTGCACGTCATGGGCAGGTTCTGGAGCCGTCCGGACTGACTGACACCCGGCCCGATCCTGCGCATCGTGCTTAATGTCAGGATTGAGCTTCGTCTTCCATGATTTTTTATTTTAGATGTGATATTTTTTGTGACTCTTTTTTGTCCGGGTCCCGGATCTGAGCTGTGCTGGTTGTGCACGTATGTGGCGGTCAGGAGGGGGCAGGCGTGTGCCGCCCCGGAGGCCGGAGCTGTCGCAGATCAGGCCTTGTGTTTGCTTACTGGGCTGATAATCCCCTTTCTGATGAGTCAGTGGCTCTGGCACAGAGCGTTACCAGCCGACATCAAACATTGCAAGTTCCAATTGGGTTACTTGGCGTGGTGTGTGACCGTGCAAGTCATGGAATGTGTCCTGTGGCTCCGGCTACAACTGGCAGCGCTTCTGTGCGCTCGGCACAATCTTATGTACGCTTTTGTTATTTCTTTTATCTCGCCTTCCAAACCATACAAAGCCTTTGATCAAGTCAAATAAGGAAGAAAATGTTTTCCCATCGATTTCTGCCCGGCTGTGCGGTCATGGGAGCTGCAGGCCTTGGCGATGGCTCCTTGGCTGTTTCCTGCGACCTCGGATAATGAAGTGATTGAGCTGCAGATCCAAGAGAAATATCACTGGAGATCTGCTGATTGTCAGCGGTTTCTAATAGATCACACCCAGCTCTCCCACTTGTCTGAATATGGAGAGTACCGCTGTGAGCTCATGTAGGGGGTCTCTGCTCTCCCTCTCGTCTGATTATGGAGCGTTCCGCTGTGAGATCATGTAGGGGGTCTCTGCTCTCCCTGTCGTCTGATTATGGAGCGTTCCACTGTGAGATCATGTAGGGGGTCTCTGCTCTCCCTGTCGTCTGATTATGGAGCGTTCCGCTGTGAGATCATGTAGGGGGTCTCTGCTCTCCCTCTCGTCTGATTATGGACCGTTCCGTTGTGAGATCATGTAGGGGGGTCTCTGCTCTCCCTCTCGTCTGATTATGGAACGTTCCGCTGTGAGATCATGTAGGGGGGTCTCTGCTCTCCCTCTCGTCTGATTATGGAACGTTCCGCTGTGAGATCATGTAGGGGGTCTCTGCTCTCCCTCTCGTCTGATTATGGAACGTTCCGCTGTGAGATCATGTAGGGGGTCTCTGCTCTCCCTCTCGTCTGATTATGGAGCGTTCCGCTGTGAGATCATGTAGGGGTCTCTGCTCTCTCTCGTCTGATTATGGAGTGTTCCGCTGTGAGATCATGTAGGGGGTCTCTGCTCTCCCTCTCGTCTGATTATGGACCGTTCCGCTGTGAGATCATGTATGGGATCTCTGCTCGCCCACTCATCTGATTATGGAGTGTTCCGCTGTGAGATTATGTAGGGGGTCTCTGCTCACCCACTCATCTGATTATGGAGTGTTCCGCTGTGAGATCATGTAGGGGGTCTCTGCTCTCCCTCTCGTCTGATTATGGAGCATTCGGTTGTGAGATCATGTAGGGGGTCTCTGCTCTCCCTCTCGTCTGATTATGGAGAGTTCCGCTGTGAGATCATGTAGGGGGTCTCTGCTCTCCCTGTCGTCTGATTATGGAGTGTTCCGCTGTGAGATCATGTAGGGGTCTCTGCTCTCCCTCTCGTCTGATTATGGAGCGTTCTGCTGTGAGATCATGTAGGGTGTCTCTGCTCTCCCTCTTGTCTGATTATGGAACGTTCCGCTGTGAGATAATGTAGGGGGTCTCTGCTCGCCCACTCATCTGATTATGGAGCGTTCCGTTGTGAGATAATGTAGGGGGTCTCTGCTCTCCCTCTCGTCTGATTATGGAGCGTTCCGTTGTGAGATAATGTAGGGGGTCTCTGCTCTCCCTCTCGTCTGATTATGGAGTGTTCCGCTGTGAGATCATGTAGGGGGTCTCTGCTCTCCCTGTCGTCTGATTATGGAGTGTTCCGCTGTGAGATCATGTAGGGGGTCTCTGCTCTCCCTCTCGTCTGATTATGGAGTGTTCCGCTGTGAGATCATGTAGGGGGTCTCTGCTCTCCCTCTCGTCTGATTATGGAGAGTTCTGCTGTGAGATCATGTAGGGGGTCTCTGCTCTCCCTCTCGTCTGATTATGGAGAGTTCCGCTGTGAGATCATGTAGGGGGTCTCTGCTCTCCCTCTCGTCTGATTATGGAGAGTTCCGCTGTGAGATCATGTAGGGGTCTCTGCTCTCCCTCTCGTCTGATTATGGAGATTTCCGCTGTGAGATAATGTAGGGGGTCTCTGCTCTCCCTCTCGTCTGATTATGGAGCGTTCCGTTGTGAGATCATGTAGGGGGTCTCTGCTCTCCCTGTCGTCTGATTATGGAGTGTTCCGCTGTGAGATCATGTAGGGGGTCTCTGCTCTCCCTCTCGTCTGATTATGGAGTGTTCCGCTGTGAGATCATGTAGGGGGTCTCTGCTCTCCCTGTCGTCTGATTATGGAGTGTTCCGCTGTGAGATCATGTAGGGGGTCTCTGCTCTCCCTCTCGTCCGATTATGGAGCGTTCCGTTGTGAGATCATGTAGGGGGTCTCTGCTCTCCCTGTCGTCTGATTATGGAGTGTTCCGCTGTGAGATCATGTAGGGGGTCTCTGCTCTCCCTCTCGTCTGATTATGGAGAGTTCTGCTGTGAGATAATGTAGGGGGTCTCTGCTCTCCCTCTCGTCTGATTATGGAGAGTTCTGCTGTGAGATAATGTAGGGGGTCTCTGCTCTCCCTCTCGTCTGATTATGGAGAGTTCCGCTGTGAGATCATGTAGGGGGTCTCTGCTCTCCCTCTCGTCTGATTATGGAGCGTTCCGTTGTGAGATCATGTAGGGGGTCTCTGCTCTCCCTCTCATCTGATTATGGAGCATTCCGTTGTGAGATCATGTAGGGGGTCTCTGCTCTCCCTCTCATCTGATTATGGAGCATTCCGCTGTGAGATCATTTAGGGGGTCTCTGCTCTCCCTCTCGTTTGATTATGGAGCGTTCCGTTGTGAGGTCATGTAGGTGGTCTCTGCTTTCCTGGGGTCTCGGGAGTGAACGCTGGAGGTCCTCTATTCTGCTCAGGACTCCTGCGCTGTCGGGTGGAGCGGCTGCTCAGTCCCCAGATGGTCAGACAGGACTGTGGATGAAGCGGATGAGTCCTGTGCTGACTCTGGACTAGTCCCGTCTCTGGGGGAGAACGTCTTTAGGGAAGGGGTTTACTCTGCAGCAGAAACATTAAACAATGTTCTAATGAAAAGGTTCCAAAGTCTCCCCGTGTTGTTGCGGTGTCACAGACTGCCGTGCAGGGCCCCGGGTGGAGGACGTGCGGCTGATTGAGGGTTATCCCAGTAATAGCGTCTCCTCACTGCCAGGTTCTGCTGCTCTCCGGTCCATGCCGCCTCCTCTTATACAGAGAGCAATAATCCAGCATTAATGTGCACTCTATAAGCCGACCCGGTCAAGGGCCTCAGGAACTAATGAGCGTTCACTCCACCAGTTCTGCAATTGTCATTGCTTAGTGACGGTGCCCTCAGTCCCGGTGTGAGCGGGCAGAGTGTTGTCCCACTACCCACCAGGGCATTGTGAGCGGTCACGTCCACACAACGCCCTGTGAATGAAGGAGACCGGACTATATGGCCGTGAAAACTCCAGGGAATCGGCACTGTCCCCCTGGAAAATATTTAGCAATTTTTATCACCAGATTTCCTTTCTGACGTTCTGTAGAAACTTGGCGCAGAATGTAAATATTTCTTTGCTCGCGTTCTCAGTGATTGCGCCCCTCTAGGGTTGGGGTCACACATCGCTCGGACCGCTCTACGAGGGAACTATTTATACACAATATTGCAGCTCTCTCTTTTTCCCTGGAGGACCTGAAGAGGCCATACATTACACACAGCCCACTGTTTACAATGGGCACCATGTAACAGTGATTCCCCGGACAGATCCCCGCTGATCCCAGTAGCTGCTTACCGTGTGATCAGCTATGGTGATAAATGTGAGGCAGTGCATTGTGGAGCCGTAATCTAGTGGGTAAGGGGCATCGGTGGCCTTTCCTCACATACAGGAGTGATTAGTGGTCGATGGAGACCCTTATAATATGCGCTCATATGCCCACTGGTTCCCCCACAGGATTTGGGTTGGACCCTTGTCCCTGTTTTCTCCTTTGATGTCTTGGGGTCTGCTCATCTCGGGGATACTGCGCCCTGGAGTATACAGTGGAGCTGTGCACGTCGGAGCACTGAGGGGTTAACCCACGGGTGGACGAGCCCTACCAGCTTGTGCTGTGACTAATCTCACAAGTAGGATCTTGAGCCAGATCTTCATTTGTTATCTTGTGTTTCTTTAGCTGAAGGGAACTCCCAGTTAATGCCAGGCACTGCCAACTGTAGTGATCGGCATCCGTTCAAGTCACAAGACGCAGATTATTGCCACGTTTGTCTTCACCTCTCAGATACGATGTGTAATAAACCCCGCGGGATGCAGCAGAGAACGCACCCCGTGGTGACTGCTGCGCCCCGGTCGCCTCCACGCTTTTCTTGCCAGTTTCGTGCTGTCTACACCTGGGAAAGTAGAACGTTATCAGCCCGATAAGAACAGATGAGGAATGTTCTTATCGTCAATATTCTGATTACATTCAGATGCTGGCACTTTATTATCCTGCACTAAATTCCCAAATCCTGAATTTCTGCAGCTGTGATTCACTCCTGCAAGCGACCGATGGTCACAAGGGTTTTTCACGTCAGAAAGCCATCTATAGTCACTGCTTTCTGACAGATCTATGGTTTTCAGCAGTGCTCATCCTGAGCCTCCTGCTTCATTTGCCAGGACTACAGGTTGAGCTTCCACAGACAGAGCAACATGTAACTGTAGCGGGGAACATTATTGCCCTCTTTGATGGTCAGTATGAGAATCATAAATGGTAGAGTTGGAAGAGACACCTCGAGAGTGGTGGTGTTCGACCTCGAGAGTGGTGGTGTTCGACCTCGAGACTGGTGGTGTCCCACCTCGAGACTGGTGGTGTCCCACCTCGAGACTGGTGGTGTCCCACCTCGAGACTGGTGGTGTCCCACCTCGAGAGACGTGGTGTCCCACCGCGAGAGACGTGGTGTCCCACCGCGAGAGACGTGGTGTCCCACCGCGAGAGACGTGGTGTCCCACCGCGAGAGACGTGGTGTCCCACCGCGAGAGACGTGGTGTCCCACCGCGAGAGACGTGGTGTCCCACCGCGAGAGACGTGGTGTCCCACCGCGAGAGACGTGGTGTCCGACCCCTGGCTCACAGCAGGAGTCACTAAACCATCTCAGACAGCCTATGTGTGATGACTTCCATGGAAGGAAAACTCGCCACCTCTCGTGATCGCCTGTTCCACTCGTTGATCTCCTCCCTGTCCAAACGTTTTTTCTAATTTCTAATCTGTGTCTCCTCTTAATCCACTTCATCCCGTTGCTTTTAGTTTTTGCTTGTGCAAATGAGAAGAGCGCTGACTCCTCTGCAATGTGACAGCCCTGCAGATATTTTCAGATCGCTATTAGGTCTCCTCTCACTCTTTTTTTTTTTTTTTTTTTTGCAGGCTAATCATTCCCAGATCCTGTAACCATTCCTGATAGGACATGGTTTGCAGTCCGCTCACCATTCTGCTTGCTCTTGTCTGAACTTGCTTTTGTTTTTCTTTTTATAATGTGTCGCCCAGAACAGGACCCAGTTTTCTAGATGAGGTCTGACCACAGAGTAGAGGGGGATAATGACTTCACATCACTCTGTGCTTCTCTTACATCCCAGACTTGTGTTTGCCTTTTTGCTGCTGCATCACAGTGCTGACTCCTGTGCAGTCTGTGCTACAGGGTGGTCCAAAAGTATGGATACACGCTGATAAAATAAAAATAACGTTGAATTCAACATGGCGGCTTTGCAGAAGGTCGCCATTGGGCGTCACCCGACCTCAAATGTTTTGTCCCTCCCATGTGCTAATATGCCACAAACGGTAGGGTATATCCATACTTATGGCCCACCCTGTATTTTTATACCTACGTCTTTTTCTCACGTGCTGTTGCTTCACCTTAATCCTCCCATTCTGTAGATTCTTTTTTCATTTTTCTTACCCAGATGTAGGATTTTGCATTTCTCCCCGCTATAAACCATTTTGTTAGTTACTGCCCACTGTTCCAGTTTCTGTAGATCCTTCTCAATCCTCTCTCTCTTCTCTAGTATTATCTATTCCTCTGAGCTTTGTGTCATCAGCACATTTAATCAGTTTACCCTCAATTCCTTCATCTAAATCATTGATAACAATGTTGAACAGCGCAGGTCCCAGGACAGAGCCCTGTGGTGCCCACTTGAGATATTCGTCCCCTGGATGTGCAGCCATTTATGACCACTCTCTGGATCCGATCACTGAGCCAGTAATGAATCCACCGAATAGTTGTCTTGTCCATTCCAGACTTGGTCATTTTTGTTAATAAGGACGGTATGAGATACTTTATGAAATGCTTTGCTGAAGTCAAGATATACTATATCTACTGTGTTTCCCTGATCCACTCAGTCAGGGATTCTGTCATAGAAGAAAATGAAGTTAGTCTGACATGACTTATTAGTTACAAACCCATGCTAGCTCTGGTTAATCACTTCATTCTCATGCAGCTACTTACATAAATGTTGTTTAATAATTATGTAAAACAGACGAGCAAAGTATGAATAAATGTGGTAACAATTTAAAATGTAACCTTTAATATACCAATTAAAAGAGTAACAAACCACACAACATAAATGGTTGTAAAACCAACCTATTATTCAAGGAGCAATTTTTTTGCAGGCTCCTAATATTACCTATTCAGGACAAAACTCCACATATAGGCGGGAAGGACCAAATGATTTCCTCCCTCTGTGGTATGAAAAGTAGAGACAAACTAAAAAAAACTGTCAATCACAATTACCAGTGTTCAGCAAGGTCATATAAACAACACTTGCTAAATCTTATTATAACTAAGAAAGAAAAGGTGGTCCAATTTACAAGAGGGGGGAGCCAATTTTTTGTCTCACATTACCCCACAATTGGCCACCATCTGACCTTAAATGCTCCAGGACCTCCCAAACAGGACCTCCCATACTTTGCTCGGCTGTTTTACATATATTGGTGGAGCATACGACACTATATACATTATTGTTTAATAATTAGGTTCAAAAATCTTTCCTGGTATGAAAGTCAGGCTCACAGGTTCCCCGGGTCCACCTTCTTCACCTTTTTGAAGATGGGGACAACATTTCTCTCCTTCAGTCTTCTGGGATTTCTCCAATTATCCAAGAATTTTCCAAGATTTTGGAAATGTCCTCTGCTGTCTCCTTCAGTCCCCTGGGGTGTAATTCATCTGGAGCTGGAGAGTTGAGTTCATTTTTTAGCAAAGTATTATTCTTAAAAAATAAGTAGATATGGACCGTTTAGAATAGTGAGAATATATTAATAGTCTGTCCAAATACATGACACCATACAAAATAAAGAAATGTAGTATATGACGTGGGCAGGTCACAGGCACCTTAGTCCCTACCTTTTGGTGACACTAGTGGCCTCTATACAATTCTTTTTTTTTTTTTAGTTTTCTGTAGCTTCTGCCCCGTGCCCCAGTGTATCTTCCCCAAGTGTCAGTGTAGGTGGGGGGCACTTTTCTCTATAGGCTCCTCCATGTGTCACTGTAGGAGGGGCACTTTTCTCTATAGGCTCCTCCATGTGTCACTATAGGAGGGGGCACTTTTCTCTATAGGCTCCTCTATGTGTCACTGTAGGAGGGGGCACTTTTCTCTATAGGCTCCTCCATGTGTCACTGTAGGTGGGGAGCACTTTTCTCTATAGGCTCCTCCATGTGACACTGTAGGAGGGGGCACTTTTCTCTATAGGCTCCTCCATGTGTCACTGTAGGTGGGGGGCACTATTCTGTATAGGCTTCTCCATATGTAACTTTTGACGGGGGGCACTTTTCTCTCAGCTATAAATTGTAGAAAACAGCCGTGGTGAGGGAACATATCCAGCTGTAAGAAGAGCGTTCACATGAATCACAATACTATAACCTACAGAGCGACAGCACCATAATTGAAGGGTATAACTTTATTAGTAGTTACAATGGTACATTATGACAGCATGTGCACTGGTGTCGTGTTGACTCTTATGAAAATGCACCACTGCTTCCACAATTGAGCCACAGTCCTGCATGTGATATCAGACGTCACACAACGAGTGTAAAGGCCCCTTTACACATTATAACATCGCTAGCGAAAGGAGGAAGGTCTGTCCTCCGCAGTGATCTGACTACTGTATTGGACACAATGACAACCAGAGATTGGGCTAATTGGGAATTTTCTAATGACATGAAGAGATAGTCATAAGGAAGCGTCTCACCGGCGATATCCTTGTGATTATGGTGTCAGGGCCTAAAGTAGGGCCCCTCTAGTCTTCATTCCTCGACTGCTCAGGAGCCGTTTCTCCACACGACATTCACAGGCCACATGTTCCCCGTACTACTGTGAGCAGTCTGTGGGGACTAAATCTGCTCCTGTGGCTGTATCATCTCTGGACTTGTCTCCTGTGGCATCAGGGTCTCTGGAATGGTCTCCTGTGGCTGCAGCTTCTCCTGCCTTGTCTCCTGTGGCTGCAGCATCTCCGGACTCCTCTCCCATGGCTGCAGCGTCTCCGGACTCCTCTCCCATGGCTGCAGCGTCTCCGGACTCCTCTCCCATGGCTGCAGCGTCTCCGGACTCCTCTCCCATGGCTGCAGCGTCTCCGGACTCCTCTCCCATGGCTGCAGCGTCTCCGGACTCCTCTCCCATGGCTGCAGCGTCTCCGGACTCCTCTCCCATGGCTGCAGCGTCTCCGGACTCCTCTCCCATGGCTGCAGCGTCTCCGGACTCCTCTCCCATGGCTGCAGCGTCTCCGGACTCCTCTCCCATGGCTGCAGCGTCTCCGGACTCCTCTCCCGTGGCTGCAGCGTCTCCGGACTCCTCTCCCGTGGCTGCAGCGTCTCCGGACTTGTCTCCTGTGGCTGCAGTGTCTCTGGAATTGTCTCCTGTAGCTGCAGCGTCTCCGGACTCATCTCCCAGGGCTGCAGCGTCTCCGGACTCGTCTCCTGTAGCTGCAGCGTCTCCGAACTCGTCTCCTGTAGCTGCAGCGTCTCCGGACTTGTCTCCCGTGGCTGCAGCGTCTCTGGAATTGTCTCCTGTAGCTTCAGCATCTCCGGACTTGTCTCCCGTGGCTGCAGCGTCTCTGGACTTGTCTCCCGTGGCTGCAGTGTCTCTGGACTTGTCTCCATTGAGCACATCGTGGACATTATTGGTCGGTGATTACGCGGGAGCTGCCGGCAGTGGATCCTGATGATTTATATATTTCTCAGCAGAACCTTCCTCGGACGACAATTAATAACCTCAGTCATGGCGGCTGAGGCTGGAAGTGCCGGGATTTCTCAGACAGGTCTGCGTGACACCGTGGTCTGCGTGACGCCGTGGTCTGCGTGACGCCGTGGTCTGCGTGACACCGTGGTCTGCGTGACACCGTGGTCTGCGTGACACCGTGGTCTGCGTGACACCGTGGTCTGCGTGACACCGTGGTCGGCCTGACACCGTGGTCGGCCTGACACCGTGGTCGGCCTGACACCGTGGTCGGCCTGACACCGTGGTCGGCCTGACACCGTGGTCGGCCTGACACCGTGGTCTGCGTGACACCGTGGTGTGCGTGACACCGTGGTCTGCCTGACACCGTGGTCTATAACTGCTCTCCAGAGACTGAAAGCTTCTCACACAGTGTGAAGGTATTTCCTTTGCTGTGGAGTGGAGGTGTCGGATGATTTACTGCTCCCTGAGGAAACGATACATTATAACGGAATCAGTCAAGAGCCAGTCAGAAAGTCAAAGTATGACGGCAGAGCGTCCCCGGTACTAGACGGCAGAGCGTCCCCGGCACTGGACGGTGGCAGCTTCGGCACTGGACGGTGATGCGTCCCCGGCACTGGACGGTGGCGTCCCCATTACTATATGGTGGCGTCCCTCGCTGCAGGTGCGTGACGTCCGTGCTCATCGGTCCGGCTCATGCTCCACCATCACTGGCTGCAGCGTTCTTTCTATCTGACCTGTACACTTTGGTAGTGGTCACAGATGATGCTTACTACACGGTGCTATATTCACTCTGGTACCATGAGAAACCTCAATAACTAATCAGTCCAGAGTATGGCCGACCTAGCGGAATATTCTCCTGGGCCGCAGCAATGACAAGAGACGCAGCTTGTATAGTGACGGGTCTCGGCGGCATTGCAGAGGAGCCGGGGAGCAGAACCTTCCTGGACATCCCCTCTTAGTTAAGGGATAAATGCAGTCTGATGCCTCAGTGATTCCCCATTTCTGGGGGGTCTTTTTCCTGGGATCCTGTGCGGGCTATGCTGGGACTCCGGAGATGATGCCCCTCAGACACTGGCGACTCGCACGTTCCTCCTTATATCCTCATCATCTATCACCTCTTTCCTTCAGATGCAGGCGGCGTGTGCAGAACATTGTGTCCCAAACACCTCTGCTCATATTGGCGGTCCTCCAGCTGACACAGCCCCGTGTACCTGTCTGGGGGGGCTCAGGCGCGCCTCCCTGTTTTCTAGTGAAGCAATAGCTTGGCCTCCATTCAGATTACTATTAAATTTGCAAACTCCCCTTCCCTCCGGCAATCCTGAGCATGTGAAGCCAGGAGAGAACATGGCTCCACGTCTGATGGTGACACCTGTCACATTCCCCGGCCGGAGGGCATCCGCTCTTTTTGTGACCGTTGCGGCAGCGCTTGTGGCCGTAGATATCAGACCTCAGCACTGGTAGATATGTGGGTACATCGCATTCGTGGGGAGCACACTCTACAAGCTGGCTCATGTATTATTGTCAGGATAGCCATCCCCCGTGTTCCATGAGACATAGAAAAAACACAGTCATTTTGCCCAAACTTTTGCATGCCACTGTGTTTTGTGTATTCAGAATGTAGGGATGAAGAGGTTAATGCTGTGGCGCTCGGTGAGCAGTCTCCGGCCTCGTGGTGGTGGATCCGTCACCCGCGCCTCTTGGCAGGCCTGTGCTGTTGTTTCTGGGTGTCAGGAACAATCCGCTGGACCTCAGGTCTGATCTGCCGGGGCCTCGGGACACTTTCCGCGCTGAGTAGACACATCTTTTGTTCCTGCTTTTTTTGTTGTGTAATTTTCTGTGTTTTCCTGGAATCTCCGTGTTTCGGCCCATGTCAGTGCGGCCGGAGCGAGGCGTCTGTTCTCTGCGCAGCTCCTCTAGACTGGAGGATATCACATGTAATGATGCAGCGCGGACGCCGGGGCCGTGAGCAGCCATCAGGTGGTGCCAGCGTCTTGTGCGTGCCGAGGCTGCAGCCGGGGCTTATGATGGACGGGCCAGCACTTTCCTCCATTTTTCACATTTCATCCTTGCTTTGTGAAGTGTTCTTTAACCCCTTAAGGCCTGGGCGGTTTTAGTTTTGTGCTTTCTTCAGCGCTCTATTGGGAGACCCAGACGATTGGGTGTATAGCACT
Organism: Anomaloglossus baeobatrachus; assembly: GCF_048569485.1. Taxonomy (NCBI): domain Eukaryota; kingdom Metazoa; phylum Chordata; class Amphibia; order Anura; family Aromobatidae; genus Anomaloglossus; species Anomaloglossus baeobatrachus. The sequence continues at coordinate 4,724,603 of NC_134364.1, read as the reverse complement.
GCCTCCGGAGGCCACACAAAGCAATTACACTAAAAAGTGTAAGGCCCCTCCCCTTCTGGCTATACACCCCCAGTGGGATCACTGGCTCACCAGTTTTCTGCTTTGTGCGAAGGAGGTCAGACATCCACGCATAGCTCCACTGTTTGTAGTCAGCAGTAGCTGCTGGCTATATCGGATGGAAGAAAAGAGGGCCCATATGGGGCCCCCAGCATGCTCCCTTCTCACCCGTGGTGGTGCTTGTAAGGTTGAGGTACCTATTGCTGGTACAGAGGCTGGAGCCCACATGCTGTTTTCCTTCCACATCCCCTGGAGGGCTCTGTGGAAGTGGGATCTTACCGGCCTCCAAGCCCTGAGGCCGGGCTCCATCCACAGACCCAGAGAACCTGCTGGATTTGGAGCGGGAGTGCCGTTCAGGGACAAGGCCCTGCAACTTTCAGGTACTCTGTGTCCCCGGCAGGCACGGACACTCTCAAGGCTTGCTGAGCGTTATAGTGCGCCGGGGACAGTAGCGCTGTGCGCTGGGGTTAGGTCACTGCAGCTTTGCTGAGTGACGTTACATGTTGGGAACTACTGCGCCGACCGCTACTGGAGCGGCGGCGCAGCTGCGACTTGTGGTGCGCCGGGGACTTTGCGCCGACCGCGCTTTTACGGCGGCGGCGCTTCTAACTTTAGCCCCCGGCTTCTGCGGCCTAGCGCCGCTTCGTTCCCGCCCCCACCCTGTCAATCAGGGTAGGGGAGAGACGCTGCTCAATTGGCAGCGCCGAGGGCTGGAGCTTATTTACATGCTCCAGCCCTCTCACTAGGCACAGTGGGAAGCAGGCTTCCCGCTCTTCGTCTGTATACGCCCAGGGCCCGCCCCCCCTCTCCACAAGGACGCCGGCAGCCATTACACATGCGGTCTGGCTGGGGAGAGGCAGCAGGCTCTGGGAGACCCAGACTAAAGGGAATTCGGCGACCACACACCCGCTCCTAAGCGGGCGGTAAGCTGCACTTTAGTGCTGGCCCCACTAGTGCCTCAGTGTTATATTAGTGTACTTTTTTCTTAGTACCATATATATATATAGTTGCACTGTAAGGTCGCTTCTTGGCTGGACACCCTGTACTGCTCTGAGGAGGCAGCAACATGTCATCCGCAAAACGCAAGGGTGCCAAGGCACAGGCTGTGTACACTGTTTGTACTGCATGTGGGGCTGATCTACCGGCAGGCTCCAAAGACTCACATTGTATGCAATGTTCAGTCCCAGTGGCACTTCGTCAGCCAGAGCCTAATGTGGTGGTAGCCCAGGCAGAGACGCCTGTGAACCCTGCCCCGGTGACGGGGACAGACTTTGCAGTTTTTCCTGATAAAATGTCTGTGACTATGTCAAAAATCCTGGAGACCTTGCAGTCCAGGCCAGTTACTCAGACCATGGACACTGCTGTGTCTCTGCTCTCCGGTCCCCCTCAGTTGGAACTAATCCGTACTTCAAGGGGGTCTCAAGCATCACAGGCTGAAGTCTCTGACTCAGATGACAGTCCCAGGCAGCCTAAGCGAGCTCGCTGGGAAAGACCCTCCACGTCATCACACTGCTCAGGGTCTCAGCGAGAAGAGTCTCTCTGTGATGAGACTGAGGACGGTGATCAGGATTCTAATCCTGAGGCTCCTTTCAATCTGGATGCCCCTGATGGTGACGCCATGGTTAATGACCTTATATCGGCAATTAATAGACTGTTGGATATTTCTCCCCCAGCCCCTTCTGCAGAGGAGGCAGCTGCACAGCAGGAGAAGTTCCATTTCCTGTATCCCAAGCGTAAATTAAGTGCTTTTTTGGACCACTCTGACTTCAGAGAATCGATCCAGAAACACGACGCTCATCCAGACAAGCGTTTCTCTAAACGTTCTAAGGATACCCGTTATCCTTTTCCCTCTGAGGTGGCCAAACGCTGGACCCAGTGTCCAAAGGTGGATCCCCCAATTTCCAAGCTTGCGGCTAGATCCATAGTCGCAGTAGAGGATGGCGCTTCACTTAAGGATGCCAACGACAGACAGATGGACCTTTGGTTGAAATCTGTCTATGAAGCTATCGGCGCGTCGTTTGCTCCAGCATTCGCGGCCGTGTGGGCACTCCAAGCTATTTCAGCTGGTTTAGCACAGGTGGATGCTTTCATACATCCAGCAGTGCCGCAGGTGGCGTCCCTAACTTCGCAAATGTCTGCGTTTGCGACCTATGCTATCAATGCTGTCTTAGAATCTACGAGCCGTACCGCTATGGCGTCCGCCAATTCTGTGGTTTTGCGCAGAGCCTTGTGGTTAAAGGACTGGAAAGCAGATGCTGGTTCCAAAAAATGCTTAACCAGCTTGCCATTAGCTAGAGACAGACTGTTTGGTGAGCCATTGGCTGAAATCATAAAACAGTCCAAGGGTAAGGACTCTTCCTTACCACAGCCCAGAGCAAGTAAACCTCAACAGAAAAGGTTGCAGTCGAGGTTTCGGTCCTTTCGAGGCTCGGGCAAGGCCCAATTCTCCTCGTCCAAAAGGACTCAGAAAGAACAAGGGAGCTCAGATTCCTGGCGGGCTCACTCACGCCCCAGGAAAGCAAATGGAGGAACCGCTTCCAAAGCGGCTACCTCATGACTTTCGGCCTCCTCCCTCCGCATCCTCGGTCGGTGGCAGGCTCTCCCGCTTTTGCGACATTTGGCTGTCACAGGTCAAGGACCGGTGGGTAACAGACATTTTGTCTCGCGGGTACAGAATCGAGTTCAGTTCTCGACCTCCACTTCGGTTCTTCAGAACCTCCCCACACCCCAACCGAGCAGATGCCCTGCTGCAGGCGGTGGACTCTCTAAGAGCAGAAGGAGTCGTGATCCCTGTCCCCCCTCAGGAACGGGGGCGAGGATTTTACTCCAATCTCTTTGTGGTTCCAAAAAAGGACGGCTCCTTCCGTCCTGTTCTGGACCTAAAACTGCTCAACAAGCATGTGAACGCCAGGCGGTTCCGGATGGAATCCCTCCGCTCAGTCATTGCCTCAATGTCTCAAGGAGATTTCATAGCATCAATAGACATCAAAGATGCTTATCTCCACGTGCCGATTGCTACAGAGCACCAACGCTTTCTACGCTTCGTGATAGGAGACGACCATCTTCAGTTCGTAGCTCTGCCATTTGGTCTGGCGACAGCCCCTCGGGTGTTCACCAAGATCATGGCGGCAGTGGTAGCAGTCTTGCACTCTCACGGACACTCTGTGATCCCTTACTTGGACGATCTACTGGTCAAGGCACCCTCTCAAGAGGCATGCCAACTCAGCCTGAATGTTGCACTGGAGACTCTCCAGGCGTTCGGGTGGATCATCAACTTCCCAAAGTCAAATCTGTCACCGACCCAATCACTAACGTATCTTGGCATGGAGTTTCATACTCTCTCAGCGATAGTGAAGCTTCCGCTGGCCAAGCAGCGGTCTCTACAGACTGGGGTGCAGGCTCTCCTTCAAAGTCAGTCGCACTCCTTAAGACGCCTCATGCACTTCCTCGGGAAGATGGTGGCGGCAATAGAGGCGGTTCCGTTTGCGCAGTTTCATCTGCGTCCACTTCAATGGGACATTCTCCGCCAATGGGACGGGAAGTCAACATCCCTGGACAGGAAAGTCTCCCTTTCCCAGACGGCCAAAGACTCCCTGCAGTGGTGGCTTCTTCCCACCTCATTATCACAGGGAAGATCATTCCTGCCCCCATCCTGGGCAGTGGTCACGACAGACGCGAGTCTGTCAGGGTGGGGAGCAGTGTTTCTCCACCACAGGGCTCAGGGTACGTGGACTCAGCAGGAGTCCACCCTTCAGATCAATGTTCTGGAAATCAGAGCAGTGTATCTTGCCCTACTAGCCTTCCAGCAGTGGCTGGAAGGAAGGCAGATCCGAATTCAGTCGGACAACTCCACAGCGGTGGCATACATCAACCACCAAGGAGGGACACGCAGTCGGCAAGCCTTCCAGGAAGTCCGGCGGATTCTGATGTGGGTGGAAGCCACAGCCTCCACCATATCCGCAGTTCACATCCCCGGCGTAGAAAACTGGGAAGCAGACTTCCTCAGTCGCCAGGGCATGGACGCAGGGGAATGGTCCCTTCACCCAGACGTGTTTCAGGAAATCTGTCGCCGCTGGGGGGTGCCGGACGTCGACCTAATGGCGTCACGGCACAACAACAAGGTCCCAACCTTCATGGCACGGTCTCGCGATCAAAGAGCACTGGCGGCAGACGCCCTAGTGCAAGATTGGTCGCAGTTCCGGCTCCCTTATGTGTTTCCACCTCTGGCACTCTTGCCCAGAGTGCTACGCAAGATCAGATCCGATTGCAGCCGCGTCATACTTGTCGCCCCAGACTGGCCGAGGAGGGCGTGGTATCCGGATCTGTGGCAGCTCACGGTCGGCCAACCGTGGGCACTCCCAGACCGACCAGACTTACTGTCCCAAGGGCCGTTTTTCCATCGGAATTCTGCGGCCCTGAACCTGACTGTGTGGCCATTGAGTCCTGGATCCTAGCGTCTTCAGGATTGTCCCAAGGGGTCGTTGCCACCATGAGACAGGCTAGGAAGCCCACGTCCGCTAAGATCTACCACAGAACGTGGAGGATATTCTTATCCTGGTCCTCTGCTCAGGGAGTGTCTCCCTGGCCATTTGCATTGCCTACCTTTCTTTCTTTCCTGCAATCTGGGTTAGAAAAAGGTTTGTCGCTCAGCTCCCTTAAAGGTCAGGTCTCGGCGCTATCCGTCTTTTTTCAGAGGCGTTTGGCACGCCTTCCTAAGGTGCACACGTTCCTACAGGGGGTTTGCCATATCGTACCCCCGTACAAGCGGCCGTTAGATCCATGGGATCTGAACAGGGTACTAGTTGCCCTCCAGAAGCCGCCCTTCGAGCCTCTGAGGGAGGTTTCACTTTCTAGACTATCACAGAAAGTGGCTTTTCTGGTAGCGATCACATCTCTTCGGAGAGTGTCTGAGCTGGCAGCACTATCATCCAAGGCTCCCTTCCTGGTCTTCCACCAGGACAAGGTTGTGCTGCGCCCCATTCAGGAGTTTCTCCCGAAGGTGGTATCCTCTTTTCATCTTAATCAGGATATCTCTTTGCCTTCGTTTTGTCCTCATGCAGTTCATCGGTATGAGAAAGATTTACATTTGTTAGATCTGGTGAGAGCACTCAGAATCTACATCTCCCGCACGGCGCCCTTGCGCCGTTCGGATGCACTCTTTGTCCTTGTCGCTGGTCAGCGCAAAGGGTCGCAGGCTTCTAAAGCCACCCTGGCTCGATGGATCAAAGAACCAATTCTTGAAGCCTACCGTTCTGCTGGGCTTCCGGTTCCATCAGGGCTGAAGGCCCATTCTACCAGAGCCATGGGTGCATCCTGGGCATTACGACACCAGGCTACGGCTCAACAGGTGTGCCAGGCAGCTACCTGGTCGAGTTTGCACACTTTCACCAAACATTATCAGGTGCATACCTATGCTTCGGCGGACGCCAGCCTAGGTAGAAGAGTCCTGCAGGCGGCAGTTACCTCCCCATAGGGGAGGGCTGTCTTGCAGCTCTAACATGAGGTATTTCTTTACCCACCCAGGGACAGCTTTTGGACGTCCCAATCGTCTGGGTCTCCCAATAGAGCGCTGAAGAAGAAGGGAATTTTGTTACTTACCGTAAATTCCTTTTCTTCTAGCTCTTATTGGGAGACCCAGCACCCGCCCTGTTGTCCTTCGGGATTTTTGGTTTGTTTGCGGGTACACATGTTGTTCATGTTGAACGGTTTTCAGTTCTCCGAGGTTACTCGGAGAGGATTTGTTTAAACCAGTTATTGGCTTTCCTCCTTCTTGCTTTTGCACTAAAACTGGTGAGCCAGTGATCCCACTGGGGGTGTATAGCCAGAAGGGGAGGGGCCTTACACTTTTTAGTGTAATTGCTTTGTGTGGCCTCCGGAGGCAGTGCTATACACCCAATCGTCTGGGTCTCCCAATAGGAGCTAGAAGAAAAGGAATTTACGGTAAGTAACAAAATTCCCTTCTTTGTACACTTATTTACTGACTTTATTATTATTCTGCTGACATAAATGTCCCGTTTCCACTGTCACTGCGGTCGGTGTCCGGTGATTTGTGACCTGACGGCAGCTCCAGTGTTTCATGGACACAAGCTTCTCTGAGAGGCGCGTCCTCACCTCGTCCTGGCTCTCATAGACTTACATTGAGTCCTTGTGATGTAACGTCTGACTTTCGGCCATTCTGAAGTTATGGCACAAAGTGTCATTATGGGACCAGAGCGACGTTGAAAGATGATGAGGCTGCTCCGGAAGGTGAGTATATGACATGTAGCTTACATTAAAAGCGCCGCTCTCGCACTGATACCCCCTGGAGCGCTGCTTTAAGTGACACGGTTCATTGTACCATATGACGTTGGGAAAATGGCTAGAAGAATGGCGATCCGGCCAAATAGTGAAGAAAGAAAAATGCCGTTCTGCCGTAGTGTTTTTGGGTTTTCTTTTTGCGGTGCTCAATGTGCGGGTAAGAATGAGCTGGGAGAGGCGTTCCCGGTCACTGATACCGCGCGGTATGGTGATCATCATGGAAGGGTTCAAAAATGAAGACGTGCAAAATAAAACCAAACCTCTTGCCTTTTTCTTAGACCCTTAAATTCAGCTTTCCGTTGCGGGAGCCGTGTGTGAGAACTTGGGTAATTTAGCATGTGAGGGTTTTTGGGGTTTTTTTTAGCGCATTTTTGGGGCAAATCCGGCATTTAGAATGTTCTTTCCCATTTCCACACTTAATGTATTAGGTAAATATATATATATATTTTTAGGGGCCAATTCACATTCGCATATAATGCTGATTGAGTGCACAGAAGCTGATCGGCGGACGTCACACAGCCGGGCGACCGCTCTTCATGTGCACAGAGCGAGTGCCACAATCGTCAGCCTTTGCACAGAACATAGTCACCGGTTTTGGTGGCTCACACGGTTTATACAGGACGAAGCAGAGAACAATCATTTATGAGGACGAGGACAAATCATTTCACACAATGCACTAGGGTGGGTTTTTTTTTTTACAGTCTCCTTTTTTTGTTTGCTTGGCAGCCTGTGTAGACAAGGCCGGAACACACGACCATGATAATCGGCCCGAGTAATAATAATATTCAGTTATATAGCACTAATAATTCCACAGCACTTTACATACATTTGCAACACTGCCCCATTGATTTAGGAGTGTGGAGCAAACAGCAGTACCCGGAGGAAACCCACACACAAACACGGGGAGAACATACAAACTCCCTGCAGATGGTGTCCTTTGTGGGACTTAAACCCAGAACAACCAGCGCTGCAAGACTGCACTGCTAACCACTGAGCCACTGCACAGTGCTAACCACCAAGCCACTGCACAGCGATAACCACCAAGCCATGTGTAGTTGTCCATTGTACAGAACTGTGAATAAAAATGTTTTAAGCAGGTGAGAAAAAAATGCTGCAGAGTAAGAAGCTTCCAATAATAGAACTGTTATTAGTTTATTTTTTATCAATTAACAAGATGCAAAGTGACTGAAAAATGGAAATTCCCTTCATGTATTCGATGATTGCCCATCGCCTCAGTCAGTATTTGGTGACCGCCCATCTCCTCGTCTTCCGTATTCAATGATCGCCCATCTCCTTGTCCTCAGTATTCAATGATTGCCCGTCTCCTCCGTCCTCAGTATTCAGTGACCGCCCGTCTCCTCCATCCTCAGTATTCAGTGACTACCCGTCTCCTCCGTCCTCAGTATTCAGTAACCGCTCGTCTCCTCCGTCCTCAGTATTCAGTGACTGCCTGTCTCCTCCGTCCTCAGTATTCAGTGACCGCCCGTCTCCTCCGTCCTCAGTATTCAGTGACCACCCGTCTCCTCCATCCTCAGTATTCAGTGACTGCCTGTCTCCTCAGTGTTCGGTGACCGCCCGTCTCCTCCATCCTCCGTATTCAGTGACTGCCTGTCTCCTCAGTGTTCGGTGACCGCCCGTCTCCTCCGTCCTCAGTATTTAGTGACCGCCAGTCCCCTCCATCCTCAGTATCCAGTGACCGCCCGTCTCCTCCGTCCTCAGTATTCAGTGACCGCCAGTCCCCTCCATCCTCAGTACTCAGTGACCGCCCGTCTCCTCCGTCCTCAGTATCCAGTGACCACCCGTCTCCTCCGTCCTCAGTATTCAGTGACCGACCGTCGCCTCCATCTTCAGTATCTGGTGACCTCCCGTTGCCTCTATCACTTCTTGTTGTCCTTTGTACACAGGTTATTTGGGAGCTCGGTAGGAGGTTGCTCCTGACATCTTGGAGGTCTGACCCCGGATCCTCCGTGTATGGGGCCGGTGCGGATCCTCCGTGTATGGGGCCGGTGCGGACCCTCCGTGTATGGGGCCGGTGCGGACCCTCCGTGTATGGGGCCGGTGCGGACCCTCCGTGTATGGGGCCGGTGCGGACCCTCCGTGTATGGGGCCGGTGCGGACCCTCCGTGTATGGGGCCGGTGCGGACCCTCCGTGTATGCGGCTGGTGGAGGTGATGATCCGGCTGCGGAGCCTGATGAAATACTGAGGGGATTTATATTTCTCTCTCGTTAGTTGATTTGCATATTGATTGATAACCTATTAACCCTTTCATGTGTGTAGATTTTTTCTTCCCCTGCCTATGACTTCTGCACAGCCCTGTAAGTGTCTCCTTCGCTTTTCTTCCGCTCGGCCCGGCCTCCTGTTGTTGGTGGGATCGTGTCCTGCATTGACCTGGCAGTGTTCATTGTAGTTTGGGTTTGTGGCCTCTGTGCCCTGACAGTGACTTGTACACGTAGGAGCGGGCGCCCAGCATTGGACAGATTGTAGAGTCCTTGACACGCTCAGACAACACATGGAGGACGTGTCGAGCACTCAGGGCAAACAATGGGGTGACCGAGCTCGAATAATGAAAATCTCCAGTTACTGTGACACCGGGAACACGGCAGTGGGCAAGACCCTCCACCGCTGCCAGTGTCATAATGGCCCCTTCACTTGGCATGCACACGGCGTGCCCATTGAGACGCACAGCCACGGCCCCACATGGAATAAATCATGGCGCACAAAGGGCAATTTAATGGTTGTAGGGGCAATAAATAATGGCCCCACAAAAACTGACCTTTCCAACCCAAACACATTAATTCCATCCCAGTGGCCTCAGTGGGCAGAGATTGTGCTGACAATACAACCATTTGGTTTCTTTTTAGTGTGAATTTGGGGGACTGTGCAGGGAGGTGAGCGCTGGCACCGACGCCAAAACCCAACAGAAGCCGCGCTTTGCTTTAATTTCCTGCTACTCTCTCACCACCTGTATAAACTTTCCCGCGGTTAATCCAAAAGATTTTCAACGTTCCCCTTGAAGTTCCCGCTTCCTCCATCTGAAGGGGCCTCAACGGCAAAGACAGGATTTACATTCCCTCGGCTGCCAGAAGGAACACAGAGCTGTGTGAGAATATTACAGCTTGGTCACATGTGGAAAAGGAGCCAGATTCCCAGACGGAGAAAGCATCTCCAGCCCCGGCCGGCGCTCAGGAGTCATGGCTGCCGGCTCCTAACATGGACACATCGGCTGGAGTAATGGCTGCCGGCTGCTCACATGGACACATCGGCTGGAGTAATGGCTGCTGGCTCCTCACATGGACACATCGGCTGGAGTCATGGCTTCCGGCTCCTAACATGGACACATCGGCTGGAGTAATGGCTACCGGCTCCTCACATGGACACATCGGCTGGAGTAATGGCTGCCGGCTCCTCACATGGACACATCGGCTGGAGTAATGGCTGCCGGCTCCTCTTATGGACACATCGGCTGGAGAAATGGCTGCTGGCTCCTCACATGGACACATCGGCTGGAGTAATGGCTGCTGGCTCCTCACATGGACACATCGGCTGGAGTCATGGCTGCCGGCTCCTCACATGGACACATCGGCTGGAGTCATGGCTGCCGGCTCCTCTTATGGACACATCGGCTGGAGTCATGGCTGCCGGCTCCTCACATGAACACATCGGCTGGAGTAATGGCTGTCGGCTCCTCACATGGACACATCGGCTGGAGTAATGGCTGCTGGCTCCTCACATGAACACATTGGCTGGAGTAATGGCTGCCGGCTCCTCACATGGACACATCGGCTGGAGTAATGGCTGCCGGCTCCTCACATGAACACATCGGCTGGAGTAATGGCTGCCGGCTCCTCATATGGACACATCGGCTGGAGTAATGGCTCCTGGCTCCTCACATGGACACATCGGCTGGAGTAATGGCTGCTGGCTCCTCACATGGACACATCGGCTGGAGTAATGGCTGCCGGCTCCTCACTTGGACACATCGGCTGGAGTCATGGCTGCTGGCTCCTCACATGGACACATCGGCTGGAGTCATGGCTTCCGACTCCTCACATGGACACATCGGCTGGAGTCATGGCTGCTGGCTCCTCACATGGACACATCGGCTGGAGTCATGGCTGCTGGCTCCTCACATGGACACATCGGCTGGAGTCATGGCTGCTGGCTCCTCACATGGACACATCGGCTGGAGTCATGGCTTCCGGCTCCTCACATGGACACATCGGCTGGAGTCATGGCTGCTGGCTCCTCACATGGACACATCGGCTGGAGTAATGGCTGCCGGCTCCTCACATGGACACATCGGCTGGAGTCATGGCTGCTGGCTCCTCACATGGACACATCGGCTGGAGTCATGGCTGCCGGCTCCTCACATGGACACATCGGCTGAAGTAATGGGTGATATTCCAGGACCACCTATAAGTAGGGCGCGCTGTTATTAGCCTGTGCCCGGCCACGTTCTCCCCCATCAATGACTCCTCATCTCCTTCCTCCCTGTGATTTCCCTGTCAGTCTGTAGACCTCAGGCCACGTCTCTCCATATCTGAGAGGCCATGCTATTTTATTCCTTGTTCATGAGATGGATCAGATGCGAGCATATACTGACACGTCCTCCAGGGAAGACGCAGAATCTCGTCACTTACAGAATTGATTCCTGGCTTTATCTTCTCTGCAGCATTCGTTTTATAGCATCAGTGATATTCACCTTGAAGACGCTCATGGCTACAGGACCATAGTCTACCTTCTAGTTCTGCCGTTCCGGTTGTGGCCATGTACTGATCATCGCTGCTTTTTATGTACAGTATAGTTTGGATTCCCATAGCTTCCTATAAATAATAATGATTTCCTGGCATCAGCCACAACCCAAGGAACCTTCCCTAGAAGTTGCCCCATTGCCGGCCAGAAGTCCCCTGTACTGCGCCGGCCGTGAGGCTGAAGCGTGAGGCCAGCCTCCGTCTCTTCCGATGCTCTGTATCTCGCTATGACACTTGTGCCAAGCCTTGCATTTTGTGTACTTATTATTTCCCTGACAGCCATTCCATATCTCGCTGCTTCCTGCGCTCCCAGCAAAAGCTGCAAAAACTAATTTTACTGGAGCCAATTTAATGCAGATAAATCTCAATGAACAGCAGAAATAGGAACGAGAACGTTCCCGAAACAGGACACAGATTAGGTCTGACCGGGGAAATCACAGCGGGGAGGAGGGGGTTTATATGGGACACATGGAGCCTTGTGTGGTTTAAAGTCTGTGAGGAAAATAATCTTTTATTTCTCCTCGATGTTCTGTCACCCTTGTTGCCTGCAGCCTACTGAACGTTAATAGGAAACGCTGCACACAGCCATGTTTCTCCAGAGCTACATTGCACGCAGGCATGATCATCCAGAGCCACATTGCACACAGCCATGTTTCTCCAAAGCTACATTGTATGGAGCTATGTTCCTCCCCAGCCACATTACATGCAGTCCTGGTCCTTCCCAGCCACATTGCACGCAGGCATGATCATCCAGAGTCACATTGCATGCAGCCATGGTCCTCCAGAGCCACATTGCATGCAGCAATAGTCCTCCCAAGCCACATTGCACACTGTCGTAGTCCTCCAGAGCCACATTGCAAGCAGGCATGATCATCCAGAGCCACATTGTATGGAGCTATGTTCCTCCCCAGCCACATTGCATGCAGTCCTGGTCCTCCCCAGCCACATTGCACACAGGCATGATCATCCAGAGTCACATTGCATGCAGCCATGGTCCTCCAGAGCCACATTGCATGCAGCCATAGTCTTCCCAGGCCACATTGCACACTATCGTAGTCCTCCAGAGCCACATTGCAAGCAGGCATGATTATCCAGAGCCACATTGTATGGAGCTATGTTCCTCCCCAGCCACATTGCATGCAGTCCTGGTCCTCCCCAGCCACATTGCACGCAGGCGATCATCCAGAGTCACATTGCATGCAGCCATGTTTCTCCAAAGCTACATTGTATGGAGCTATGCTCCTCCCCAGCCACATTGCATGCAGTCCTGGTCTCCCCCAGCCACATTGCATGCAGTCCTGGTCCTCCCCAGCCACATTGCACGCAGGCATGATCTTCCAGAGCCACATTGTATGGAGCTATGTTCCTCCCCAGCCACATTGCATGCAGTCCTGGTCCTCCCCAGCCACATTTCACGCAGCCATGGTCCTCCCCAGCCACATTAAACGCAGAAGTGCTCCTCCAGAGTCACATTGCATGCAGGCATGGTCCTCCAGAGCCACATTGCATGCAGCCGTAGTCCTCCTGAGCCACATTGCACATAGTCGTGGTCCTCCTGATCCACATTGCAGGGAGCCCTGGACCTCTAGAGCAAAATTGCATGCAGCCCGGGTCCTCCCGAGCCACACTGCACGCAGCTGTGGTCCTCCCAAACTGCTTTCAGATGATGGGAACACAATCCCCGGAGAAGAAGAAAGAGCTTAGAGCCTAATGGCTGAAAAAGTGGCCTCACATATTTGAGTTCCTTTGAACCCACTTCCAATTTGTTCCTCACCTTGAGACCCCTCACATGTATCTGCACCTGCCCCACGCTCTGTACTATACTGATGTTCAAGTTCATTGGATGCTAGGCACAAAAAGCAAGTCTTGTAACTCTAACAATGGTTTAACAAATTTTCCAAGTCTGTAGACGAAAAACCTCCCATCAAAAGCGCTTGCAGTAAGGGTGGAGTTGTTTTTTTTAAACGGCTTTCAGCTCGATCTTAAGCCATGGCGACTTGATGAATCAATACTCTGTAGGAAGATTGATCTTGCGCAGCCTAGATAAGTCCATCAGGGTCTTCTCCACCGTTATCTTGATTGTATCAAGCCATCGGATTGCTGGTCTTCCTCTTCGCCTTATTCCTTCTCTTCTTCTGATCACGATGTCCTTCTCCAGTGATTGCTCTCTTCGTATAATGTGTCCAAACTAGGCAAGTTGTAGCTTGGTGATCTTTGCTTCTAGTGACATCTCTGGCTTGATTTGTCCCAGAATTGATTTGATTGTTCTTCCTGCCATCCATGGTATTGGTATCCTCCTTCTCCAGCACATTTTGAAGGTGCTGATTCTTCTTTGTCTAGTTTCTTTTTCGTCCTTGTTTTATATCCATATGTTCCTACAGAAAAGACCAGACTATGTAGGAGCCGTGTTTTTGTCACCAGTGAAATGTTCCTCGATTTGAGGACCTTTTATAGTGACTACATTGTTGATTTTCTCATAGCTATTCTTCTATTGATTCCGGGTGTCATTGTTGCATCTGGAGTGATCATTGATCCGAGTAGGTTGAAGTCCTTTACAACTTCATTTGTCACTGTCCATCTCACTTTTCCCAATCTTACCTGGCATTTGTCAATATCTCTGTTTTCTTTGTATTGAGAAGGAGTCCCATGTTTCATCTTTCCATATTGACCTCTGTAATAAGTCCTTCATTCCATCTCTGCTTGTTATCAATGTTGTATTTATTGTCTACGCATTTAAGATTGTTGATGATTCGTGCAGCACTTTTGATTCTTTCTTTTTTTTCGGCAAGTCCAGCCTTCCGAAAACTAGCTTCTGCATATAAATTGTCTAGAAATGGTGGCCGGATGCCGCCTTGTCTGATGCCTCGCTCTATGAACCATGCCGGGTCACCGTACTCTGTACGGACTTTTGCTTCTTGGTGGATGTAAAGGTTCCCGATGAGTCTGATGAGATGGTTCAGCACACCCAGATCCTTCATGGTATTCTAGAGTTTCTGGTGATCAACAGTGGAAGGCTTTGCTGTAGTCGATAAGGCACACATTGATCTTGTTATCTTTTTTGGTCTTTTCCATTAAACATCTTTTGTCCACAGTTTACATCTCCTGCTTCTCGGCCTATTCTGAATCCTGCTCATTCCTCTGGCCGCTCCTTGTCACAGTAAGGCTGTAACCATCTTTGTAGGATCTTGAGGAGTATTTTGCTGACACGAGGTCTGAGCGCAGTAGTCCGACAGTTTCCACAGATGTTTGTTTTCTATTTCTGTACATATCTTTTGGTAATGAAGTTCTTTGTCTGCTCGAATGGCTCTTTAGTCTTTTACTGATGTTTTCTGCGTCCTGCTTGTTAGCATTTGCTTTTGCCACTTGTCTTTGTTCAAAGATCTTTAAGGTCTCTTCTGTTAATCATGGCTGTGGGGGTCTCTTCTGCTAACCATGGCTGCGGGGGTCTCTTCTGCCTCGGTTACCTTTCTAGCTTCTTCAGTAATAATAGTCTATATGTGTCTAGAATTACTCCGGCTTTGTTTCATCTGTGTCCAGAAATATAAATCTGATGTGCAGATTGTTGCAAAATAAAGGGGTTGTAGAACACAGAAATGCCTTCAGGAAGATTGACCATATCCGATTCAATGATTTGTATGGCTAAAGCCTGCTTTACATGTTACGATTCTGCATACGATATCGTATGCGATCGTAACTGCCCCCATCGTATGTGCGGCACGTTCAATTTGTTGAATGTGCCGCACAAACGATTAACCCCCGTCACACGTACTTACCTTCCATACGACCTGCCTGTGGGTGGCGAACGTCCACTTCCTGAAGTGGGAGGGACAGTCGGCGTCACGCGGCAGCCGGCCAATAGAAGCGGAGAGGCGGAGATGAGCGGGACGTAAACATCCCGCCCACCTCTTTCCTTCCGCATTGCTGGCCGGGAGCCGCTGGACGCAGGTAAGATCTGTTCATCGCTCCCGGGGTGTCACACACTGCGATGTGTGCTACCCCAGGTACGATGAACAACCTGACGTTCAATTCATGAGATATGAACGACGTGCGTGTGATGAACGTTTTAACGTTCAATCGCACGTACCTGTCACACACTGCAATGTAACTTACGGTGCCGGATGTGCGTCACTTACGAAATGACCCCGCCGACACATCGTAAGATACATTGCAGCGTGTAAAGCAGCCTTAAGGCTGGTGGGTTGTACTGGACGGCTGGTTATTTTGTCTCATGAACTGTGAGGCCTGTGATTAGTTGCATTGCTCAGGTGCCTGAAGTCATCAGACGCATGTATGATGCCATCATTAGTCTGCCTCATCACATTCTCCACCATTTAATTATATATTTTTGTTAGTAACTGAACAAACCCTTTAAAGAGAATGTCAACGTCAGTACAGGCAGCAGGATCGTCCCTCCTGAGCCGTCTGTACGGGCGGCGGGATCGTCCCTCCTGATCCGTCTGTACGGGCGGCGGGATCGTCCCTCCTGAGTCTATACGGGCGGCAGGATCGTCCCTCCTGAGCCGTCTATACGGGCGGCAGGATCGTCCCTCCTGAGCCGTCTGTACGGGCGGCAGGATCGTCCCTCCTGAGCCGTCTGTACGGGCGGCAGGATCGTCCCTCCTGAGTCTATACGGGCGGCAGGATCGTCCCTCCTGAGCCGTCTATACGGGCGGCAGGATCGTCCCTCCTGAGCTGTCTGTACAGGCTGCAGGATCGTCCCTCCTGAGCCGTCTGTACGGGTGGCAGGATCGTCCCTCCTGAGTCTATACGGGCGGCAGGATCGTCCCTCCTGAGCTGTCTGTACAGGCTGCAGGATCGTCCCTCCTGAGCCGTCTGTACGGGTGGCAGGATCGTCCCTCCTGAGTCTATACGGGCGGCAGGATCGTCCCTCCTGAGCCGTCTATACGGGCGGCAGGATCGTCCCTCCTGAGCTGTCTGTACAGGCTGCAGGATCGTCCCTCCTGAGCCGTCTGTACGGGTGGCAGGATCGTCCCTCCTGAGTCTATACGGGCGGCAGGATCGTCCCTCCTGAGCCCTCTGTACGGGCGGCAGGATCGTCCCTCCTGAGTCGTCTGTACGGGCGGCAGGATCGTCCCTCCTGAGCCGTCTGTACGGGCGGCAGGATCGTCCCTCCTGAGTCTATACGGGCGGCAGGATCGTCCCTCCTGAGCCGTCTATACGGGCGGCAGGATCGTCCCTCCTGAGCTGTCTGTACAGGCTGCAGGATCGTCCCTCCTGAGCCGTCTGTACGGGTGGCAGGATCGTCCCTCCTGAGTCTATACGGGCGGCAGGATCGTCCCTCCTGAGCCGTCTATACGGGCGGAAGGATCGTCCCTCCTGAGCCGTCTGTACGAGGAGCAGGATCGCCCCTCCTGAGCCGTCTGTACGAGGAGCAGGATCGCCCCTCCTGAGCCGTCTGTACGAGGAGCAGGATCGCCCCTCCTGAGCCGTCTGTACGGGCGGCGGGATCGTCCCTCCTGAGCCGTCTGTACGGGTGGCAGGATCGTCCCTCCTGAGCCGTCTGTACGAGGAGCAGGATCGTCCCTCCTGAGCCGTCTGTACGAGGAGCGGGATTGCCCCTCCTGAGCCGTCTGTATGAGGAGCAGGATCGTCTCTCCTGAGCCGTCTGTACGAGGAGCAGGATCGTCCCTCCTGAGCCGTCTGTACGAGGAGCAGGATTGTCTCTCCTGAGCCGTCTGTACGAGGAGCAGGATCGCCCCTCCTGAGCCGTCTGTACGAGGAGCAGGATCGCCCCTCCTGAGCCGTCTGTACGAGGAGCAGGATCGCCCCTCCTGAGCCGTCTGTACGGGCGGCGGGATCGTCCCTCCTGAGCCGTCTGTACGGGCGGCGGGATCATCCCTCCTGAGCCGTCTGTATGAGGAGCAGGATTGTCCCTCCTGAGCTGTCTCTACGGGTGGCAGGATCGTCCCTCCTGAGACGTCTGTACGAGGAGCAGGATCGTCCCTCCTGAGCCATCTGTATGAGAAGCAGGATCGTCCCTCCTGAGCCCTCTGTATGAGGAGCAGGATCATCCCTCCTGAGCCCTCCTGTATGAGGAGCAGGATCGCCCCTCCTGACCTGTCTGTATGGGCGGCGGGATCGTGTCTCCTGAGCCCTCTGTATGAGGAGCAGGATCGTCCCTCCTGAGCCGTCTGTACGGGCGACGGGATCGTCCCTCCTGAGCCGTCTGTACGGGCGGCGGGATCGTCCCTCCTGAGCCGTCTGTACGGGCGGCGGGATCGTCCCTCCTGAGCCGTCTGTATGGGCGGTGGGATCGTCCCTCCTGAGCCGTCTGTACGGGCGGTGGGATCGTCCCTCCTGAGCCCTCTGTATGGGCGGTGGGATTGTCCCTCCTGAGCTGTCTGTACGGGCGGCAGGATCGTCCCTCCTGAGCTGTCTGTACGGGCGGCGGGATTGTCCCTCCTGAGCTGTCTGTACAGTTTTTTTTGTATATGTAAATGAGCTGTTAGGATCTATGGGCGGGACAATGATTCCCCTGATCCTCCGCCTCCAGAGCGCATTATAAATGACAGGGAGCGTTAGCAGTGTGAGCCATGTAGATGAGGAGAGGACTGTCAGTCATTACATGCGCTGACCTTTGCTGTCTTGTGATTTGCAGAGCTCCTGGACAAGACGCGCAGACAAGATGAGGAGATGTGGCTGCTGCAGGTGAGTGACGCCTCCGGGCTCTTCCTCCGTGTGTGGATAATGCAGCGGCTGTGTTCTGGGATCAGCGTGCTCCCGGCTGTATTTTCTGGGTTGCTCTGACCTCTGTGTAAAGGCTCGGAGGATAACGAGCTCTGTATGACTGTGGAACATCTGAATACTTCTCAATGTTCTGCAATTTGAGTGTAATTATTGGAGCCATTACAGCTCGGTGGCGGAGATGAGGACGACGTCTCTCACAGTCGCTCTATTATACGTTTGTCTGAAGATCGCTGGGAGGAAGCGTTTCATCTCCATTTGTAGCATTTTGTATTGAGGACGCTCCGCTCCCCTCTGTATTTCCTCCAGTTATGAATTGCGGCACACATCTCACACGTCTGGCTTTTATGTGGAGGATCTGCTTGTTTCAATGATCCACAATGACCATAGACGTTAGGAGAAAGTTTCCTCCGTCAGTCAGAACGGCTATTTCTTTTTTTGTAATTGTGAAGTTTACAATCACGGACACCATTTCAAGATCTCTGCTTGCTGAGGAATTGCTGCAGAACTGTAAGGCGGGCTTTGCACACTACGACATCGCAGCCCGATGCTGCGATGCCGAGTGTGATAGTGCCCGCCCCCGTCGCAGCAGCGATATGTGGTGATAGCTGGCGTAGCGAAAGTTATCGCTACGCCAGCTTCACACACACACTCACCTGCCGTGCGACGTCCCTGTGGCCGGCGACCCGCCTCCTTGTTAAGGGGGCGGGTCGTGCGGCGTCACTGCGACGTCACACGGCAGGCAGCCAATCAGAGCGGAGGGGCGGAGATGAGCAGGATGTAAACATCCTGCCCACCTCCTTCCTTCCGCATATCCTACGGAAGCCGCAGTGAGGCCGGTAGGAGACGTTCCTCGCTCCTGCGACTTCACACACAGCGATGTGTGATGCCGCAGGAGCGAGGAACAACATCGGAGCGTCGCGTCAGCGTAATCATGGATTACGCCGACGCTGCACTGATGATACGATTACGACGCTTTTGCGCTTGTTAATCGTATCATCCAGCCTTTACACACTGCGATGTCGCATGCGATGCCGGAAGTGCGTCATTTTCAATTTGACCCCACCGACATCGCACCTGCGATATCGCAGTGTGCAAAGTGCCCCTTAGAAACTTCTTTTACAGCAATCTAAACCATAAGGCTGTGTTCACACAGGGTGTTTTTGCTGTTTTTTTTTTCTTTCTTCTGCATCCAAACCTTATCTTGTGCAGGAAATCTCCTGCTGGTTTTCTGCTTTTTTGTTTATGGTTTTTGGCCATGCCTTTGGTGCGGTTTTTTTTTTGTCCTTTTTTCAGTGTTTTTTTTTTCTTCTTGTTTTTTTGCACTAGTGATGGCTGGACTAAGACTGGCTTTGCACACTGTGACATCGGTAACAATGTGTTACCGACGCTGCAGCGATAGTCCCCGCCCCCGTAGCAGGTGCGATATCTTGTGATAGCTGCCGTAGCGAACATTATCGCTACGGCAGCTTCACATGTACTCACCTGTCCTGCGACGTCGCTCTGGCCGGCGACCCGCCTCCTTACTAAGGGGGCGGGTCATGCGGCGTCACAGCAACATCACACGGCAGGCGGCCAATAGAAGCGGAGGGGCGGCGATGAGTGGAACGTAAACATCCCGCCCACCTCCTTCCTTCCGCATAGCCGGCGTGAGACGCAGGACGCAGGTAAGGAGATGTTCCTCGCTCCTGCGGCTTCTCACACAGCGATGTGTCCTGCCGCAGGAACGAGGAACAACATCGTACCGTCGCAGTAGCGGCATTATGGAAATGGTGGACCCTACACCGGTCATACGATAACAACGCTTTTGCGCTCGTTAATCGTATGTAAAAGGCTTTACACACTACTATGTCGGGAGCGACGCCGGATGTGCGTCACTTTCGATTTGACCCCACCGACATCGCACCTGCGATATCGTAGTATGCAAAGCTCGTCTAAGTCCAGACCCGGAGAGATTCAAGAGTACCCGAGTGGTGGGCCGGGGATTGATTTGGATCTGGCACTCGGGTAATAAAAAAAAAAAAAAGCATAATAAAAACTAAAAATCAAGAAAAATAAATTTATCAAGCATTTTATACTTCCCAATCTCCGGCGCAGCTGTACCTGCTCCCACGACCCCTCCTGCTACTTCCGAGTCCGCTCTTTAGCCTCATACATATTCACGGTTTCCCTGCCCACCGGCATCTGTGATTGGCTGCAGTCAGACGTGCCCCCACCCTCAGTGATAGCATGTCTAACGGCTTCCAATCACAAATATATCAAAAAGACTGACCCGCACATCCAACAGGTGTGAACAGCTGCCAGCTGAAAACACATTATAACTACAAAATACATACAGCTGCACTGTATAATGCTAACAATGAATAAGGGAACTCTGGTATTGCACAACTGCTTGAGGAATATTTTAGAAAAAAAGAGATCCTTGGCTTTTGTATTGGCCAATGGATGTGACCTGTTAACCAACGGCAAGGTGATCTCAATATACCGTGATCCTAACTTAAATGCTTCTATCTGGGCTTAAAAATTGGCATAGGGTTCCCCCATATTATGTTACCCAGCACAGGTAAAGCCTATGGCTACAGTGTGAAGCCCCCAGCCGTGTGCTTATCTTGTCTGTGTATCAAAATAAGAGCATGTGTTTTTGTTTTTTTTTTTGTACAAACTATTTAAATAAATAACTTTACAAGCCAACGTCTGGTCCCCCCCAATTTTAATACCCAGCCAAGATCAAGCCCTACAACTGGGGGCTGGTATTCTCAGGCTGGGGAGACCCATACTAGCAGCCTGCAGGCACCCAGAATTGTCACATCCTTTAGATGTGACAATCCCAGCACTTTACTCGGCTCTTCCTGATTGCCCTGGTGCGGTGGCAGCTGAGCTAATAAGGGTTTAATTGCAGCTCACAGCTGCCACTAAGCCCTAGATCAGTAATTGGAGGCGTCGATGTTTAAGTGAAAATGTTTAAGTGAAAGTAAACAAACAAACTCAAACATCAGAAAAAAATCCTTTTCTTTTTTTTTAAATACATCACAAATATACACCCTATTTCACCACTCCCCCCCCCCCCCCCCAACAACCCTGCAGGTCCGACATAATCCATGCGAGGTCCCACAATGATTCCAGCTCTGCTACATCTGAAGCTCACAGCGAGCGCCATAGAACATGATCGCCTCCAAAAAACAAGGAGGGTGACAACAGTCAGGAAAACAGCAGATATTTTGTGTGTAGAAGAGATTTCAGGAACCTCATAGGCATTGCTTGGACTGTGAAGGCAGCATTTTATGAGCATGGATTTGCATAAAACCAAGGCAAAAACCCTGCTAAAACACATCAATCCCGCCCTGTGTGAACACCCCCTAATGATCTCCTCACGGCTGGCCTCTGTTGGCCTTGTTCGGTGGTTCGACCTGGGCTGCGTTCACACGGTGCGGCTTTTCAGGCAGCTTCACACGCTGCGTCTTTATGAAGCTATTGAGGCCAAAACGATGCATTTTTACTGTGACACTGAAGCCATTTTGATTCAATTTTGTAGACGAGCACCTTGGGCACAATGTGTGAACACGGCCCAGGTCTCCTGCTTCCCCGAGGTCACAGACCATGTCACTGCAGAACATCGCACTGCTCCCCGCAGACCTCAATAGGAGTCATGATGGCTGTGCCCGCGGGGGCAGGGGACCCTGTAACACCTTATAATGGCAGCAGTCATGTGATTGATGTATCGGGTGGGCTGGTGACATTTCTGTTTTTCCCCCCAGGATCGGGTCGTGGATCTGGAGCGGGTGAGTTCTTTATCTCATATGTCTTCTGCAGAGAACGTCTTATATAGCCATAGGGGAGCGTGGACAAGCGAGTGCCCCGAGTAATGGGGTCTGTGAGGCTCAACATGGAGAGTATATGTGGGGTCCACTGCCCCCCGAGTGATGGGGGATTGTCTGGAGATTATATGTGGGGTCCGCTGTCCCCCAAGTAATGGGGGATTGTCTCTGAGTGGGGGCAGTGCTCCATGTCTGTGTGGTTTAGCTGGTAGGGTGAAGCCCCCCAGTCTGTGGTGTGCTTTTTCGGGGTGTTTGTAGTGTGATTTTTTTTGGGGGTGTTTGTAGTGTGATTTTTTTTGGGGTGTTTGTGATGTGATTTTTTTGGGGTGTTTGTGTTGTGATTTTTCGGGGTGTCTGTGGTGTGATTTTTTTTGGGGTGTCTGTGGTGTGATTTTTTTGGGGTGTCTGTGGTGTGATTTTTTTGGGTGTTTGTGCTGTGATTTTTTGGGGTGTTTGTGGTGTGATTTTTCGGGGTGTTTGTGGTGTGATTTTTTGGGGTGTTTGTGGTGTGATTTTTTTTGGTGCTTTCCTGCTGTCGGGCTCCTTACACGCTCCAGTTGTACTTTGGCCATTACACTGGAGTCTGGCCGTACGTATCTGCAGACGGCTCCCCACTTTGTTACCCACATACAGTTACATTGTGGTCTCTACGTGTTACCGTACAACAACAAGGAGAAACAATCTGTTGCTAATTCTATCATTTTTTGCGTTTTTTTTAGATAATGGTGAGCGAGCATGCACGCATTCTAGCTTATGAAGAGTTAAGGGTGCTTTACACGCTGCGATATTGCTAGTGATGTCGAGCGCAATAGCTCCCGCCCCCGTCGTTCGTGCAACATTTGGTGATCGCTGTCGTAGCGAACATTATCGCTACGGCAACATCACACGGACTTAAAATAGAATGTATTAACAAAAATGTATTCTGCACACAAACAACACAAAAATAGATAGAAATTATTGTTGCCTATATTAACCAATGAGAGCTCAGATTAATTAACTGTAGCAAAATAGAAGCTAAGCTGTGATTGGTTGCTATTGGCAGCCTGATAAATCTCCAGGCAACAGAAAGCCCTCCCCCTGACAGCATATATTAGCTCACACATACACATATAGACAGGTCATGTGACTGACAGCTGCCGTATTTCCTATGTGGTACATTTGTTGTTCTTGCAGTTTGGCTGCTTATTAATCAGATTTCTATTTTTGAAGGATAATACCAGACTTGTGTGTGTTTAGGGTGATTATGTGGTGAGGTTGGTGTATGTGTGGTGAGATGTGTGCTGAGGGTGGTATATGTACCAGACTTGTGTGTGTATTTAGGGTGATTATGTGGTGAGGTTGGTGTATGTGTGGTGAGATGTGTGCTGAGGGTGGTATATGTACCAGACCTGTGTATGTTTAGGGTGATTATGTGGTGAGGTTGGTGTATGTGTGGTGAGATGTGTGCTGAGGGTGGTATATGTACCAGACCTGTGTATGTTTAGGGTGATTATGTGGTGAGGTTGGTGTATGTGTGGTGAGATGTGTGCTGAGGGTGGTATATGTACCAGACTTGTGTGTGTTTAGGGTGATTATGTGGTGAGGTTGGTGTGTGTGTGTGGTGAGATGTGTGCTGAGGGTGGTATATGTACCAGACCTGTGTATGTTTAGGGTGATTATGTGGCGAGGTTGGTGTATGTGTCGTGAGATGTGTGTGCTGAGGGTGGTATATGTACCAGACTTGTGTGTGTTTAGAGAGATTATGTGGTGAGGTTGGTGTGTGTGTGGTGAGATGTGTGCTGAGGGCGGTATATGTACCAGACTTGTGTGTGTTTAGAGCGATTATGTGGCGAGGTTGGTGTATGTGTGGTGAGATGTGTGCTGAGGGTGGTATATGTACCAGACTTGTGTGTGTTTAGGGTGATTATGTGGTGAGGTTGGTGTATGTGTGGTGAGATGTGTGCTGAGGGTGGTATATGTACCAGACTTGTGTGTGTTTAGGGTGATTATGTGGCGAGGTTGGTGTATGTGTGGTGAGATGTGTGCTGAGGGTGGTATATGCACCAGACTTGTGTGTGTTTAGGGCGATTATGTGGTGAGGTTGGTGTGTGTGTGGTGAGATGTGTGCTGAGGGTGGTATATGTACCAGACTTGTGTGTGTTTAGGGCGATTATGTGGTGAGGTTGGTGTATGTGTGGTGAGATGTGTGCTGAGGGTGGTATATGTACCAGACTTGTGTGTGTTTAGAGCGATTATGTGGCGAGGTTGGTGTGTGTCTGGTGAAATGTGTGCTGAGGGTGGTATATATGTTCAAGCACGTGGTTGTGTGTGGCGCATTTTGTGTGTGTGTTCATATCCCCGAGTGTGGTGAGTATCCCATGTCGGGCCCCACCTTAGCAACTGTACGGTATATACTCTTTGGCGCCATCGCTCTCATTCTTTAAGTCCCCCTTGTTCACATCTGGAGCTGTCAATTTGCCCTCATCACTTTTCGTTTCACTTTTTCCCCATTATGTAGATAGGGGCAAAATTGATTGGTAAATTGGAACGCGCGGGGTTAAATTTTGCCTCACAACATAGCACTCGGCGCTGCCCGGGATAGTAACTATCTCTCTGTTTCTCTCCCATTCTCTGTCTGTCTCCCCCTCTGTATATATCTCTGTCTCTCTCTCTTTGTCTGTCTGTCTCTTTCCCTGTCTGTCTGACTGTCTCTGTCTCTTTCCCTGTCTGTCTCTTTCCCTGTCTGTCTCTTTCCCTGTCTGTCTCTTTCCCTGTCTGTCTCTTTCCCTGTCTGTCTCTTTCCCTGTCTGTCTCTTTCCCTGTCTGTCTCTTTCCCTGTCTGTCACTTTCCCTGTCTGTCACTTTCCCTGTCTGTCACTTTCCCTCTCTGTCACTTTCCCTCTCTGTCACTTTCCCTCTCTGTCACTTTCCCTCTCTGTCACTTTCCCTCTCTGTCACTTTCCCTCTCTGTCACTTTCCCTCTCTGTCACTTTCCCTCTCTGTCACTTTCCCTCTCTGTCACTTTCCCTCTCTGTCACTTTCCCTCTCTGTCACTTTCCCTCTTTGTGTCTGTCTCTTTGTGTCTGTCTCTTTGTGTCTGTCTCTTACCCTGTCTATGTCTGTCTCTTACCCTGTCTATGTCTGTCTCTTACCCTGTCTATGTCTGTCTCTTACCCTGTCTATGTCTGTCTCTTACCCTGTCTATGTCTGTCTCTTACCCTGTCTATGTCTGTCTCTTACCCTGTCTATGTCTGTCTCTTACCCTGTCTATGTCTGTCTCTTACCCTGTCTATGTCTGTCTCTTACCCTGGCTGCATTGTGACACGCCAACATTCCATATAAGGGCGTGGCTGCGCATTCTTCTGAAATTCTGGCTGCATTGTGGCTCCCAGCTCCATTCGCTTTAATGGAGGCAGGTTTTTTGGTGAATAACTAAAGCGCGGGGTTAAAATTTCCCCTCAAAACATAGCCTATGAAGCTCTCGGGGTCCAGAGGTGTGAGTGTGCAAAATTTTGTGGCTGTAGCTGCGACGGTGCAGATGCCAATCCTGGACACACACACACACACACACACACACACACACACACACACACACACACACACACACACACACACACACACACACACACACACACACACGGACACACACACACACGGACACACATGGACACACACACACACACCTTTATATATTAGATAATATGTGCGGAGGGCAGGACAGCCAATAATTGACTCCATTCCACTCGTTACTTGAGTTGGGCCGTCACAGCCTCCGACCTCCTCCTCTCGAGTAAAGAGCACCCGAGCCATTTAGTGCTCGCTCATCATTAATTATAGACATATATATATATATATATAATGAGTCAGAGCTGAAAATACCTCCATGTTATTATTACCTTAAAGGGAACCTGTCAGGTAATTTGTGTTCTATCCTAGTAGCGGGTGATGTGTGGCCTAGTAACCCCTTCCTACCCATCCCTGTGTGGTTAAAGTGTGTAATGTGAATGTATAAAGATATGTTTTATTATTTACGTATACCCTATGTAAATGAGCAGTGCCTCTAGCCACCTTAGCATCGTATCACCCTGTGGGCGTGATACCATGGAGTTACATGAGCGACGTTCCGCCGTTCCTTGAGATCTTGAGATCCCGCGCATGCGCACTTACCATTCCCACAGTTATCAGGGTGCTTGCTTCTCATCTTCAGACGCGCTCTGCACATGCTCAGAAGACTCCTGCGGTTCTGGTCATGCACAGAGCGCGTCTGAAGCAGAGAGACCGATGCAACGCCCATGGGACTACAGTCCCTGCTCATTTACATAGGGCACACGTAGGTAATAAAACATTTTTATACATTCATATTACACAATTACAACACAGGAATGGGTAGGAAGGGGTTACTAGGGCACACATCACACTGCTACTAGGTCAGAACATAAATTACCTGACAGGTTCCCTTTAAATAAATATTATTCTGTATACAGGGAGCTCCCCCTAGTGGTGACTGCAGATAGATTATCATGTATCTCTGTATACAGGGAGCTCTCCCTAGTGGTGGCTGCAGACAGGATCTTATCATGTATCTCTGTATACAGGGAGCTCCCCCTAGTGGTGGCTGCAGACAGGAGCTTATCATGTATCTCTGTATACAGGGAGCTCCCCCTAGTGGAGGCTGCAGATAGATTATCATGTATCTCTGTATACAGGGAGCTCTCCCTAGTGGTGGCTGCAGACAGCATCTTATCATGTATCTCTGTATACAGGGGGCTCCCCCTAGTGGTGGCTGCAGACAGCATCTTATCATGTATCTCTGTATACAGGGAGCTCCCCCTAGTGGTGACTGCAGACAGGGTCTTATCATGTATCTCTGTATACAGGGAGCTCCCCCTAGTGGTGGCTACAGACAGGATCTTATCATGTATCTCTGTATACAGGGATCTCCCTCTAGTGGTGGCTGCAGACAGGATATTATCATGTATCTCTGTATACAGGGAGCTCCCCCTAGTGGTGGCTGCAGACAGGATCTTATCATGTATCTCTGTATACAGGGAGCTCCTCCTAGTGGTGGCTGCAGACAGGATCTTATCATGTATCTCTGTATACAGGGAGCTCCCCCTAGTGGTGGCTGCAGACAGGATCTTATCATGTATCTCTGTATACAGGGAGCTCCCCCTAGTGGTGGCTGAAGACAGGATCTTATCATGTATCTCTGTATACAGGGAGCTCCCCCTAGTGGTGGCTGCAGACAGGATCTTATCATGTATCTCTGTATATATGGAGCTCCCCCTAGTGGTGGCTGAAGACAGGATGTTATCATGTATCTCTGTATACAGGGAGCTCCCTCTAGTGGTCACTGCAGACAGGATCTTATCATGTATCTCTGTATACAGGGAACTCCCCCTAGTGGTGGCTGCAGACAGGATCTTATCATGTATCTCTGTATACAGGGAGCTCCCCCTAGTGGTGACTGGAGACAGGATCTTATCATGTATCTCTGTATACAGGGAGCTCCCCCTAGTGGTGGCTGCAGACAGGATCTTATCATGTATCTCTGTATACAGGGAGCTCCCCCTAGTGGTGGCTGCACAAAGGATTGTATCATGTATCTCTGTATACAGGGAGCTCCCCCTAGTGGTGACTGGAGACAGGATCTTATCATGTATCTCTGTATACAGGGAGCTCCCCCTAGTGGTGGCTGCAGACAGGATCTTATCATGTATCTCTGTATACAGGGAGCTCCCCCTAGTGGTGGCTGCACAAAGGATTTTATCATGTATCTCTGTATACAGGGAGCTCCTCCTAGTGGTGACTGCACAAAGGATCTTATCATGTATCTCTGTATACAGGGAGCTCCCTCTAGTGGTGTCTGCAGACAGGATCTTATCATGTATCTCTGTATACAGGGAGCTCCCCCTAGTGGTGGCTGCAGACAGGATCTTATCATGTATCTCTGTATACAGGGAGCTCCCCCTAGTGGTGGCTGCAGACAGGATCTTATCATGTATCTCTGTATACAGGGAGCTCCCCCTAGTGGTGGCTGCAGACAGGATCTTATCATGTATCTCTGTATACAGGGAGCTCCCCCTAGTGGTGGCTGCAGACAGGATCTTATCATGTATCTCTGTATACAGGGAGCTCCCCCTAGTGGTGACTGCAGACAGGTTCTTACCATGTATCTCTGTATACAGGGAGCTCCCCCTAGTGGTGGCTGCAGACAGGATCTTATCATGTATCTCTGTATACAGGGAGCTCCCCCTAGTGGTGACTGCAGACAGGTTCTTACCATGCATCTCTGTATACAGGGAGCTCCCCCTAGTGGTGGCTGCAGACAGGATCTTATCATGTATCTCTGTATACAGGGAGCTCCCCCTAGTGGTGGCTGCAGACAGAATCTTATCATGTATCTCTGTATACAGGGAGCTCCCCCTAGTGGTGGCTGCAGGCAGGATCTTATCATGTATCTCTGTATACAGGGAGCTCCCCCTAGTGGTGGCTGCAGACAGGATCTTATCATGTATCTCTGTATACAGGGAGCTCCCCCTAGTGGTGGCTGCAGACAGGATCTTATCATGTATCTCTGTATACAGGGAGCTCCCCCTAGTGGTGGCTACAGACAGGATCTTATCATGTATCTCTGTATACAGGGAGCTCCCCCTAGTGGTGGCTGCAGACAGGATCTTATCATGTATCTCTGTATACAGGGAGCTCCCCCTAGTGGTGACTGCAGACAGGATCTTATCATGTATCTCTGTATACAGGGAGCTCCCCCTAGTGGTGGCTGCAGACAGGATATTATCATGTATCTCTGTATACAGGGAGCTCCCCCTAGTGGTGACTGCAGACAGGATCTTATCATGTATCTCTGTATACAGGGAGCTCCCCCTAGTGGTGGCTGCAGACAGGGTCTTATGTATCTCTGTGTATTCGGAGATCTGCAATCTGGATCTTCTTCCTCTCTAATGTTTCTTTCTGTAATTCATCAACAGTAAATTGTGGCTAATTTCTTATAAAGACTGAACCATCGCTGTTGATGGGACAGATAATAGGTGAGGTGTTGCCGTCCTGAGGTTCCCAGCACCATCTCTGCCAGTTACTGTGACTCATTGACAATTACTGTGATTACTTAGTGGCACAGTAATGTTGTACCGTGCCAGATCCGCAGCCGTGTGATCTAATCTCCATAGAAATGTGATTTGTTAATATTGTCACAATGCACTTGTTCCTGTTGTAGTTGGTTGGATTTCTCCAGCAGTGGAGGTGACACATGGCCGTCATACGCTGGAGACGAGCAGAGCGCAGCGTCCATCGGGGCTGGACCGTCCTTCTCCTCTGCTGCGGATCTCCATGATAATGTCCTGACTAATGCCCGGTCACAAGTCACTAGTTGCGGTTTTCGGTGCAGCCCCTAGAGCTACATCTGGGGGGGCTGCAGTGCTTATTCTGCTCTAGGTGCTTTTTTTTTTTACTATTGCATTTGTTTGTTTGTTTTTCTAGTTTTTGTTGTTTTTCCTTTTTGACTTAAATTGGGTTTTTTTTTATATTTGGCAATGTGAGTTTTCGGTTTCCAGATGTTTTCAGCTGATTCATCAATTGTGACTACTGGAAAAGTTGCCCAGTTTTTAATGCACTCCTGGCTGGTTTTCCAGCAATGGCTGGCCCAGAGAAAGCACAGCCAGAGTCCAACCTGTACATGTGCACGGACACTGCCTGAGCCCAGCCTGTGGACCCTGCCTGAGCTTAGCCTGCGTATCTGCACATGTGCACGGACACTGCTTGAGCCCAGCCTGCGTATCTGCACATGTGCACGGACCCTGCCTGAGCGCAGCCTGCGTATCTGCACATGTGCACGGACACTGCCTGAGCGCAGCCTGCGTATATGCACGGACCCTGCCTGAGCGCAGCCTGCGTATATGCACATGTGCACGGACCCTGCCTGAGCCCAGCCTGTGTATCTGCACATGTGCACGGACCCTGCCTGAGCCCAGCCTGCGTATCTGCACATGTGCACGGACCCTGCCTGAGCCCAGCCTGCGTATCTGCACATGTGCACGGACCCTGCCTGAGCCCAGCCTGCGTATCTGCACATGTGCACGGACCCTGCCTGAGCCCAGCCTGCATATCTGCACATGTGCACGGACCCTGCCTGAGCCCAGCCTGCATATCTGCACAGGCGCATGGACACTGCCTGAGCCCAGCCTGCATATCTGCACAGGCGCATGGACCCTGCCTGAGCCCAGCCTGCGTATCTGCACATGCGCATGGAAACTGCCTGAGCCCAGCCTGCATATCTGCACATGTGCCCTGACACTGCCTGAGTCCAGCCTGGTATTTGCATATGTGCACGGACCCTGCCTGAGCCCAGCCTGCGTATCTGCACATGCGCATGGACACTGCCTGAGCCCTGCCTGCGTATCTGCACATGTGCCCGGACACTGCCTGAGCCCAGCCTGCGTATCTGCACATGTGCATGGACACTGCCTGAGCCCAAACGTGCACACAAAGTGTGAACTAATTCTGGACACACAAACACTGTCAATCATACCTTGGGGTTGTCTTTACAATGTTACTTATAGAATTATAGAATATTAGAGTTGGAATGGACCTCCGGGGTCATCTGGTCCAACCCCCTGCTCAAAGCAGGATTCTTCTAAATCATCCCAGACAGATGTCCGTCCAACCTCTTTATAAAGACTTCCATTGCAGGAGAACTCGCCACCTCTCGTGGCCGCCTGTTCCACTCGTTGATCACTCTCACTGTCACAGTTTTTTCTAATATCTAATCTGTGTCTCCTCCAATCAGTTTCATCCCATTGCTTCTAGTCTTTCCTTGTGAAAATGAGAATAAAACTGATCCCTCTACAGTGTGACAGCCTATAAGATATTTGTAGACCGCTATTAAGTCTCCTCTCAGTCTTCTCTTTTGCAAGCTAAACAATCCTAAATCCTGTAACCGTTCCTCATAGGACATGGTTGGCAGACCAGTCACCATTCTGGTCACTCTTCTCTGAACTTGCTTCAGTTTGTTGATGTCTTTTTTAAAATGTGGTGCCCAGAACTGGACACAACATTCCAGATGAGGTCTGACCAAAGAGGAGTAAAGGGTGATAATGACATCACGTGATCTAGACTGTATGCTTCCGTTAATACATCCTAGAATGGGGTTTGCCTTTTTTGCTGCTGCATCACACTGTAGACTCATGTTCAGGCTGTGATCTATTAGTATACCTAAAGCCAGCTTTACACCTTACAATTAGGTGTGCAATCTCGTATGCGATGTGACACGCCCAGGTCGCATATGCGATTTAATGAGATCGCACGTAGGTCGTTCATTTGCTGGCACACGTGCGTTAGTAGTCTATGTTAAATTGATCAATTTTGTGTGCGATCCTATAGATCATGTGTTCTGTGACGTATGCATTGGGCACCCTTTTTTTTATTTTTTTATTTATTGACTTGCCAAGCGTGTGTAATGTGTAGGGATGCGTTTTTACTATGTCATCTGCCATTCAGCTCTGCTACATGGCCGCTAACAGCAGACACAGACAGCCATGTAGCAGAGCTAAATGGCAGATGACAGCAGACACAGAGCCGCACGATCAGAATGAACTCGGGTTAACTTCACCCGACTTCATTGTCATGCTGCGGCTCTGTCTGTGTCGCGTCCTGATTAGCGGTCTCTCGTGAAGGACTCACCGGTGATCACTAAACTCCTGAGTAACTGAATTGAGCAGCCCTCTCTCATATACTCACCGATCCCCGGAGCGGCGCTGCGCGGCATTCACACACGCCCACCGGCGCCTATGATTGGTTGCAGTGAGACACGCCCCCACGCTGAGTGACAGGTGTCTCACTGCACCCAATCACAGCCGCCGGGGGGCGGGACTATACTGTGTAGTGAAATAAATAATTAAAAAAACGGCGTGCGGTCCCCCCCAATTTTAAAACCAGCCAGATAAAGCCATACGGCTGAAGGCTAGTATTCTCAGGATGGGGAGCTCCACGTTATGGGGAGCCCAGCAGCCGCCCAGAATTGCCGCATACATTAGATGCGACAGTTCTGGGACTGTACCCGGCTCTTCCCGATTTGCCCTGGTGCTTTGGCAATCGGGGTAATAAGGAGTTTATGGCAGCAGCCCATAGCTGCCACTAAATCCTAAATTAATCATGTCAGGCGTCTCACCGAGATACCTTCCATGATTAATCTGTAAGTGACAGTAAATATACACACACACCTGAAAAATCCTTTATTAGAAATAAAAAACACAAACATATACCCTCGTTCACCACTTTAATCAGCCCGAAAAAGCCCTCCATGTCCAGCGTAATCCAGGATGGTCCAGCGTCGCTTCCAGCTCTGCTGCATGGAGGTGACCGGAGCTGCAGAAGACACCGCCGCTCCTGACAGCTCCATGCAGCAACTGAAGACAGCCGCGCGATCAGCTGAGCTGTCACTGAGGTTGCCCGCGGCCACCGCAGTATCCAGTGACAGCGGGTAACCTCAGTGACAGCTCAGCTGATCACGCTATTCCCTTCATTAGCTGCATGGAGCTGTCAGGAGCGGCGGTGTCTTCTGCAGCTCCTGTCACCTTCATGCAGCAGAGCTGGAAGCGACGCTGGACCATCCTGGATTACGCCGGACATGGAGGGCTTTTTCGGGCAGATTAAAGTGGTGAACGAGGGTATTTGTTTGTGTTTTTTATTTCTAATAAAGGATTTTTTCGGGTGTGTGTTTTTTTACTGTCACTTACAGATTAATCATGGAAGGTATCTCGGGGAGACGCCTGACATGATTAATCTAGGAGTTATTGGCAGCTATGGGCGGCCATTAACTCCTTATTACCCCGATTGCCCAAGCACCAGGGCAAATCAGGAAGAGCCGGGTACAGTCCCAGAACTGTCGCATCTAATGTATGGGGGATGTCACACGTTTCAACTGACTAGGTTCGTACAACAAAATGTCCAATGTATGAGGAATAAACGACGTGTATGCAATCACCGGATTTGTGTTCAATCTTGATCGCACGTAGGTGTCACACGCAAATACGTCACGAACGATGCCGGATGTGCGTCACTTACAACTTGACCCCAACGACGGATTGAAAGATCTATTGAAGCGTGTAAAGCAGGCATAAGTCTTTTTAACACATGCTGTTGGATAGCTCCATTCCTCCCATGCTGTATATGTCACACATGCTGTTGGATAGCGCTATTCCTCCCATGCTGTATATGCTCATTTCATTATTCTTGCCAAGATGTAGGACTTTGCATTTCTCCCTGTTATAAACCATTCTATTAGTTACTGTCCACTGTTCCAGCTTGTTAAGATCTTGTTGAATCCTCTCTCTTCTCTAGTATTAGCTATTCCTCCGAGCTTTGTGTCATCAGCAAATTTAATCAGTTTACCCTTAATACCTTCATCTAAATCATTGATAAAGATGTTGAACAACACTGGGCCCAGGACAGAGCCCTGTGGTACCCCACTTGAGACAGTCTTCCAACTGGATGTGCAGCCATTTATGACCACTCTTTGACTCCGATCACTAAGCCAGTTACGAATCCATCTAACAGTTGCCTTGTCCATTCCACACTTGGTCATTTTTTCAATAAGGATTGTATGAGATACTTTGTCAAGATATACTATCTCTACTGCATTTCCCTGATCCACCCAGTCAGTGATTTTGTCATAGAAGGCAATTAAGTTAGTCTGACATGACTTATTAGTTACAAACCCATGCTGGCTCTAGTTAATCACTTCATTCTCATCCAGGTACTTGCATAAATGTTGTTTAATAATTTGTTCCAAGATCTGTCCTGGTATGGAAGTCGGGCTCACAGGCCTATAGTTCCCTGGGTCCACCTTCTTCCCCTTTTTTTGAAGATAGGGACAACATTTGCTCTTCTCCAGTCTTCTGGAACTTCTCCTGTTCTCCAAGAATTTTCAAAAATTATGAAGAGTGGTTGTAATATTTCCTCTGCTAACTCCTTCAGTACTCTGGGGTGTAATTCATCTGGACCTGGCGACTTGAATTCATTAATGTTAGCTAAGTATTCCCTCACTATCTCTTTGTTTATTGATGGCCTGGATTCTTCAAATCCTACAACAGAACGGTGAAGATCAGTTGATTTTACTTTTACCTTTTCAAAGAAAACAGATGCAAAATAACAATTTAAAAGTTCTTCCTTCTCAACATCATTTTTTACAACTTCACCATTTTCATCCTGTAAAATTCCTATAACATCTTTGACTTTTATTTTATTTTTGACATAGGTCCAAAATCCTTTTTTATTGCTTTTGACATCTCTTGCTGCCTTATTTCATTATCAGCTCTGGCTAATCTGATGTGTGCCCTGCAGGTTTTGCAGACTGTGCTATATTCTTTAGATTTGCCGCCCTCTTTCCATTTAATAAACATTTATTTCTTCCTTTTCAGCATGCGTTTAAGTTCTGTGTTCATCCATCCTGATTTCCTTAAATGTTTCTTATTTTTTCCTCTTTTAGGGATTGTTAACAATTGCGCTTTGAGAATCTCATTTTTCAAGATGTCCCATCCTTCCTGGACATTTCTGTCCTTAAGGACATACGGCCATTGAATCCCTGCTATCCTCTTTCTGAGTCCCTTAAAATCTGCCTTTCTGAAATCCAGCCTTGAAGTCTGAGTTTTCACCGGTCTTCCACCTCTAGTTATCCAAAACTCTATGATAGCAGGGTCGCTGCTTCCCAGGGTCCCAGCCACCCTTACCTCCTCTATGATAGCAGGGTCGCTGCTTCCCAGGGTCCCAGTCACCCTTACCTCCTCTATGATAGCATGGTCACTGCTTCCCAGGGTCCCAGCCACCCTTACCTCCTCTATGATAGCATGGTCACTGCTTTCCAGGGTCCCAGCCACCCTTACCTCCTCTATGATAGCATGGTCACTGCTTCCCGGGGTCCCAGCCACCCTTACCTCCTCTATGATAGCATGGTCACTGCATCCCAGGGTCCCAGCCACCCTTACCTCCTTTATGATAGCATAGTCACTGCTTCCCGTGGTCCCAGCTACCCTTACCTCCTCTATGATAGCATGATCGCTGCTTCTCAGGGCCCAGCCACCCTTACCTCCTCTATGATAGCATGGTCATTGCTTCCCAGGGTCCCAGCCACCCTTACCTCCTTTATGATAGCATCGTCACTGCTTTCCAGGGTCCCAGCCACCCTTACCTCCTCTATGATAGCATGGTCACTGCTTCCCGGGGTCCCAGCCACCCTTACCTCCTCTATGATAGCATGGTCACTGCATCCCAGGGTCCCAGCCACCCTTACCTCCTTTATGATAGCATAGTCACTGCTTCCCGGGGTCCCAGCCACCCTTACCTCCTCTATGATAGCATGATCGCTGCTTCTCAGGGCCCAGCCACCCTTACCTCCTCTATGATAGCATGGTCATTGCTTCCCAGGGTCCCAGCCATCCTTACCTCCTCTATGATAGCATGGTCACTGCTTCCCAGGGTCCCAGCCACCCTTACCTCCTCTATGATAGCATGGTCACTGCTTCCCAGGGTCCCAGCCACCCTTACCTCCTCTATGATAGCACGGTCACTGCTTCCCAGGGTCCAGCCACCCTTACCTCCTCTATGATAGCATGGTCACTGCTTCCCGGGGTCCCAGCCACCCTTACCTCCTCTATGATAGCATGGTCACTGCTTCCCAGGGTCCCAGCCACCCTTACCTCCTCTGATAGCATGGTCACTGCTTCCCGGGGTCCAGCCACCCTTACCTCCTCTATGATAGCATGGTCACTGCTTCCCAGGGTCCCAGCCACCCTTACCTCCTCTATGATAGCATGGTCACTGCTTCCCAGGGTCCAGCCACCCTTACCTCCTCTATGATAGCATGGTCACTGCTTCCCAGGGTCCAGCCACCCTTACCTCCTCTATGATAGCATGGTCATTGCTTCCCAGGGTCCCAGCCACCCTTACCTCCTCTATGATAGCATGGTCACTGCTTCCCAGGGTCCCAGCCACCCTTACCTCCTCTATGATAGCATGGTCACTGCTTCCCAGGGTCCCAGCCACCCTTACTTCCTCTATGATAGCATGGTCACTGCTTCCCGGGGTCCCAGCCACCCTTACCTCCTATGATGGCATGGTCGCTGCTTCCCAGGGCCCAGCCACCCTTACCTCCTCTATGATAGCATGGTCACTGCTTCCCAGGGTCCCAGCCACCCTTACCTCCTCTATGATAGCATGGTCACTGCTTCCCAGGGTCCCAGCCACCCTTACCTCCAATGATGGCATGGTCGCTGCTTCCCAGGGCCCAGCCACCCTTACCTCCTCTATGATAGCATGGTCACTGCTTCCCGGGGTCCCAGCCACCCTTACCTCCTCTATGATGGCATGGTCGCTGCTTCCCAGGGCCCAGCCACCCTTACCTCCTCAACCATTTCCTCCCTGTTTGTAAGGATTAGATCCTAGGTAGAAGATCTCCTTGTTTTCTCCTCTACCTTTTGGAAGATAAAGTTGTCAGTAACATATGTCCAATGTCTGGATAGTTGACATCTCCCATGATCACAACATCATATTTTCTTGTGAAGTTGGTCATCTGATATATAAAGAGTTCATCCATATCCTCGGCTTGTTGAGGCGGCCTGTAGTACTCGCCTATAATGGTGTCTTTCCCTGGTTTTCTCCTTGTATTCTTACAACTTCCACAGAACTCCCAGTCTCTGAAGTGTCAATCTCTGTGCAGATATAGGATTGTCTAACATACAATGCGACTCCTCCTGGTTTATTAGGTTTGTGTCTTGCACATAAGTTGTATCCTTCCAGCCTTGTATTCCAGTCATGTGTGGATCGTTCCACCAAGTCTCAGTGATGCCAGAGACATCATATTTCCTTTCCTGAGTTAGTAACTCCATTCTCCTTGTTTGTTGCTGATGCTCTGTTGATTTGTATAAAAACATTTTAGTTTGTGATTGTTTTTTCTTACCCCCATATTTTCATAATTCTGATTTTATGTTTTAGTTCTTCTTTTCCATTTCTAGCAGCAGAGTTGTCAGTAGTATTTGTCACCTTTATGGCTTTCCCTGGCCTTTTTCTTCCCTTCCCACGCTGTTCTAGTTTAAAGCTCTCTTGAGTGTAGCAAGGCGATTTCTGAATATGTGTTTTCCAGTCTTGGTAAGGTGCAGCCCATCTTTAGCAAGTAGTCCATCATACAGGTAATTCACTCCGTGATCCAGAAATCCGAATCTTTGTTGACGGCATCATCGACGTAGCCAGTTGTTCAACTGTAGAATCTTGTTCCACCTCCTTGTTCCACGACCATCTACTGGAAGGATGGATGAGAAGACGCCTGCGCTCCCAGTTCTTTCACTTTCTTGCCTAAAGGCCGCTTTACACACTGCGATATCTGTACCGATATCGCTAGCGTGGGTACCCGCCCCCATCGGTCGTGCGACACGGGCCAATCGCTGCCCGTGTCGCACAACATCGCCCGGATCCGTCACACGGACTTACCTTCCCTGCGACGTCGCTGTGACCGGCGAACCGCCTCCTTTCTAAGGGGGCGGTTCGTTCAGCGTCACAGCGATGTCACAGCAGCGTCACTGAACCGCCGCCCAATAGAAGCGGAGGGGCGGAGATGAGCGGGACGTAACATCCCGCCCACCTCCTTCCTTCCGCATAGAGGCCGGGAGGCAGGTAAGGAGAGGTTCCTCGTTCCTGTGGTGTCACACGGAGCGATCTGTACTGCCGCAGGAACGGGGAACAACCTCATTACTGCTGCAGTAACGATATTTGAGAATGGACCCCCATGTCACCGATAAGCGATTTTGCACGTTTTTGCAACGATGCAAAATCGCTCATAGGTGTCACACGCAACGGCATCGCTAAAGCGACCGGATGTGCGTTACCAAATCCGTGACCCCAACGAGATCAGTTGAGCGATGTCGTAGCGTGTAAAGCCCGCTTTAGTCTTCAAACTCACTGCAGATGGTTTCCAGCTCGTTTCTTGCAGTGTCGTTTGTCCCCACATGTAGTAGCAGGACTGAGTGGTCATCTGTTGGTCTGAAGAGTCCCGATATCCTGTCAGACACATCTTTGATTTTTGCTCCTGGAAGACAGCACATATCTCTTGAGGTCATATCCGGTCTACAGATGACGGCCTCTGTTCCTCTCAATAGTGAATGCCCCACGACCACCACTCTCCGTTTCTTCTTCTCAACGTTTTTCTTTCTCCATCAAAGAGGACTCTGAGTGCTTTCAGGGAAGTTCTTTGTGAGCAAAGTCTTATCTTGATGTGTTGGATCATCGTTCTCGTGCGTGAGTGCCTGGTACTGGTTCCTGAGAGGTATGGGTGCTGACTGTCCCCCGATCCTCCTGCTTCTCGGGGTCACAGGCTTCCATTCCTCTGGTTCTTTAGGTGCATGACAAATGTGTTCTCTTTCTGTATTCTGAAGAGATACTTCTGCTCTGTCTAAGAACTCCTCACCTTCCTTAATAGTTTTCAATGTAGCTATTCTCTGTTAAGACTTTGTAGCTTCTCCTCCAACAGGGACACAAGCTTGCATTTCTGGCAGGTGAACTTTCGCTGCTCCACTGGTAAGTCTGAACATGTAGCATGAAATGCAGCTCACCAAATGGCTCCTGGCCTCTTCCATGTTCTTAATCTGTAGATGTGAAAGCAGGCAAAGACTTGGCAATAATTCAGGCGCGCGGTTTTCAGAAGTCTTCCTTTCAGCTGGACGTCCAAAACCCAATGCTCCTTGAGTTTGCGGAGATTCTTTGCTTATCCCACAATGCACTGGGAATATGCAGATTTTCCTCGCAGGACTCCTCCCCTCCTACTTGAGGGGGCCTTACTGTTGCTGAAGCCCCCTTACTTGCATTTGCGTACAATACCATTGTGAAGCACTGTACCACTGAAATGTCCTGCATTTTTATCGATCCCCTATTTACCTGTCCAGCATGAAGGGTTGACCGCCTCCCATTAAAGACAAAAATGAAGAATGTGGGTGTTTTGTTTTTTTTTTTTTTGTGCCAAAATTCTAAACCGTGTGCGTTGTTTCTAAGGCACCAAAAAAAACATCAACTCAAGGTGAAAAAGTGACTTTAAAAATGTCCCTAATGATGAACTTGGCCCCAAGTCTTTGTCTAATCTGAAGTCAAGTCCCCGAAATCCTTGTACTTGTCAAGTCCTCTCTGTGGAGCACGTGCCATGGTGGAGAACTCTACGTCTTAGGGTACTTTCACACTTGCGTTGAACGGTATCCGTTGCATTGCGTTGTGTAACGGATGCAACGGATGCTGCAAAACAACGCAATTCGTTTTTATTTTTTTTTTTTATTTTTTTTACAGTTTTACCAGCGGCAGACTATTGTAAATGATCAGCTGATCGCTCCCAGTAGCCGGCCGCCGGGTGATCAGCTGATTGCTCCCTGCAGCCGGCCGCTGGGTGATCAGCTGATCGATCCCAGTAGCCGGCCGCCGGGTGATCAGCTGATTGCTCCCTGCAGCCGGCCGCCGGGTGATCAGCTGATCGCTCCCAGTAGCCGGCCGCCAGGTGATCAGCTGATCGCTCCCTGCAGCCGGCCGCCGGGTGATCAGCTGATCGCTCCCTGCAGCCGGCCGCCGGGTGATCAGCTGAGCGCTGTCACTTGCCGGCTCCCGGGCATGCCGGCGGGCGGGCGCTCAGCTGAGCGCTGTCACTTGCCGGCGGCCGGGCATGCCAGCGGGCAGGCGCTCAGCTGAGCGCTGTGACTTGCCGGCGGCCGGGCATGCCGGTGGCCGGTCGCTCAGCTGAGCGCTGTCGCTTGCCGACGGCCGGGCGCTCAGCTGAACATTCGGCCACCGCGAGCCAAAATAAAGTTTGATTTAAAAAAAAAAAAAAAAAAAAGAGCATGCGCAGTGGAATCCAGAGGATTCCGCTCCTCAAAATAACGTTACATGCTGCGTTCCTCCCGCTGGGCGGAAGCAACGGAGCGTCGCCCAGCGGAAGCAACGCAGGTCCTTTCCCATACAAGTCTATGGGAAACAGCGGAATCCGTTAACGGATTCCGCTGTTTTCCAAAAGGGCGGATTGTAACGGAAGGAAATAAACGCAAGTGTGAAAGTACCCTTAATATTACCGTGTGTTCTGCCGGACTTTGCTATAAATCCTCAGTGTGCTCCGCGGCTGTAAGTTCTGGAGGGGTTCAGTATTTCAGACTCTCGGCACCAGGGAGCCTCGGCGGAGGCAGATTTTTCTGGGAGGACTCGGTTGGCTCCTGAGCACTTGTAATGTAATCTCATCCTTCTGGGTATAATTTCTTATTTCTTTGTTCCTGGGTTTATCTCCAGACTGGAAGCAGCTGACAGATTAAGTGTTAAGTTACTTTGACACTTTGTATTTGAAGTAACAAACTGCTTGACAAAAATCAGATCTTCTGAAAGGACAGTGGCAGCCGCAGCGGGGAATTACTAAAGGCTCCCTGGTTCCTGATGACAGGCCGGTGATTGGAAGCTTTATCTGCCATCTCCTCTCCCGGGATTGTACTCAAGACAATGAAGAAGGCATCTCATTGGTGCTGTTCATGTTCTGTTCTCCAACTGGCAGAGGAAAAAATGACTCTGCTACGAGCCGAGCGCCGTCTGCTGCAATCGTGAGCCAAGCATCATCTGCTGTGAGCGCGAGCTGAGCGTCGTCTGCTGTGAGCGCGAGCTGAGCGTCGTCTGCTGTGAGCGCGAGCTGAGCGTCGTCTGCTGTGAGCGCGAGCTGAGCGTCGTCTGCTGTGAGCGCGAGCTGAGCGTCATCTGCTGTGAGCGCGAGCTGAGCGTCGTCTGCTGTGAGCGCGAGCTGAGCGTCGTCTGCTGAGATCGGGAGCCGAGCATCATCTGCTGTGAGCGCGAGCTCTGCGTCGTCTGCTGTGAGTGCGAGCTGAGCGTCATCTGCTGTGAGCGCGAGCTGAGCGTCGTCTGCTGCGATCGGGAGCCGAGCATCATCTGCTGTGAGCGCGAGCTCAGCGTCGTCTGCTGTGAGTGCGAGCTGAGCGTCGTCTGCTGCAAGCGTGAGCCGAGCATCATCTGCTGCTGCGAGCGTGAGCCGAGCATCATCTGCTGCTGCGAGCGTGAGCCGAGCGTCGTCTGCTGCGAGCTTGAGCCGAGCGTCGTCTGCTGCGAGCGTCGTCTGCTGCGAACGTGAGCCAAGCGTCATCTGCTGCAAGCATGAGATGAGCGTCGTCTGCTGCGATCGTGAGCCAAGCGTCATCTGCTGCGAGCGTGAGCTGAGCGTCGTCTGCTGTGAGCGCGAGCTGAGCGTCGTCTGCTGTGAGCGCGAGCTGAGCGTCGTCTGCTGTGAGCGCGAGCTGAGCATCATCTGCTGTGAGCGCGAGCTGAGCGTCGTCTGCTGTGAGCGCGAGCTGAGCGTCGTCTGCTGAGATCGGGAGCCGAGCATCATCTGCTGTGAGCGCGAGCTCTGCGTCGTCTGCTGTGAGTGCGAGCTGAGCGTCGTCTGCTGTGAGCGGGAGCTGAGCGTCGTCTGCTGCGATCGGGAGCCGAGCATCATCTGCTGTGAGCGCGAGCTCAGCGTCGTCTGCTGTGAGTGCGAGCTGAGCGTCGTCTGCTGCAAGCGTGAGCCGAGCATCATCTGCTGCTGCGAGCGTGAGCCGAGCATCATCTGCTGCTGCGAGCGTGAGCCGAGCGTCATCTGCTGCGAGCGTGTGCCAAGCGTCGTAAGCTGCGAGCGCGGCCTCATCTGCTGCAAGCGTGTGCCAAGTGTCATCTGCCGCGAGCGTGAGCAGAGCGTCATCTGCTGCGAGCGTGAGATGAGCGTCATCTGCTGCGAGCGTGAGCCGAGCGTCATCTACTGCGAGCGTGAGCAGAGCATCATCTGCTGCGAGCGTGAGATGAGCGTCATCTGCTGCGAGCGTGAGCAGAGCGTCATCTGCTGCGAGCGCGAGCTGAGCGTCGTCTGCTACGATCGGGAGCCGAGCATCATCTGCTGTGAGCGCGAGCTGAGCGTCGTCTGCTGTGAGTGCGAGCTGAGCGTCGTCTGCTGCAAGCGTGAGCCGAGCATCATCTGCTGCTGCGAGCATGAGCCGAGCATCATCTGCTGCTGCGAGCGTGAGCCGAGCGTCGTCTGCTGCGAGCTTGAGCCGAGCGTCGTCTGCTGCGAGCGTCGTCTGCTGCGAACGTGAGCCAAGCGTCATCTGCTGCAAGCATGAGATGAGCGTCGTCTGCTGCGATCGTGAGCCAAGCATCATCTGCTGCGAGCGTGAGCCTAGCGTCGTCTGCTGTGAGCGCGAGCTGAGCGTCGTCTGCTGTGAGCGCGAGCTGAGCGTCGTCTGCTGCGATCGGGAGCCGAGCATCAACTGCTGCGAGCGTGAGCCGAGCATCGTCTGCTGCGAGCTTGAGCTGAGCGTCGTCTGCTGCGAGCGTGAGCCAAGCGTCATCTGCTGCGAGCGTGAGCCAAGCGTCATCTGCTGCGAGCATAAGATGAGTGTCGTTTTCTGCGAGTGCGTCCTCATCTGCTGCAAGCGTGAGCCGAGCGTCATCTGCTGAGAGCGTGGGCCAAGCGTCGTCAGCTGCGAGCGTGAGCCGAGCGTCATCTGCTGCGAGCGTGTGCCAAGCGTCGTCAGCTGCGAGCGCGGCCTCATCTGCTGCAAGCGTGTGCCAAGCGTCATCTGCTGCGAGCGTGAGATGAGCGTCATCTGCTGCGAGAGTGAGCCGAGCGTCATCTGCTGCGAGCGTGAGATGAGCATCATCTGCTGCGAGCGTGAGCAGAGCGTCATCTGCTGCGAGCGTGAGCCGAGCGTCATCTGCTGCGAGCTTGATCCCATCGTTGTCTGCCGCGAGGGGGAACCAAACATCATCTGATGCGGGGGGGAGTCGGGCGCCGTCTGCTGTAAGGGGAAGCCGGGTGTCGTCTGCTGCGAGGCGGAGCTGGGCGTTGTCTGCTTAGAGTCCATATTTCTGACTGGCCCTCCAAATGTTCTGCTGCCATTCTGGACCAGTACAATCCAAAATATGGTGATTGCTCCAAAAAACCTGTGCCCCTCTGGTTTGTTGTGTCCTTTTTTGAGTATAGTCTTGTGCCCTCAGCAGAATGGTGGTTGTGGCCAGGTACTGCACGTGCGCCCCTTATTGATTCATAGAGGGGGCTTGTGCAGTACCTGGGGGTGCGGAGTTGTGTAAATGAGGAGTTCGGGGTGGTGGGTGTTACACCCCTCCGATCAGACATTGATGAAAGGGGATTAGGCCATGAATGTTAAAGTTACAGATAACGCCTTTAAACATCC
The DNA here is from genome assembly GCF_048569485.1 of Anomaloglossus baeobatrachus. Taxonomy (NCBI): domain Eukaryota; kingdom Metazoa; phylum Chordata; class Amphibia; order Anura; family Aromobatidae; genus Anomaloglossus; species Anomaloglossus baeobatrachus. The sequence goes on along the minus strand of NC_134364.1, from coordinate 4,681,750 downwards.
AAACCTTTAATCATACCGGAGTGCATTACTGCATCCAGCGAGTCCATGCTTCGGACGGCGTGATGTGGACTAACTCAGGCTGGCTGGAAATCTGCCATACACCTCTGTAATCACAGTGCGGATGACATGAGTGGTGATGGGGAGGGGGGAGTCATGTAACATTGTGTAATATAGGCTGTATCCTGCGTGCCACTTCTGTGACTGTGCAACTGACTGATCCTGTCCTCTGACATGGGGGCTGCACTGATCACTGGGGGTCCGGTGTGATCTCTGGAGGGGACTGGCTATTAATGGTTATGGTGGGAGCTCAAGGAGTCTGGGAATATCAATGCAGATGGGAGAGTGATTAAGCCTTCTCACCTCCTCTCAGCTGTAATTCGGAGCCTAGATGATTGAGCCGAGCGCTGGCGACGACCTGCCCCACCGTATATGCTCCATACAGCCTGGTGAGATGACGGTGTGTGCGGTGATTGAGCCGAGCGTCGGCGGTGACCTGCCCCACCCTATATGCTCCATACAGCCTGGTGAGATGACGGTGTGTGCAGTGATTGAGCCGAGCGTCAGCGGTGACCTGCCGCAGCCTATATGCTCCATACAGCCTGGTGAGATGACGGAGTCCTCGGTGATTGAGCCGCTGCAGTCAGTGTGCTGGCCCCGGGTGTGTGTAATTTCTGTGTATATTAGGAGGGGTGGGCAGCCCCCCTGGGAATATTGGGAGACGGATGTGACCCCGCACTATTGGCAGCTCCTTGTGTTCCCTCCACTCATCACTTCCCGCATTCGTCGTCTTCTTCATAAGCTGTCGCCGCTCGCTCATCATTTCTGACAATCTCCATCGTTTTCCATCTTGTAATTGCTCCATATTCTGCTAGATTGGCTTTTGAGTGAATTGCTGCGGCTGCGGTGATAGCGGCAGCATCTGTTAGATTGGTGCACGGAGCTGGTTCTGGGCCGGATGAGCGCGGACTCATTTTACCCTTTACTGCCCCCTTTGTGATAATGGATCCACACTTCCCGCGGCTTCTCCTCAGCGCTGTGTGATCGGAGGACATTGTGGTCTTGGTGATCCTCTTGTGTTTGATCTTGCAGAGCACCCGCATGGCCCTGGATCACCTGGAATCTGTTCCGGAGAAGCTGAGCCTCCTGGATGACATGAAGGATCTGAGTGTGAGTACCAACCGCACCGGACGCCAGAGGGGGCAGCGATGTCCGGCCAGTGGCTGATCCTTGGTTTATTAACTGAGGCTTCAACCCAACAATTTATTTTTTTCCATTTCTGTTGCTGCAGTGTAAAGAATGGAGGTTTCCATCTGGTCGAATGGCCCCGGCTGCTGCATTGTTTTATCAATCCCTTCCAGTCGCACGCATGTTTCGCTTTTTTTACTGCGGCGTTCTCCAAACCAAGTCTGGGCCTCCCCATCACATCACGCTCACACTGGAAATAGCTTGGCTTTTTTATTTCTCCTCCTGATCCTGGACTAACACATTGTGGTCAGATGAGGCCGCAGCTGCCATCGAGGGGGCTGTGCCGAATCTCGCCACAAGGGGGCGCCGTGCTGGGGAGACCCACGGGTCCCGAAGAGATGTCAGCCAGCGCAGACACCTCCCTCCTTTACACTGCAGGCTGTCTTTCCAGTACTGGAGAATGGTGCAGTGTATGGCTATATTCACACAGGGGGGTTTTAACTGCGTTTTTAAAACTAACACTCTCTTTTTTCTCTCTCTGTCTCTTTTCTCTCTTACACACACACCTTATACACACCACACACGCCTCACATACACACCACACACGCCTCACACACACACACCCCATACACACCACACACGCCTCACACACACCACATACACACACACACACACACACACACACAAACCCCATACACTCCTCACACATATCCTATACACACACACACATACACCCCCCCATACACACACACACCATACACACCCATACACACCACACACACCACATACACACACCCTATACACACACACATACACACCCCATACACACCATACATACCCCCATACACATACACACACACACACCCCATACACACACACGCCTCATACCCCATACACACACACACACACCCCCATACACACATACACACACCATACACACACCCCACACATACACACACCATACACACCCCACACATACACACACCATACACACCCCACACATACACACACCATACACACACACGCCTCACACCACACACCCCCATACACACACACATACCATACACACCCCCATACACACACACACACACACACACACACATACCCCATACACACACCACACACACACGCCTCACACATACACGCCTGCGGTGTTTTCCTGTCGGTTTTCTCTTCCTCCATTGTTTTTGGTGCATTTATGACAGATTGAGCATGTCAGTTCTTTCACCGCTTGTACTGCTGTTTTCCTGTGATTTTTCCACAGTTTTCTACTCATACAAATCAATGAAGAAGTGCCAAACCGAGCCAAGACCGCAGGTTATTTCCTGGCCAAATTGGTGGTTTGGTTGCTGAAAAAACCTTTTCAAAAAGTCCCTGTGTGAACCTAGCCTAAGTGGCTTTTTTTGGTTTTCTTGATGTGGCTGCGTCCTTTCTAGCACTTTTGCTGTGAATGCATGCGCCGGCACCTTCTATCCGGATAGTTTGGGTCACGGCTAGTCACCTAATCCGCCGGGCGAGTCCGGGCCATGGTGCAGTGGAGCATCCGCCGGCCCGGTAACAAAGGGCTGCTCCAGCGGAGAGAACACAGGGACGCCAGGCTGTTACCTTTAATCTCTGGACCCCAAGAGCTGAGAAACGGCAGAGCGCTCACAATGTGCAGTTGTATTGAATAGACCCCTAGGACATTGGTATTCACTGATCTAAGGAAATATTCCGGTGTGAGGGAACAAAGGCGGAAATACTGTACGCAGCGACCTTGAGAAAATGATCTGAATGGGGCTGGCATGAATGAGTCCTATTCTTTGGGCTACAGTGTCAGCGCTCCACTATGGGGCAGCTCAGACCTCCAGCCACAATCGGGTCCTGTGGAGGGAGAATACATCCAGCGCCGAGTGCTGGGAACGTGCGGACACAGCTCTGAGAAATGCATTGTTCCATTCAGCACATCTCGCGCCCCGGCCTGGGATTAGCTGCCTCCTGCTCACCAGACCTGCCACATTGTGACGTTCCTTTCATATTTGTGTAGTGGACCTTACCACCGAGCACACAATCCCAGATAATGGCGGGGGGTTATTAATGAGGGATTAGGATGGATATCGATGGCAGGGCAGGGACGTCCTTTCAGCCCATGTGCTCGATTCTTCTCTGCGGGTTTGTTTTATCGGTACAATTAGTGCGGTGGGGGGACGTTGTCCCATATGTTGGTATGTGTGCGGAGTGATGGAAATGGGAAACAGGTGTGCGGCCATGGTTACACTCTGTGTATCACAAAAGACGGCAGATTTAACCGCAACTCGCGCACACTCCGTCCTCTGCCTCCGGTAATTGTGCAAGAAACCGGGCCAAAATCGAGAGAATCATTTATGAGGACAAAGAAATCCAATATATTTCATCTCGGCACAATACATCATTCCTGTCGGCTGCTGCTCCACGCCAGAGGCCGGGAACATTTCTCCGATAAATTCTGATCTTTCAGTCTAACTTGGCCAGATTAGGCGTATTGTAGGGGGAGAGGAATGCATCAATGGTGGGCATCCACGGGTGAGCCACGGGGCCCGAACCTGACATCCTGTAAGTCTGGATGTATCGTTCCAATGTGTGGGTAATCTATACAGAGAAGGAGGCCACGTTCTCCACACCAAGGTGCCGCCACAGCCCGCTGATCTCTGCCGTGTAACGGCCTTCACCAATCCTCTACAGAGAAGGAAGCCACGTTCTCCCCACCAAGGTGCCACCACAGCCCGCTGATCTGTCGTGTAACGGCCTTCACCTTTCACCAATCCTCTACAGAGAAGGAAGCCACGTTCTCCCCACCAAGGTGCCACCACAGCCCGCTGATCTCTGCCGTGTAACGGCCTTCACCTTTCACCAATCCTCTACAGAGAAGGAAGCCACGTTCTCCCCACCAAGGTGCCACCACAGCCCGCTGATCTCTGCCAAAACTCTACAGAGAAGGAAGCCACGTTCTCCCCACCAAGGTGCCGCCGCAGCCCGCTGATCTTTGCCGTGTAATGGCCTTCACCAATCCTCTACAGAGAAGGAAGCCACGTTCTCCCCACCAGGTGCCGCCGCAGCCCGCTGATCTCTGCTGTGCAACGGCCTCCGCCAAACCTCTACAGAGAAGGAAGCCACGTTCTCCCCACCAAGGTGCCGCCACAGCCCGCTGATTTCTGCCGTGTAACTGCCTCTGCCAAGATTCTACAGAGAAGGAAGCCACGTTCTCCCCACCAAGGTGCCGCCACAGCCCGCTAGACCTCTGAAGTGTAACAGCCTCCGCCAAACCTCTACATAAAAGGAAGCCACGTTCTCCACACCAAGGTGCCGCCACAGCCCGCTAGACCTTTGCCATGTAACGGCCTCTGCCAAATCCTCTACAGAGAAGGAAGCCACATTCTCCCCACCATGGTGCTGCCACAGCCCGCTAGACCTCTGCCGTGTAACGGCCCCTGCCAAGACTCTACAGAGAAGGAAGCCACGTTCTTGTGAAAACAAAGAAGGTCATTATTGATTTATGTTCCACGTTCATTAATGTACTGAAATCGTGGCGAAAAGTGTAAGTGAATAGATCACAAATCAGAAAAGGACTTAAAAACCCAGCCACGCCGAGGAAGAGGCGGGAGCAGAGACGTGACTGTGTGGTCTCCATTTTTGCTGGTGGTGCTGTATGGGGACTTGAGCTCTCGCTGCATGGACCCCCCCCCCACATCAAGTTTTTGGGGTCACAGCGTAGAAAGATGTGTTTAGCTTCCATTTCTGGAAAGCTTGTTGTTTTCCATTGTCTTTATGCCTATTTAATGCATTAGGGCTTCTTCTCTAGTGCCCCATCTTGTGGGAACGTTCTTAAGTCTGAGCTGTGGCCTCCTTGATTCTGTATAGGAGATGATACAGTTACACATTCTCTCCCGCAGGGGCTGCCTGTCCTGGAAATTTTGTGACATGGTTTCCCTTTCTCTTTATAGGACTCACACCTCCAGAGAGAAGTGATGGAGGAACGTTACGCTCAGTACCGAGAGATTGTTGGGTCCCTGCAGCAGCAGCTGGAAGATTCCAAGCGCAGAATCCAGGAGTATCGGGTAATGAAGGTTCAGCCCGGGCCACAGTGTATTGTGTGAGGCGTCCGCAGGTCCCTGTCCCTCAAGGTCACATTAGTAACAGGACTTTCCAAGTACAAATACATGAAGGGGTGGCCGGCAAGGAGGGGCAGCCATGCCCGTCGTGGGGGGACAGCCATGCTGGATGTGGAGTGGGGATGTTGTCCGGCGTGGAGGGGTGGCAGTTTCTGGCATGGAGGGACGGTTGTGTCTGGCGTGGAGGGGCAGCTATGCTGGAATGGAGTGGTGATGTCGTCTGGCGTGGAGGGGCGGCCATGCTGGAGTGGCGATGTTGTCCGGTGTGGAGGGATGGCGGTGTCTGGCGTAGAGGGGCGTCCATGCTGGATGTGGATTAGCAATGTCGTCCAGGGTGGAGGGGTGGCGGTGTCTGCCGTGGAGGGGCGTCCATGCTGGATGTGGATTGGCGACTGTGTCCGGCGTGGAGGGGCGGCTGTGCTGGTTGTGAATGGGCAGCGGTGTGCGGCGTGGAGGGGCGGCCGTGCTGGTTGTGAATGGGCAGCGGTGTGCGGCGTGGAGGGGCGGCCGTGCTGGTTGTGAATGGGCAGCGGTGTGCGGCGTGGAGGGGCGGCCGTGCTGGTTGTGAATGGGCAGCGGTGTCCGGCGTGGAGGGGCGGCCATGCTGGTTGTGAATGGGCAGCGGTGTCCGGCGTGGAAGGGCGGCCATGCTGGTTGTGAATGGGCAGCGGTGTGCGGCGTGGAGGGGCGTCCATGCTGGCTGTGAATGGCCAGCGGTGTGCGGCGTGGAAGGGCGGCCATGCTGGTTGTGAATGGGCAGCGGTGTGAGGCGTGGAGGGGCGGCCATGCTGGTTGTGAATGGGCAGCGGTGTGCGGCGTGGAGGGGCGTCCATGCTGGTTGTGAATGGCCAGCGGTGTGCGGCGTGGAAGGGCGGCCATGCTGGTTGTGAATGGGCAGCGGTGTGCGGCGTAGAGGGGCGGCTATGCTGGTTGTGAATGGGCAGCGGTGTGCGGCGTGGAGGGGCGGCCATGCTGGTTGTGAATGGGCAGCGGTGTCCGGCGTGGAAGGGCGGCCATGCTGGTTGTGAATGGGCAGCGGTGTGCGGCGTGGAGGGGCAGCCATGCTGGTTGTGAATAGGCAGCGGTGTCCGGCGTGGAAGGGCGGCCATGCTGGTTGTGAATGGGCAGCGGTGTGCGGCGTGGAGGGGCGTCCATGCTGGTTGTGAATGGCCAGCGGTGTGCGCCGTGGAAGGGCGGCCATGCTGGTTGTGAATGGGCAGCGGTGTACGGCGTGGAGGGGCGTCCATGCTGGTTGTGAATGGCCAGCGGTGTGCGGCGTGGAGGGGAGGCCATGCTGGTTGTGAATGGGCAGCGGTGTGCGGCGTGGAGGGGCGGCCATGATGGTTGTGAATGGGCAGCAGTGTCCGGCGTGGAAGGGCGGCCATGCTGGTTGTGAATGGGCAGCGGTGTGCGGCGTGGAGGGGCGGCCATGCTGGTTGTGAATGGGCAGCGGTGTGCGGCGTGGAGGGGCGGCCATGCTGGTTGTGAATGGGCAGCGGTGTGCGGCGTGGAGGGGCGTCCATGCTGGTTGTGAATGGGCAGCAGTGTCTGGCGTGGAAGGGCGGCCATGCTGGTTGTGAATGGGCAGCGGTGTGCGGCGTGGAAGGGCGGCCATGCTGGTTGTGAATGGGCAGCGGTGTGCGGCGTAGAGGGGCGGCTATGCTGGTTGTGAATGGGCAGCGGTGTGCGGCGTGGAGGGGCGGCCATGCTGGTTGTGAATGGGCAGCGGTGTCCGGCGTGGAAGGGCGGCCATGCTGGTTGTGAATGGGCAGCGGTGTGCGGCGTGGAGGGGCAGCCATGCTGGTTGTGAATAGGCAGCGGTGTCCGGCGTGGAAGGGCGGCCATGCTGGTTGTGAATGGGCAGCGGTGTGCGGCGTGGAGGGGCGTCCATGCTGGTTGTGAATGGCCAGCGGTGTGCGCCGTGGAAGGGCGGCCATGCTGGTTGTGAATGGGCAGCGGTGTACGGCGTGGAGGGGCGTCCATGCTGGTTGTGAATGGCCAGCGGTGTGCGGCGTGGAGGGGAGGCCATGCTGGTTGTGAATGGGCAGCGGTGTGCGGCGTGGAGGGGCGGCCATGATGGTTGTGAATGGGCAGCAGTGTCCGGCGTGGAAGGGCGGCCATGCTGGTTGTGAATGGGCAGCGGTGTGCGGCGTGGAGGGGCGGCCATGCTGGTTGTGAATGGGCAGCGGTGTGCGGCGTGGAGGGGCGGCCATGCTGGTTGTGAATGGGCAGCGGTGTGCGGCGTGGAGGGGCGTCCATGCTGGTTGTGAATGGGCAGCAGTGTCTGGCGTGGAAGGGCGGCCATGCTGGTTGTGAATGGGCAGCGGTGTCCGGCGTGGAGGGGTAGCCATGCTGGTTGTGAATGGGCAGCGGTGTCCGGCGTGGAGGGGAGGCTGTGCCAGACATGGTGGGTGCACTCTGTTTGCGGGAGCAGCTCTTTTGTTGTTCTCTGCGTTTTGGTCCTCATCGAGGGTTTCTGTAGATTTCCCCGGATGGAAGCATTAATGTAATAGAAGCAGCGAGTGCCCGGTTGCCGTCTCTCGTCTGCCACTGTCCGTCCTTGTAGCTGGGCACATTGGAGAGAGCCCATCCCACCCGCACTAATACCCAGTCATGTGTAGGGGAGTAAGGTGCGCGCTCTTGTTTGGGGCCCACGTCTGTCCGTCCGATGTTTCCGGCATATCCTGTGGGTCTACGTTTTTTAAATGTGACAACTAATTTTCAGATGTTGGAGGTTGCTCCATAAATAAACTGTTTTACCTCCCATCCGAAATCGTCTGATCCCCGAGTGGCGGCTGCTGGAGTCCCCACTCATCCCACAGTCTAGAGGAAATGGCGCATTACTGAGCATGTGCGACCACATGACCTGAACCCGCCGGAGCTCTACCAGGCAGGGAATGGTGCGGAGCTCACACGCACTGTCACTGCTTCTCCACATAGGACTAGAGCTCCCTGGTTTTGTGATTATTGTGGGTTTAGCAGCCGGACCCCACATTTGCCATGTACTCGATGTATAGGTGTAATTTTTTTTTTTATTTGTCTGACCCCAAAATCGAAGTATCAAATAAAGACACCCAGGCAGCTGCGGGATTGTGAAGATGTCCCTCTCCAGCGGTGGCGAGCTCGCCTTCTCCCCTGACAGAGCCTCCGGCTGGTGTCTGGGCCGCTCTCCGGCTGGTGTCTGGGCCGCTCTCCGGCTGGTGTCTGGGCCGCTCTCCGGCTGGTGTCTGGGCCGCTCTCCGGCTGGTGTCTGGGCCGCTCTCCGGCTGGTGTCTGGGCCGCTCTCCGGCTGGTGTCTGGGCCGCTCTCCGGCTGGTGTCTGGGCCGCTCTCCGGCTGGTGTCTGGGCCGCTCTCCGGCTGGTGTCTGGGCCGCTCTCCGGCTGGTGTCTGGGCCGCTCTCCGGCTGGTGTCTGGGCCGCTCTCCGGCTGGTGTCTGGGCCGCTCTCCGGCTGGTGTCTGGGCCGCTCTCCGGCTGGTGTCTGGGCCGCTCTCCGGCTGATGTCTGGGCCGCTCTCCGGCTGGTCTCTGGGCTGCTCTCCGGCTGGTGTCTGGGCCGCTCTCCCCTCCTCCCAGCCCCGGACACTACAGGCTTATTATAGGTTTGGTCTTGTAACGGGGCCAGCGCACACCTATCACCTCATAAAGTCTGCATGTGATTGCAGGCCGCGGCACCAGCCCTGGTGGGTGCGAGGCGCACTCCACACTGATGACAGGAGCACAGACAACCTACAACCCCAGAGACTGAGCCGCGTCCATGAGCGATGTCCCCGCTACCTGCAGCCCATAGGTGCAATCATTCTCCAAAATCCCTGATCCCCCACCTCTGCTGATACAAAGCGGCTTGTAAATTAACCCTTCATATAACTGAAGAGTCGGATGCTGCTCTTCTCGTCTGTGAGCGCATGTTTCCTCTTTGCAGTGATCCTGCAGTAGCTCTGTACTCTATATTGTGAGGCGCAGACCCCTATGTGCTCCTGCCACATTCACTGCAGGGGGTGTGCGTGGGGCGACCACGCGGCTGTGAAATAATGACTGTTCTGTGACCAGTGACCGCACATAGAGGCCCCCAACCTCCTGGACAACTGACTCGGATTGTCCTGTCCGAGGTTTCCAGCCCCAGAAGAATCTACCGGGCCTGTACCCATTAAAGTTGGCCGAATGCGCTGATACTGACATAAAGTGTATGAGACCCTCAACTCATAAATGTTGGGGTGCTAAGGATCTGTCAGCAGAGCGAGCGCCCCCGTGTGGGTGAGTGCCGGAGCTGCCAGCCGAACCTTCCTCCGGCACACTGTATTCAGAGAGGCCGATACTGTGCCCACATGTGCTCAGCTGCCCTTCTCACATATAAAGGGGGATTCCAACATTTACAGCATATGTCAACGATGGGGCCCCTCCTATACTGCTGGGAATGCGGAAATGCCAGCTCTGTCCATTTAATGTCTGTGTAGAGATTGTTCAGGCGTCTTTTTGACATCAGTGGGGGTCTCTGACACATGACCTTCATATTTGAGCACCTTTATGAAATGACCCCCAGGCTCTTGTGCTGAGGGCTGGCACTGACAGGAGAGCGGTGTCCTTTGCACTCACATCTGGGGGGTTCAGCACCTCTTTGTAATGACCCCCAGGCTCTTGTGCTGAGGGCTGGCACTGACAGGAGAGCGGTGTCCTTTGCACTCACATCCGGGGGTTTCAGCACCTCTATGTAATGTTGTAGCTGTTCTGTTTTGTCACAAGTCAGCTTATGGGATCACCAGTGAGGTCCTCTTGAGTTAGGCCTCTTCAGACCTAATCAAGATCGAGCGCTCGGAGAGAAAAGACCAGCATCCATGTGGGCATGATCAATTTCTTCTGTTTATTTCATCAAAGTACAGTTTATTTATACCATTTACAGATCAATGTGATATTGCAAAAGAAAAAGAAAAAAACTTCGAGCTGAACTTTACTAATTGTTCATATGACCTTTAAGTTTTAGCAAAACAAAAATGTAGAGTCATGCATATGAGATAAGAAGAACATTTAGAAACCATAATAATCCTTGAGTCTGTCTCTTATTCCGTAGGCTCCATAATGACTATGAACTACCATCAGATATACTTACTAATAACAATAAATCTTTAATAAAGAAAAAGAGAAACTATTAACCCTTCTATATCAATTTCCCCCTTTTGTAAATGGTTTAACCTTCACTACAGGGTCAGTAGGCGTCCAAACAGGAGCTGCTGGCTCATGGGCCTAGTACCCATGAGGGGTCTTCCTACCACTTCACCCATCCACCCTCAGTGTGGACACCTACTCCCGGTCAGCAGAGGCCATTTGGGGTCCGTAGTAAACTACAGAGGGTTCAATGCTGGGACTCTTAGAACATACATTATTCAATAGTTTAGGTAATGCATATATCAATGTTTTTACAGCTATATAAAGCAGTAGACAGAACAACAATATTTGCATACAGGTTTGTATAATGCCAGAAACCCAACCTGCTATGCCTTTAAACCAATTGGCTGGATTCATAAAAGAAAATGTATTTCCCCATCAGGAGTCCTTGTTGGCATCGTGCTCTTTTAACCATTTATCCCTAAGTTCACTTGTTTTCTGTATATCTGCTCTAACCTGGAGGTTGCCTGCAGGGTCAATGTAATGGCAACAGGCAGGACCAATTATTTGACACATTCCGCCGTCTTTTGCTGTCACAAAGTCTAGCACTATAGTATGCTGGTTAGTGACTACAATTAATTGTTTTTGTATAGCATTGGTAGCATTTAGAATCTCAAGAACCCGAAAAATTTGATCATCCAGGTAGTCAGTGGACTCTACTAGCTTGTCCCACATTTGCATTAAGAAAGGGTGTATGAAAATAGCACTAAATACCTTATTTGCTTTTCCCAATTCTACTACATGAGGCCTACCATTTGGCCGGGGTTTATTATCTGCTGCTCGTTTATACAAGGTATGAATTGGGACAGCTGCTACATCTACTTCACTATGAGGAACTATGAAAGTGGCTGGTGTAAGTCTGGCAAGTGTGCAGACCCCTCTCATGTCAGGGCTCACCCACTTGTGAGCACGATTCCCACAAACCAAAAACACTCCCTCTGGGAAAATACAAAAGTGAGTTTGACTTTGTACACAATAAAGCAGATTCAGAAGCCCCTTCATGACTTTATGAGCACACCACGTATTGTTCATTTGTTTTCCGGTCATACCCGAGATACAGCTACCCCGCTCCCTCCTAAAAGTCCGTCTAATAAATGATGATGTACAGCCCTCAATACCCTTCTGATATACTGTCTCATTGTCCTTGGTTGAGTCATGTGTATGTATATAGAAACAGTTATTGTCTTCTCCACAATTTCCAACACCATTGTATTGAAGACTGAACCATAATCCATCATGGGGAATGGGGCCCGAATGAGGAATCTTAGTCTTTATTTTGGCAATTATGCCCATGTCTGAATCGTATTCCATCCACCACGAGTATCCATCGGGTCGAGTGATATTTAGCTGGAACCAGGGTTTAGTGACCCATCCAACTATAGTCAATGTAGCAGATACATCACGAGGTACATCTTCTCCCAAAAATCTAGATTGAGTCCAGGTTTCATTGTGTATACAGTCTGGTACCAATACCTCCTGTGGTTCCAGAGGTAAGGCTAAATAAGGCATAGTCTTTGAAGAAATAGGACTGTGTGTGCAGATCCAACAGTCTTTTGGCTTTTCTCCCTCCATGTCCTCAGTAAGAGAAATATGGTGGCGAATGAGTTTATTATCCCAGTCCGTATTAAAAAGTTCGCTCAGTGTCTTTGTTTGTTGCAGCAACCCTGCTACACCTAGCAGGATAATTAGCAAGACTGTCATTCTGCCGGTGGAGTGACCTTTTTACAGTGACTGGCGTGGATCCAGGTGGGTTTTCCCTCAAGTTTCACTGAGGTGGATGTGGTCAGCTGGACTTGGAATGGGCCATCAAAGCGTGGATCTAGGCTCCTTCTCACGTGTCTGCGCACGACCACCCAATCACCTGGATTCAGCTGATGCACATCTGCACTTGCATTGGGATCTGGAATGGATGAAAAGACATGTTTATGCACCACATTAAGTCTTTCCTGTAAGGCCTGGACGTAGGCTGTCATAGTGCCGTGTTGCATCTGTAACACTTGTGGAAAGTAGAGACCTGTTTTTGGGGCACTACCAAAAAGGACTTCAAAAGGAGACAAGCCTGTCTTCCTATTTGGAGTGTGTCTGACTGAAAAGAGTGCCAGGGATAAGCACTCTACCCAATTCTTTCCTGTCTCTGCCATGGCCTTTTGAATTTTTAGTTTAAGTGTCCCGTTTAATCTCTCTACTTTTCCACTGCTCTGTGGATGAGAAGGGGTATGGAATGCCTGCTCTATTCCCAGGGCCTGCATAATGTCCCTCATTATTTCTCCAGTGAAGTGTGTACCCCTGTCACTTTCTATGGCTTCTGGGATGCCATACCGACAGACTAGTTCCTTCATCAGTTTTTCTGCAGTTGTTTTAGCATTTGCACATTTTACTGGATAGGCCTCAACCCATCCTGAGAAGAGATCTACACATACCAGGACGTATTCATACACTCCTACCTTGGGTAGTTGTATGTAGTCTATTTGCAGTCGTTGAAACGGATAGAGCGGTTTGGGTGTTGCTTTCTTAGGGACTTTTACTGTTTTACCTGGGTTGTGTTGTGCGCAGATAATGCAGGATTGTACGTGTTTGGAGGCTACGTAACTGAAGCCAGGAGCGATCCAGAAGGCATTCACCTGGTTACACATGTGACTTTTTGAGGCGTGAGTGGGGCCATGTGTTGCTTGTGCCATCATAGGGAACAGGGACCTTGGTAAACACAACCTGTCCTTACTTTCCCATACTCCATTCGAGTTCAGCCCAGCTCCCATTTTCCCCCAGTGTTCCTTCTCTGTTTGGGCAGCCTGATGCTGGAGGGATTTCAGGACATCCAGACTCACTGTGGCTGGGACTTGCTGGCTCCCTGCCACTATCCTCTGATCCCTAGGCCTCTTTGCCGCTGCTTTCGCAGCCGCATCCGCCCTTCTATTGCCCGCTACCTCCAGTGAGTCACCTTTTGTGTGTGCTTTCACCTTAATGATGCCAACCTGGACTGGTAACATTAGTGCCTCCATTAACTGTTTTACCAATTCTGCATTTTTAATAGGCTTACCAGCTGACGTAAGAAAAGTTCTACTTCTCCAGATAGGGCCAAAATCATGACAGATCCCAAATCCATACTTTGAGTCTGAATAAACATTAATTTTCCTACCTGACCCCGCTCTACACGCCTCAATGAGCGCTGTTAGCTCCGCCTCCTGCGCGGACATGTGCGGCGGGAGTGGTTCAGCTCGGATTACCTCATGCGAGGATACTACTGCATATCCAGTGTAGAATCTCCCATCCAGGTGGTATCTGGAGCCATCTACAAAAAACTCAAAATCTGCATTAGTAATAGGTGTATCATAGACATGTGGAAAAGCTGCTGTCTCCTGACTCATCAGCTCTATGCAGTCATGCTCGTGCGTCATGTCAAAGTATTCATCCTCACTTGCTACCATTGTCACCAATTCCCCCTTTTCTGAATCTACTGGCAAAAGGGTGGCTGGATTCAGAACATTACACCTCTTGAGGGTGACATACTCAGGAATCAGAAGGGCACATTCAAGTCTGAGCTGTCTGGCCATAGACAGGTGTTTTGGTTGGACTTGCACAAGTATAGCATGAATGTCATGCGGGGAGTAAATTGTTAAGGGAAATGTCAATGTGATCTCGCAAGCTTTCCCTAGCAGTACTGCAGCAGCCGCTACAGCACGGACACACGTGGGTGACCCTCTGACAACCGGGTCCAATCGCGCTGAGTAGTAAGCTATTGGTCTTTGTTTGTCACCATGTTGCTGTGTGAGGACGGCTGTCGCATGCCCTCCCTGTTCTGTGCAAAACAAGAAAAATGGTTGATCGTAATTTGGAATACCCAGGGCCGGGGCAGATACAATGAGTAGTTTAAGGGAATGAAAGGAATCAATAGCTTCCTGAGTGAGGTCAAAGGGGTCAGATGACAGACAATCATAGAGGGGTTGCATCATTTGCGAGGCAGACCTTATCCAAGGCCTGCAGTATGACACTAAGCCCAAAAAGGTGCGCAGTTGCCGGTGGGACCTGGGTAAGGAGAGATTTTGGACTGCTTGTTTTCTCTCCTCAGTCAGGTGTCTCGTACCTTCAGAGATACAGTGACCCAAAAATGTTACTTTTTGCTTACAGTACTGTAATTTTTCACGTGAAACTTTGCAACCATTCTCTGCCAGAAAACACAACAAAGAAATTGTGGCTTCTCTGCAGGACGTCTGGTCTGGACAGCAGAGCAAAAGGTCATCCACGTACTGCAATAGCGTAACCTGTGGATGAGGCGGTTGCCACTGCTCCAGAATTCCTGCCATAGCTGTAGAATAAATGGTAGGTGAATTCATTCCTCCTTGCGGGAGGACTGTCCACATGTACTGTTTCCCCTCATGTGTGAAGGCAAAAAGATACTGACAGTCAGGGTGTAGAGGCACTGAGAAAAAGGCATTTGCCAAATCAATTACTGTAAAACATTTGGAGGTCCCTGGGATTTGTGACAGTAAGGTATGTGGGTTTGGAACAATTGGTGTTACACTCTCAGTGACAGCATTGACAGCTCTCAAATCATGCACCATTCTGTACGTGTCAGGGGAACCTTTGGGCCCTTTTTTCTTGATTGGATACAAGGGAGTGTTACAGGGGGAGGACCTTTGTACTAGAGCCCCTGCTTCCACATATTCTCTTATATCTCTGGTCAGGGCCATTGATTTGGCTGGACTTAAGGGATACTGTTTTAAACAAGGAGGAGTGGAGCCCTCTTTTAATTTTATCATGACTGGGGGAATAGGAAGCCGACCAACATCAGTTTTTCCCTTTGCCCATACAATGTCTGGAACTTGTTGCATTGCTATGTCTTCACTAGTTCTGGTATCGGACACTCTCGCAGATTTGGACATGTACACCATTGCTGCAATCTTGCACAAGTGTTTGTCAGAGAGGGGACTTGTGACTGTAATACCTTCTGGGGTGTATTGTATGGTAGCCTGGATAGCACTTAACACATCAGCCCCCAGCAAATTCATAGGAGTGTTTTCACTAACAATAAGCTTTGTGAGAATTTCCTGGCTATCTTGTAATCTCAGCTTCATCTGTTTTGTCAAGGGAGTTTCAGACACCAATCCCTCCACCCCAACACACTCCACAGTCTCGTCAGTGATCATATCTGGCTTTATCAGGTCTTTATGTACCACAGTGCCGGCTGCCCCAGTGTCAATTAAAAATTCTGCCTCTTTCCCCCCTGGCATGGTTATGGTCGTAAGTAAGGTGGGACCAGGTCCTGAGGGAACGAAAACAGGGTACACATTTGTCACTGGGTTGCCAGTTTCCTAGGTCAGAGGCAAGGGAGGAGGGAAATCAGTCTGCTCACTCTCCTTTTTGGAGTTTTTGCACTGTCTGGCATAATGTCCATTCTGTCCACAATTCCAGCACTGTACGGTCGCTCGGTCACCTGGTGCCCCCCCCCTCTGTTTCCACTGTCTTCCTTGTGCTCTAGCATACATAACTGGTCGCTTGCATTTTGTCAGTTCAACCCCCTTAGCTACTTGCAGAAGGTCTGTTGGGTCCATGTTTCTCCACTCAGGTCTGGCCGTCTGTACTGCTTCTCGTAAAAACTTATTCATACCGTCAATGAATGCATTCACCAATATTTTGATATCAAGGTCGTTTCTTGCACTGTACCCCATGTCTGTCCACTTCAGCTGTAACCTCCCAAAGTACGTCTCTATACTCTCCCCTTTTTGCTGTGTCACGTCAGTCATCAGTACAGACTGCTCTGTTTGTTTCTTTGTAGCCCATCCTTTCAATGCCTCACAGTACGTCATTCCAGACCTCTCAGACTCAACGTCCATGACCCATGATTGCTCCTTCATCATATCAGTATGCGTCTTAATTATGTGTCCCAGCACGTCACCTGCTTTTGCAGTCACCAAACTCTCGAGGTCTGCCCAAGTGCATTTATAAGTCACCTGTATTGTCTGTATTTGCCTGTAAAATGGGAAAGGTTGGTTTTCAGGGTCAGGTAACTGTTTCAACATAGCTAGCTGGTCAGAGGGGCTCCAGGGGTAATATTCCTGTGTCTGTCTGATTCTTGTGACCTTCCTCGGTCGGGATGTATCTGATTTTTTTGTACTGGTCCCAGCGCGTTCTTTCCTTTCCTCACCGTCAGCTTCCTCCGCAAAACTCAATTCCTTCACTACCTCTGTCTCAGTGTCAGCGTCCTCTGTCATCACATGTGATCTGGTTCGAACAGGATTTAGTGCAATCCGCTTAGGGCGAGTAACATTACATGTAGCACAAGTACCTCTCCAGTCTGGGTTTTTCTGACTACAATGTTTACAAGTCCATTCATCTGGTCTGGGTTTCTGCTTATGAGAAGGGGGGGCGGTAGCAGTCACAATTCCTGCTTTTGGTGCATTAAAACATTCATAATACACCTTATCTCCCGCTGTGGTCTCTTTATATCCACAATGCTGCACCTCTTCAGCCACACGACACCATTTATTTACTTGTTGCTCTACCCTCTTGTCTTTTATCCAACCTCTCTTTTCTTCCCTGAATCTGTGCCATTTCTCAACATCCAAACATCCGTACTCTGGCATGTCTGCCTTTTTGAGTATCGGTCTGACATTTTTCACTGCTTCTTTGCCTTCTCTTTCTTGCACTATCTGTTTGGCTGTTTTGGATCCTGCTGGAGCCCCACGCTGCACACTGAACAAGTTGCCCATGGCTTCAACTTATTCCCACACAGCCCACCTTTCTGCAAATGCCCTCTCAGTGTCCCTGAACCTTGTTAACAGGCCACACGTCTCCTGGCAAGTCAGAATGGGCTCTCAAGTGGTAGCAAGAAGGCTCAATCAGCATTCACTCTCACCTGCTACACTTGTAGGGCGTATTGGGAAGGGTTAAAAACACCTCTCACCCAATAGACCAGATGACTAAAGCAGGAAGGACCAGGTGTGATAGTCCTCTCACCTGCTAGACCACCTCCATGTAAGTGGGAAGGCCACACGGCTCTCTAACCCACTTGACCTGATGTGTGCAGTTTGGCTACTCCATGCTGGTCCTTTACAAAGTATTTCAGCAACAAACGTAAGAGTTAAACCAAAACAATTAACAGAGCTGACTTCTCACAGAGGGCAGAAAATCGCGCAGCTGTTCACTTGACCCCTCCCAAAAGAATGTCAGCAGCGCACAGTTTGTTTAGCAAGAGTCTTATCTCGTTCAGATTCAGCTTTCCATAACACAATCCTAATACCCACTGGTATAATACACAATCCCTGCAGAAAATTGAGACCACTTATATACCTTCACAGCACTAATATTCTACTTTACTATAAAACCTTCATCCCCATTTTGAGGGGAAGAAACACACAATATCTCACTATAAGGACAGATCCCAGGACCACTTGTCTTACTCATTCATTGATTCCAGAAGCATAGGTAACAATACACCTTCCAAGGATCAGTTAACCTCACATGCAAATAAAATTATCTAAACCGCTCTTGATACTGATGGGAAAAAATACATATGTCAGGTATCCACTCAAATACTCTATATGGCTATGCCCTGTGACATTTCACAACCGGAACATCTTTTCACAGTCCACAGTATGACATATAACCATTAGACTTATACATACATATTATTTCACCAAGTCTCTTATCACAATTACTTGTCACTTTGTTATTCAGAGGCTTCTCATCAATATACAACAACCTATTGCCTCCCTACTTTATCTAGGCATTAATATGAAACCACTTATGAACACATATCCCTAGACCAGAGTATTGCCACAAAAACACAAAACACAGCAACACAGCAAATGCAATTATACAGAGACTATCCCAAATTCCGTGCTATGCACTCTATGCAATCAGTTAATGGACGGACAACAGATTATCTTATTACTCTATATTTCAACTCTCATTCAGACATGCATGAAAAAAACAATACTCACTGGTGATGCCAGAGTTCTTGAACCGTGTGTACAGCCTTACCCAGAATATTCGGGAAATCAGAGAGAGTGAAATGAAGTGTAAGAATAAAGCTTCTCACCTTGCTGCAGCTGAAATGTCACTGTCTCAAGAGTCCCCAAAACTTCTTCCGAATAGGCTGGTTGGCCACGGCCCCACGTTGGGCGCCAAACTGTTGTAGCTGTTCTGTTTTGTCACAAGTCAGCTTATGGGATCACCAGTGAGGTCCTCTTGAGTTAGGCCTCTTCAGACCTAATCAAGATCGAGCGCTCGGAGAGAAAAGACCAGCATCCATGTGGGCATGATCAATTTCTTCTGTTTATTTCATCAAAGTACAGTTTATTTATACCATTTACAGATCAATGTGATATTGCAAAAGAAAAAGAAAAAAACTTCGAGCTGAACTTTACTAATTGTTCATATGACCTTTAAGTTTTAGCAAAACAAAAATGTAGAGTCATGCATATGAGATAAGAAGAACATTTAGAAACCATAATAATCCTTGAGTCTGTCTCTTATTCCGTAGGCTCCATAATTTCTATGAACTACCATCAGATATACTTACTAATAACAATAAATCTTTAATAAAGAAAAAGAGAAACTATTAACCCTTCTATATCAGTAATGACCCCCAGGCTCTTGTGCCGCGTCCTCTGCGCTCACATCCGGGGGGTTCAGCACCTCTATGTAACGACCCCCAGGCTCTTGTGCCACGTCCTCTGCGCTCACATCCGGATGTTCAGCACCTCTATGTAATGACCCCCAGGCTCTTGTGCCGCATCCTCTGCGCTCACATCCGGGGGGTTCAGCACCTCTATGTAATGACCCCCAGGCTCTTGTGCCGCGTCCTCTGCGCTCACATCCGGATGTTCAGCACCTCTATGTAATGACCCCCAGGCTCTTGTGCCGCATCCTCTGCGCTCACATCCGGATGTTCAGCACCTCTATGTAATGACCCCCAGGCTCTTGTGCCGCATCCTCTGCGCTCACATCCGGATGTTCAGCACCTCTATGTAATGACCCCCAGGCTCTTGTGCCGCGTCCTCTGCGCTCACATCCGGGGGGTTCAGCACCTCTATGTAACGACCCCCAGGCTCTTGTGCCGCGTCCTCTGTGCTCACATCCGGATGTTCAGCACCTCTATGTAATGACCCCCAGGCTCTTGTGCCGCATCCTCTGCGCTCACATCTGGGGGACTCAGCACCTCTATGTAACGACCCCCAGGCTCTTGTGCCGCGTCCTCTGCGCTCACATCCGGGGGGTTCAGCACCTCTATGTAACGACCCCCAGGCTCTTGTGCCGCGTCCTCTGCGCTCACATCCGGATGTTCAGCACCTCTATGTAATGACCCCCAGGCTCTTGTGCCGCATCCTCTGCGCTCACATCTGGGGGACTCAGCACCTCTATGTAACGACCCCCAGGCTCTTGTGCCGCGTCCTCTGCGCTCACATCCGGGGGTTCAGCACCTCTATGTAACGACCCCCAGGCTCTTGTGCCGCGTCCTCTGCGCTCACATCCGGGGGTTCAGCACCTCTATGTAACGACCCCCAGGCTCTTGTGCCGCGTCCTCTGCGCTGGTTTCTGCGGTGCTGTTGGGCGCAGAGGTGACGGCTCACAGCGGTGCGCAGCTTTACACTACAGTTACGCGGTTCTTCTTTCTTCACTTTTGGTGTGACTTCTTCTCTAACATCCTGATGTATGGCGTCCCCCTGATTGAGTGTTTTTTTGTTATTTTCTGTTGTTTGTGCACATAATTAGATTTGTCGTCCCCTCGTGGCAGTTTTTCTGTTGACTTTGCCCAAAGTTATCCAGCTTCAAGAAGCCTCTGTGTGAAATCCGCAACGGAAAGGTGCAGGGAGCGATGACGTGGACTTCTCTTCCCCACATCGGATCTCCTTCACCTTGAAAGGGAACTCCCCAAACTGGTTTTACTCCTGGTTTGAGCCACATTTGCCCCTAAATCTAATCGAGGCTGCTCGATTGCTGACACTGCGGCATGTAAGACTCCTGAGAATCCAGTGTGCAGTGACATCTGGTGACGCTGCGTCGTCTGTAGACCATGGATGAGCTTTATTTTTTGTTGTTTTTTTTTCTCGTTTAAGGAGGAAAAATTAAAGGCGGACGTCCAGAGTGCCCGGTTGTCAGCGTTATCCGCATCCTTGCGGGGGAACAGCAGCTTCTTGTCGAGCTCTCTGCGTTCCGGCTCCAGCTGTAAGTATGCAGCGATGTCCTGAGCTAAGGATTGTCCCATCCCCGGCAGAAGAGACGCATCCGTAGGAAGGATTGTCACGATAGGGAGCAGCATCCGTAGGAAGGATTGTCACGATAGGGAGCAGCATCCGTAGGAAGGATTGTCACGATAGGGAGCAGCATCCGTAGGAAGGATTGTCACGATAGGGAGCAGCATCCGCAGGAAGGATTGTCACGATAGGGAGCAGTATCTGTAGGAAGGATTGTCAGGATAGGGAGCAGCATCTGTAGGAAGGATTGTCACGATAGGGAGCAGTATCTGTAGGAAGGATTGTCACGATAGGGAGCAGCATCTGTAGGAAGGATTGTCACGATAGGGAGCAGCATCTGTAGGAAGGATTGTCACGATAGGGAGCAGCATCTGTAGGAAGGATTGTCACGATAGGGAGCAGCATCTGTAGGATGGATTGTCACGATAGGGAGCAGCATCTGTAGGAAGGATTGTCACGATAGGGAGCAGTATCTGTAGGAAGGATTGTCACGATAGGGAGCAGTGCAGCAGCCCCATGCACTTGCTGTGTGTTTGCGGTGTTTTTCGGGTGCAGTGTTGGTCACCACGCTGTATGCATTTCCTTCCCCAGACAATTATTTTTTTTTTATTTTATTCTGCTGTCCGCACATTGCCGCTGTATTGGGCTGCGTCTTTGTGGTGATCCCAGATATGCAGCAGACAATTGTATCTGGGTTTTGTCTGTGGATTTTGAGCTTTTCCAGGCGATAGATTTCACTTTATAAACGCATTGGTCCCAGACTCTTCAAACATGCATGTGGTTATATATGCGTTTATATATGCGTTTGTGAGCCGCATGAATATGTTCTGTTGTGACCCCAAAGATGCAGCCGTCAGCAGAAAAGTAGCATGCGAGTCTTAGAAACGAAGAGTAGCTTTTCCTTGTATTTTGGTGGTGACCAATAATACAGTATGTAACGTGTGTAAGAGTAAGATAGAAAGGTAACTCAGGATCAGCAATTTATGTACACAGTGACTGCACCAGCAGAATAGTGAGTGCAGCTCTGGAGTATAATACAGGAGGTAACTCAGTATCAGTAATGTATGTAGACAGTGACTGCGCCAGCAGAATAGTGAGTGCAGCTCTGGAGTATAATACAGGAGGTAACTCAGGATCAGCAATTTATGTACACAGTGACTGCACCAGCAGAATAGTGAGTGCAGCTCTGGAGTATAATACAGGAGGTAACTCAGGATCAGTAATGTAATGTATGTACACAGTGACTGCACCAGCAGAATAGTGAGTGCAGCTCTGGAGTATAATGCAGGAGGTAACTCAGGATCAGCAATGTACAGTTAGGTCCAGAAATATTTGGACAGTGACACAAGTTTTGTTATTTTAGCGGTTTACAAAAACATGTTCAGAAATACAATTCTATATATAATATGGGCTGAAAGTGCACACTCCCAGCTGCAATATGAGAGTTTTCACATCCAAATTGGAGAAAGGGTTTAGGAATCATAGCTCTGTAATGCATAGCCTCCTCTTTTTCAAGGGACCAAAAGTAATTGGACAAGGGACTCTAAGGGCTGCAATTAACTCTGAAGGCGTCTCCCTCGTTAACCTGTAATCAATGAAGTAGTTAAAAGGTCTGGGGTTGATTACAGGTGTGTGGTTTTGCATTTGGAAGTTGTTGCTGTGACCAGACAACATGCGGTCTAAGGAACTCTCAATTGAGGTGAAGCAGAACATCCTGAGGCTGAAAAAAAAGAAAAAATCCATCAGAGAGATAGCAGACATGCTTGGAGTAGCAAAATCAACAGTCGGGTACATTCTGAGAAAAAATGAATTGACTGGTGAGCTTGGGAACTCAAAAAGGCCTGGGCGTCCACGGATGACAACAGTGGTGGATGATCGCCGCATACTTTCTTTGGTGAAGAAGAACCCGTTCACAACATCAACTGAAGTCCAGAACACTCTCAGTGAAGTAGGTGTATCTGTCTCTAAGTCAACAGTAAAGAGAAGACTCCATGAAAGTAAATACAAAGGGTTCACATCTAGATGCAAACCATTCATCAATTCCAAAAATAGGCAGGCCAGAGTTAAATTTGCTGAAAAACTCCTCATGAAGCCAGCTCAGTTCTGGAAAAGTATTCTATGGACAGATGAGACCAAGATCAACCTGTACCAGAATGATGGGAAGAAGAAAGACTGGAGAAGAAAGGGAACGGCACATGATCCAAGGCACACCACATCCTCTGTAAAACATGGTGGAGGCAACGTGATGGCATGGGCATGCATGCCTTTCAATGGCACTGGGTCACTTGTGTTTATTGATGACATAACAGCAGACAAGAGTAGCCGGATGAATTCTGAAGTGTACCGGGATATACTTTCAGCCCAGATTCAGCCAAATGCCGCAAAGTTGATCGGACGGCGCTTCATAGTACAGATGGACAATGACCCCAAGCATACAGCCAAAGCTACCCAGGAGTTCATGAGTGCAAAAAAGTGGAACATTCTGCAATGGCCAAGTCAATCACCAGATCTTAACCCAATTGAGCATGCATTTCACTTGCTCAAATCCAGACTTAAGACGGAAAGACCCACAAACAAGCAAGACCTGGAGGCTGCGGCTGTAAAGGCCTGGCAAAGCATTAAGAAGGAGGAAACCCAGCGTTTGGTGATGTCCATGGGTTCCAGACTTAAGGCAGTGATTGCCTCCAAAGCATTCGCAACAAAATATTGAAAATAAACATATTTTGTTTGGGTTTGGTTTATTTGTCCAATTACTTTTGACCTCCTAAAATGTGGAGTGTTTGTAAAGAAATGTGACAATTCCTACAATTTCTATCAGATATTTTTGTTCAAACCTTCAAATTAAACGTTACAATCTGCACTTGAATTCTGTTGTAGAGGTTTCATTTCAAATCCAATGTGGTGGCATGCAGAGCCCAACTCGCCAAAATTGTGTCACTGGCCAAAGATTTCTGGACCTAACTGTATGTACACAGTGACTGCACCAGCAGAATAGTGAGTGCAGCTCAGGAGGTAACTCAGGATCAGTAATGTAATGTATATACACAGTGAATGCAGCTCTGGCTTTTAATGCAGTTAATCCAGGATGTTGGGTCATGAATGTGTCCGGTGTGGGGGGGGGTCTATGTGCAGTCCTGCGGCTCTTGGGGTCTGTTGTTGGGGGTTTGCGCAGTGTTGTGATGAGTTGCTGATTTGTGTGTAATTATTTCCCCCGCTCGGGGTGAGCGTGCTGCACACACAGCCGTTTCCTTTTTCCTCCCAGCAGTGGAGTGAGCGAGTAGAAAGGTCTTTCTGACCCGGTTAGTTAATGAAGTGCTCATTGCAGGCAGGGAAGTACATTCATCCGAGTGCAGATAATCACATCAGGCCACATTCCTGGATCTGTTCCCAGTAGTAGTATTGTGTGTATTGGGTGGGGGGCCGCTCTCTAGGTGGGCTGTATTCCTTGGCTCTCCCGAGTCTCCGATACTGAGTGCGCTCTATGGAGATAGGACATTCCTGACTTTATATCCTGTCAGGTTCTGTTTGGCAGATTAAATGTGGCGTGTCGGGTTTAATTTCCTTTAAGAAGCGTTTGAGTGAATCTGGAGGTCTATAGTGCGGGGTTATCAGCGGGGTACTGGGGTACGGGAGTCCAAACTGCTCCCAGATGCTGTGAAGAGGGATCCTCCTAATAATAAGGAGCTGTGAGTGTCTGCAGTCGGTCTCCGCTGCCTGGGGCTCCGCTATTGGGAGATGACACCTACAGTAAGTGTTAGGCGGTGTTCACACTAATCGTGCGTGTCACAGACCCAGCAGCAATCCTTTTCCTTTAAAGTTTTGCCAACTCAAATTTTTTTCTATTGTGACCTTTGTTTGTTTGTGTTTATTTTGCTTTATCCTTGTTTCTTTTTGTTAACATGGGAGTGGATCCATTACCGGATTGCTGGTTATTTTCCCTTTGACACTAAGGCTAAGGACACACATCCGGCTTTTCTCCCGTTTGTTGGATCCGGTGCGCTTCCGTACAGTGTATACAGTACAGTGGCTGCGCGACAAGCTCCGGTCACATGCTGTCATGTGACCGGAGCATGTGACCAGGAAGTTGCTGCGCAGCCACTGTACTGTATACACTGTATGGGAGCGCACCGGATCCGACAAACGGGAGAAAAGCCGGATGCGTGTCCTTAGCCTCTCCCAAACAACCTGTTCCTTTGCTGAATTGCTATTTCCAGATTCTGGATCCTGTTTCTCAAACCTTATTATTTTTATTTTATTGTTTTTTTACTGGGACATAAATCGTTGTTTTCGGATGTTTTTGCCAGTGTCTCGCTGTAGAAAAATAGCGCTATAGGGTATTGCCAGATAAAACCCCAAGAATATGAAATTAGGTCGACTCACTGCAGGGGTGGTGCCAGTCTCAGATCCTATAATGGCATAGGTACAGAGGTGAAAATAGCTGCAGCCCTGAAGAGTTCAGACAGCTGAGTATGGAGGAAGCGGGAGTGTCACCGCGCTATCACCAGCACTCGGGTAAGGTCCAGATTATTCCATGTCTTTATAGAATTGCCCAGGGTCAGGTCCACGCGTTTCTGAGGTTGCAGCCCCCTTCCCCAGGACATGATGAGGGATGAGCCATATAAATACCCTTGGAGATAAAGGACACAGGACTGCCCTAATGTTCAATCATTGGCGGGATCCTTATCCGAATAAAAAGCGGTAACAGAATGTGACTCAAAGTAATCCAAAATCATATCAGATGGTATTAATGTCAGATTCTATGGTATAGAAGGAGGGCACAAGAAAAAAAATGATTTTAAGCAAATGAAAAGTATTCAAACAAATCCAAAAAATATAAACTGTGAAAAGAAAAAGAACGATGTGCGGTCTAAAGCCCAGGGGATGTGGGAGCAGGACAAAGAGGGAAAACTGTGCGGTGAATAACACGTCGCTATTTCTGTTTTCCAGGTATATGGGAAAAATATTATATTTTTTAATATATTTTATATATTTTTTTGTTTAATTGTTTGTTACCGTTTTTTATTTTGATAAGGATCCTGCCAATGTGTGAAAATTAGGGTGGTCCAGTGTCGTTTATCTCCATGGCTATTTATAGTGGCTCATCCCTCATCTGAATAGATTCTTTGTCATTGCTTGATGTCCTGAGGAAGGGGGCTGCGACCTCCGAAACGCATTGACCTAAACCTGGCAATTCAGTAATGTCAAGGAATAATCTTTCCGTTATCTGTGTGTTGGTGTTAGGGTGATCCGTTTGGATCTGTTCTGATTGCCGACTCCTGGTCATGTGCCTGCATTTTTCCAGGCAAGTCATCACAATGCCGAGGGTTAATGTGTGACGCTCTGCAGCTTGACCTGAGATGATGGCTAATGTGCTGCCCTGTTATTGAATTTTATTATTTTATTTTTTTTGTTTGTCATTTGATTTTTGTGTTTCTTCTAAATTTTCCATTTATTCTTCCACTAATGTGTTTCCAAACCCTAATTTCTACTCACTCCCTCAGGTTGGTGTCACCATACACCTACCGACCTATTAAATCCTGCCAGACAGACTTTTTTTTAATTCCATCAGAAAAGCCAATTCTAATAGACAATGGCGGCAATGTTTCTTCCCATATTCTTTGTGCCATTTTCACAGAAGGTGTCCTTTAAAAATTAGTTATAAGGTTAATTTAAACAAACCGGGGCTCTTAACTGACTGTGGGCTGGGCCTTAGACTGTATCGGTCCTGGTGGTCAGCGCTCTGTAGTCATGTCCTAGACATCACTGCATAGTGGAGCAGGCGATGGCGCAGCTGTGGGAGTGAAGTCATCTGTCAGACACAGCCTGACTCCCCAGAGAGAAGGCCGACCCCAGGTGATTCCTGTTTCTTCTTTTCTATATATAAAGTGCAAAATGATCCCAGTGTAGTAGGAAGCGCTGCCTGTGGCGTTATGAGGGATTGCTGGGTGCAGGAGGGCGCCGGAGCTGCTGGTCCTGGAGGCTGAGTGCCCTCCGCTGAGCAATCTTCAGTAGCCCCTGGTTCTGTGTAAATGGCTTTCATATTGTAATGTCCCCAACCTTTTGTAATGTTGCTTGAATCCCCTCCAAAGCTCATTTCTGATGTTATGTAGAATTAGTTGGTCGGAT
Source organism: Anomaloglossus baeobatrachus (assembly GCF_048569485.1). Lineage (NCBI taxonomy): Eukaryota > Metazoa > Chordata > Amphibia > Anura > Aromobatidae > Anomaloglossus > Anomaloglossus baeobatrachus. Next base: position 4,654,958 of record NC_134364.1, on the reverse strand, counting down.
GTGGGGGGAGGGTAAATTCTTTTTAAATCTTGGTTATGTAATATTGAATTTTAAATGTCCCAATTTTTTTTTTTTGTATTTTGTTTTATTCCTAAAAATGTAAGTTCCAATCCAAATTGGTGTTTGTAGCCCTGTCCCACAATCCAAGCAATACTTATAGTCAATCATTGTTTTAATTGGTATTTTAAGTTTCCTTTATTTTCCCATGGATTTTGTTCCACCTAAACTAATCTTAAATGTATACCCCAGGACTCCTAAAAAGATGGCACTGTTTTGTTTCTGAGAGTATTGGGTTAGGGTTACCATATTTTTCGGACCATAAGACGCACTTTTTTCCCCCCAGATGTTGGGGGAAAGTGGGGGGTGCGTCTTATGGTCTGAATGTAGGGCTGCGGGGAATGAGGGTGCTGTGGTGGCTCGAGTCATCGGGGGCAGGACCAGGCTGCAGTAGCACCTGCCGTGACCACGTGGACCCGCTCATTTAATATGCACACCCATCATCTCTCAGCGCTGACAGGTGGGCTGGGTGATGGGCGAGGGATAAAGAGCCGGCCCATATGATCACCCCTGGCAACTACAGCCTGGAGTGATCATGTTCGGCTGTATTCACTGCCCCCCGTGCATCATCATCAGCGCGGGGTGCAGTGAATCAGTACACTCACCTGTCACCGTTCCCCTGCAGTACCGCAATCTCCTCCTGGCTGCCGGCGGCCGCTGAGTGGAGCCGTCCCCATTCCCCTGTAGCACCGTAATGTCCTCCTATATGTGCTGGCGGCCGCTGAGTGGAGACTAGCGGTGCGCACAGCGATGACGTCATCGCACTGCACACGTGTCCACACGCAGCCGCCGGCAGCCAGGAGGACATTGCGGTGCTGCAGGGGAACGGGGACGGCTCCACTCAGCGGCCGCCGGGAGGAGATTGCGGTACTGCAGGGGAACGGGGACGGCTCCACTCAGCGGGTGCCGGCAGCCAGGAGGAGATCGCGGTACTGCAGGGGAACGGGGACGGCTCCACTCAGCGGCCGCCAGCAGCCAGGAGGAGATCGCGGTACTACAGGGGAATGGGGACGGCTCCACTCAGCGGCGCTGCCGCTGACACATACAGGAGGAGGAGCGATGCTGCAGGGAGTGAGGTGAGTATGAACGTTTATTTTTTTTTATGTGCCACAGGATGCGGGCCGTATACCAGCATGGCGTTGTATAGCAGGATGGGGGTATATTATGAGCAGAATGGGGGTATATTATGAGCAGGATGGGGGTATATTATGAGCAGGATGGGGGTATATTATGAGCAGGATGGGGGTATATTATGAGCAGGATGGGGGTATATTATGAGCAGGATGGGGGTATATTATCAGCAGGATGGGGGTATATTATGAGCAGGATGGGGGTATATTATGAGCAGGATGGGGGTATATTATGAGCAGGATGGGGGTATATTATGAGCAGGATGGGGGTATGAGCAGAATGGGGGTATATTATGAGCAGAATGGGGGTATATTATGAGCAAGGATGCGGGTATATGAGCAGGATTGGGGTATATTATGAGCAAGGATGGGGGTATATACTGTATATACAAGGCATGAGGATCATTACCAGGATGGGGTATCTTAGTAGAGAATTTGGGGACATTACCCCATAACAGTGTCAGCAGCAGATCCTCGCCTCATAACAGTGTGTCATGACTCCATTTTTTGCTTAAAAATTTATTTTCCTATTTTCCTGCTCTAAAACCAGGGTGCGTCTTATAGTCCGAAAAATACGGTAAGTGTTTTAAACTGATCGTGTGAAGTAATTTTGGGTGAGGAATGTAGTTAAATGGCTAGTCTGAAATAGGTTGAAGCCTTTGGCTGACAAATACCTGTGATGTGAATCTGGTGAAGTCAGCAGTAAATGGAGGAACACGGTGTCACCTGCCAACCATACAGTATGTACGGAAAGTATTCAGAACCCTTACATTTTTTTACTCTTTGTTTCATTGCAGCCATTTTTTTATTTGCAAAAATTGTTTGTTTTTCTCATTAATGTGCACTCTTCTCCCCATCCCCCATCTTGACAAAAAAAAATCAAATGTAGAAATGTTTGCAAATTTGTTAACCAAACAAAACTGGAATATCACATGGTCATAAGTATTCAGCCCCTTTCTTCAGTATATCACATGGTCATAAGTATTCAGCCCCCTTTGCTCAGTATATCACATGGTTATAAGTATTCAGCCCCTTTGCTCAGACACTCATATGTAAGTCACATGCTGTCCATTTCCTTGTGATCCTCCTTGAGATGGTTCTGCTCCTTCATTGGAGTCCAGCTGTGTGTAATTACACTGATAGGACGTGATTTGGAAAGGCGCACACCTGTCTATATAAGACCTCACACTGCATGTCACACCAAATGAGGATCATGAGGTCAAAGGAACTGGCCAAGGAGCTCGAGACAGAATTGTGGCAAGGCACAGGTCTGGCCAAGCTTACAAAAGAATTTCTGCAGGACTCAAGGTTCATAAGAGCACAGTGGCCTGCATAATCCTTAAATGGAAGAAGTTTGGGACCCCCAGAACTCTTCCTAGACCTGGCTGTCCAGCCAAACTGAGCAATCGTCGAAGAGCCTTGGTGAGAGGTAAAGAAGAACCCCAAGATCACTGTGGCTGAGCTCCAGAGATACAGTTTGGAGATGGGAGAAAGTTCCACAAAGTCACCTATCACTGCAGACTCCACCTGTCGGGCATTTATGGCAGAGTGGCCCAACAGAAGCAAGACATATGAAAGCCGCATAGAGTTTGTTAAAAAAAAACATGACTGACTCCCAGACTATGAGAAATAAGAATCTCTGGTCTTATGGAACAAAGTATATGTGGTGCAAACCAGGCACTGCTCATCACCTGCCCAATACAATCCCTACAGTGATGCATGGTGGTGGCTGCATCATGTTATGGGGGCAGGGACACAACTGGTAGCAATTGATGGAAAGATGAATGGGGCCAAATACAGAGATATCCTAGAAGAAAAACTCTTCCAGACTGCTCTGGACCTCAGACTTGACCGAAGGTTCACCTTCCAACAAGACAATGACCCTAAGCACACAGCTAAAATAACAAAAGAGCGGCTTCAGAACAAATCTGGACTGAAACCCAATCTCTGGAGAGGCTTGAAAATTGTGTCCACCAACGTTCACCATCCAACCTGATGGAACTGGAGAGGATCTACAAGAAAGAATGGCTGAGGATCCCAAAATCCAGGATCCCAAGAAGACTCATGGCCGTACTAGCTCAAAAGGGAGGGGGCGTCTACTCAATACTGAGCAAAGGGCTGAATACTTATCATAGTATCATAGTTTTTAAGGTTGAAGGGGGACTCTAAAGGCCCCGTCACACTAAGCAACATCGCTAGCCACATCGCTGCTAACGAACAACTTTTGTGACGTTGCTAGCGATGTTGCTGTGTGTGACATCCAGCAACACCCTGGCCCCTGCTGTGAGGTCGTTGGTTGTTGCTGAATGTCCTGGGCCATTTTTTAGTTGTTGCTGTCCCGCTGTGAAGCACAGATCGCTGTGTGTGACAGCGAGACAGCAACAACTAAATGTGCAGGCAGCAGGAGCCGGCTTCTGCGGAGGCTGGTAACCAATGTAAACATCGGGTAACCAAGAAGCCCTGTCCTTGGTTACCCGATATTTACCTTTGTTACCAGCCTCCGCCGCTCTCACTGTCAACGCCGGCTCCTGCTCTGTGCACATGTAGCTGCAGGACACATCGGGTTAATTAACCCGATGTGTGCTGTAACTAGGAGAGCAAGGAGCCAGCGCTAAGCATTGTGCGCTGCTCCCTGCTCTGTGCACATTTAGCTGCAGCACACATCGGGTAATTAACCCCATGTGTGCTGTAGCTAGGAGAGCAGGGAGCCAGCGCTAAGCATTGTGCGCTGCTCCCTGCACATTTAGCTGCAGCACACATTGGGTAATTAACCCCATGTGTGCTGTAGCTAGGAGAGCAGGGAGCCAGCGCTAAGCATTGTGCGCTGCTCCCTGCTCTCTGCACATGTAGCTGCAGCACACATCGGGTAATTAACCCGATGTGTGCTGTACTAGGAGAGCAGGGAGCCAGCGCTCAGTGTGCGCTGCTCCCTGCTCTCTGCACGTGTAGCTGCGTGAGCTGGTAACCAAGGTAAATATCGGGTTGGTTACCCGATATTTACCTTAGTTACCAAGCGCAGCATCTTCCACGCGGCGCTGGTCACTGGTTGCTGGTGAGCTCACCAGCAACTTGTGTAGCCACGCTCCAGCGATCCCTGCCAGGTCAGGTTGCTGGTGGGATCGCTGGAGCGTCGCAGTGTGACATCTCACCAGCAACCTCCTAGCAACTTACCAGCGATCCCTATCGTTGTTGGGATCGCTGGTAAGTTGTTTAGTGTGACTGGACTTTAAGTCCATCTAGTTCACCCCGTAGCCTAACATGTTGATCCAGAGGAAGGCAAAAAAACCCCAATGTGGCAAACAAGTTCCAATGGGGAAAAAAATGTCCTTCCTTCGTCCACATCCGGCAATCAGACTAGTTCCCTGGATCAATACCCTGTCATAAAATCTAATATACATAACTGGTAATATTACATTTTCAAGAAAGGCATCCAGGCTCTGCTTAATGTTAGTAGTGAATCACTCATTACAACATCATGCGGCAGAGAGTTCCATAGTCTCACTGCTCGTACAGTAAAGAATCCTCGTCTGTGATTATGCTTATGCTTAATCATAAATGTTATTTCCTCTACCCAAGTGCATGACCTTACATTTATCTACATTAAACTTCAATTGCCCCTTCTCAGCCCAATCCTCCAATTTACATAAATCTCCCTGTAATATAAAATTATCCTCCTCTGTATTGATTACCCTGCAGAGTTTAGTATCATCTGCAAATATTGAAATTCTACTCCGCATGCCCCCAACAAGGTCATTTATAAATATGTTGAAAAGAATCGGGCCCAATACTGACCCCTGTGGTACCCCACTATGAACTGAGACCCAGTCCGAGTACGAGTAGTTATGACCATGTGATCTTTCTGTTTATCTTGTTTAATAATTAGCCAAAAAAAAAATTTTTTTTTTGTTTATCAAGATGGGGGATGGGGTGCAGAGTGTGTATTATTTTGATATTTTTTTTGTTATTAATTTACCAAATGGCTGTAATGAGACAATGAGTGCAAAATTTAAAGGGGTCTGAATAATTAACGTACTCATTCATTCTGTTCTGCAGTTAGAGGTCACCATATTTAGGCTACACATCCATTACCTCAATTCCGGACAAAATTGTAAGGGGTTATTTTTTGTATTTTTTTTTAAGTAAGGAGAAACCCCCGACCACAGCAAGACCCCATTGGTGTAAAAATTAATTCAAGTAATAAAATGGGTGTGTCATTGTGAGTTTCCAAGAAGCTTCCAAGGGGATGTGCAGACAGACTGGCACCTGGGTACAAATCATTTACATTGGGTGTGCGTAGCTCCCACAAATCTGCGAGGCATATCTTTGGGCTCAGGGCAGTGGCTGGACATAATCCTTATTTTGCCTTAATTGTGGGTTATGTGTATCAGCCTATAATTCTTATCCAGCTGCCAGAAGACACTAGCCACATCATGTTTCCTAGTTATGGCTAGCTGAAATCATAACAGGAAAGATGATGTTAATATGCTCCGTGTGGGATGCTCAGAGGCAAAGATAACCGGTACGGTGCCTTTTCCTCATTCTCTAGAACCTGAGGTAGGTATATCCCATCTGCCCAGCCTTGTCCTAGTTCACCAGGTAGGTGGTATGTGGGAGATGTATTTGGGTTTTTTTTCCCCAAAGTGGACCTTTTGGTTGTGTTTTTGCTGAGATGTCACATGCACTAAATGTGTGTGGAGTCCCCAGAAAACTAGTGGCTCCACAGCGCCTCCCTGTGCCGAGCCCGCACCAGGCCTATTTCCAAGGAAACCGGTAACTGATTCATATGTGCATCTGTTTGCACCTATATTGTGTCTATACATTTCTGACCATAATGTTTGTAAATTGTTCATGTGTATATATAGTAATAATAATAATAATAATAATATAAGATAAGTGTTATCTAGTTAGCCTGTAAGGTGATGTTTTGGTTTTTTTTGTTTTTTTTTTGTTATTTGGGTTTTTTTTTTTTTAATCTCGATCCACAAATCCCACGTCCGTGTTCTTGGTTTAGTATTGCATGCTACCTGGGTTGGTTTGTGGCCTGATATAGTTCTGCTACTGAACCCGGATTAAGGAACTGGTGGCAGACTACCTAGCTGGCTGGGCCCTGCTTGACTGGGGCTAGTGAAGGGTGTGTAGGCCTGCGTGGGTTGTGAGTGTTGCCTTGGAGGTTGTGCTAGCCACTTTGTTTCCCTCCCTGTGTCTGCGTGGCCAGGGGATGTCAGTGTAACATTGTGACAAGTTGCCCTTCTGTACTCCTTGGAGTGTGGCATGTAACGTGTTTGGGGAAGTGATGAGGCTGTATTGTGCGGCTCTGATGTTTTGCATATGTCACGGTGAGGCTTGCGATGTGCGGTTTCATGGCAGGCAGTTGTAGTTTTTCTTGGAGATAAGTGAGGTGTCCTCAGTGGCTGTCCAATGTGGCGTCTGTGCGGCGGGTTTAGTGAGACAGGTTCAGAGAGGTTTGTGACCGTGCATTATACCTTGGGGCGTCTGTGCGGTGGGTTTAGTGAGATAGGTTCAGAGAGGTTTGTGACCATGCATTATACCTTAGGGCGTCTGTGCGGCGGGTTTAGTGAGATAGGTTCAGAGAGGTTTGTGACCGTGCATTATACCTTGGGGCGTCTGTGCGGCGGGTTTAGTGAGATAGGTTCAGAGAGGTTTGTGACCGTGCATTATACCTTGGGGCGTCTGTGCGGCGGGTTTAGTGAGATAGGTTCAGAGAGGTTTGTGACCGTGCATTATACCTTGGGGCGTCTGTGCGGCGGGTTTAGTGAGACAGGTTCAGAGAGGTTTGTGACCGTGCATTATACCTTGGGGCGTCTGTGCGGCGGGTTTAGTGAGACAGGTTCAGAGAGGTTTGTAACCGTGCATTATCCCTTAGGGCTTGGGCACATGATCAGGACTTGCTGCCTCCTGGACTCAGTGGGTCCTGACCAGAGGGGCCACGAGACTCCTCCGCAGGAGACTGCAGCAGCTTTTGCCCATGATCAGGGTTTGGTTCTCAGTGGTCTTTTGTTATGGAGGACACTTGTGATTCTGCGGCAAACAATTGATATGCTGCTGCTTGGAAAGTGGCTCCGGGTCAGTGTTTGCTGTGGATAAATAAGCACAGTGGGCATGGGTTTTTTTTTTTAATCCCATCCACTATGCTTGTACTTTATTGACATAGCTGAAGCATGCTGCTTCCCAAATGGTGTGAATACTGATTGTGTGCATTTACTTTAATTCAAGGGGCTGCTGATAAGTTTTTGGCTTTAGGGGTGCTTCACACACAGCGAGCTCGCTGCCGAGATCGCTGCTGAGTCACGCTTTTTGTGACGCAGCAGTGACCTCATTAGCGATCTCGCTGTGTGTGACACTGAGCAGCGATCTGGCCCCTGCTGCGAGATCGCTGCTCGTTACACACAGCCCTGGTTCGTTTTCTTCAAAGCCGCTCTCCCGCTGTGACACACAGATCGCTGTGTGTGACAGCGAGAGAGCGACAAATGAAGCGAGCAGGGAGCAGGAGCCGGCGTCTGACAGCTGAGGTAAGCTTGTAACCAAGATAAACATCGGGTAACCAAGGTGGTTACCCGATATTTACCTTAGTTACCAGCCTCTGCAGCTCTCACGCTGCCTGTGCTGCCGGCTCTCTGCACATGTAGCTGCTGTACACATCGGGTTAATTAACCCGATGTGTACAGCAGCTAGGAGAGCAAGGAGCCAGCGCTAAGCAGTGTGCGCGGCTCCCTGCTCTCTGCACATGTAGCTGCATTACACATCGGGTTAATTAACCCGATGTGTACAGCAGCTAGGAGAGCAAGGAGCCAGCGCTCAGTGTGCGCGGCTCCCTGCTCTCTGCACATGTAGCTGCATTACACATCGGGTTAATTAACCCGATGTGTACAGCAGCTAGGAGAGCAAGGAGCCAGCGCTCAGTGTGCGCGGCTCCCTGCACACAGCGCTGGTAACTAATGTAAACATCGGGTAACCAAACCCGATGTTTACCTTAGTTACCAGTCTCTGCAGCTTCCAGTCGGCGGCTCCGTGCAAGCGCAGCGTCGCTTGCACGTCGCTGCTGGCTGGGGGCTGTTCAGTGGTCGCTGGTGAGATCTGCCTGTTTGACAGCTCACCAGCGACCATGTAGCGATGCAGCAGCGATCCTGACCAGGTCAGATCGCTGGTCGGATCGCTGCTGCATCGCTAAGTGTGAAGGTACCCTTACCCAGAAAGACATGAGCTAGGATGATGATACTTTCCATTTCTTCCACACACTCTCCACTGATAACAACACACTTCTTATGCGGGCGTCACACGAGACTATCCATTGTGCAATATGTCATCGGGGTCACGGTTTCCGTGACTCACATCTGGCATCATTTGCGACGTCGTTTCGTGTGACACCTCTGAGCATCTCAGAATGATCACAAATCTGTTACAAATAGTGTATCGTTTACACGTAGTTTATTTTTAAAAAATCGTTTATTCTTCACTGCGCCGGTTGTTCATCATACCCGGGGTAGCACACATCGCGCCGTGTGACACCCCAGGAACGATGAACACCGCTTACTTGCGTCCTGCGGCTCCCGCCGGCTATGCGGAAGGAAGGAGGTGGGCGGGATGTTTACGTCCTACTCATCTCCGCCCTTCCGCTTCTATTGGCCGGCCGCTGTGTGACGTCGCTGTGACGCCGAACGTCCCTCCCCCTTCAGGAAGTGGATGTTCACCGCCCACAGCGACGTCGCTCAGCAGGTAAGTACGTGTGACGGGGGTTTAACGACTTTGTGTGCCACGGGCAACTAATTGCCCGTGACGCACAAACGACGGGGGCGGGTACGATCGCTCGATAGATCGTATCGTGTGACGCCCGCATAACATTGGTATTCCAAGTTGTGTAAGCCTAGTAAAAAGAAGGATTACAGTTATGCCTGAAATCAGGCATCTATAGCAGCCATGGCATCAGAAATTGTGTGAAATTTGGTACCTTGAGGTGTTTTTTCAGGTTTTGAAATAGATGCTAGGTGGGGGGTGTGACGACATGGACTCTCATGGGTTAAAGTTTCTTAACATTCAGCCAGACTATTGTTCTTATGTGTGCTAAGTCATGTTTGCTTAGCTATTACTCTCCAGACTTTTCCAGTAATCCACCAGGGGTTGATGAAGGTTGATGGATCCAGTCTAAGCTCTTTGGAGCTGACTAGAGGATCAGGATACCTTATGGCTTCAATCTAGGGGCTCTGGTTCCGGTTGGAGACCATATCCACAGCCTAGGGATTTCGACCCCAGCTGCCAGGATTGTAACATCAAACCAGGACTACCTAAGGAGGACACTCAGGTTGGGACAGTTCAGTCACCTGTTACAGACTTTGCAGACCTCACACAGCTTCCTGAATCTGGCATTATTCCTTTCTCGGTGGGTGCCCGCCAAAAGCGGGGTGCTGCTGGACTGGAGTAAGCGGCCCTGGAAGCTCTGAGGCATGGACATTCTAAATCCCTGGTGAGCCAGCGGAAGGGTGAGACTCTGTTGCCTGTTACATGTGTGTTTTGCTGGTTATGTGCCGTTAATTGTTTGGGGATCCAATAAAGTCTAATTATTGTGGTTCCCTCACCCTGTGTTGTCTGAGTAGTGTTACGCCCACGGTTAAGGAGGCCGGCGTTCAGTTGGGATGAGCCCTGAGCCACGCTGTCTTTCTAAAGGCGGCGGGTTTTAGTGGACGAGAGCACCCACTGAGCCCCGTGTCTCCACAGGGGGAGGGGGCAAGATCTGGTGAATTAGGTGGGTGGTTAACCAGCTCTGCCAGTTTTACCATGGTCGCTTGTGCAGTGTGAGCAGAGGTGTTGTCTTGGATGAACAAGATTCCTTTGGACAGCTTGCGTCTCCCTTTAACCTTCAGAGCTACCTTCATTTGGTCCAAAATTTCAAAGTAATAGTTTGCATTGATGGTGGAACCCTTTTGAAGGTAGTCCACTAGCAGCACACCCTCCTTATGCCAGAACACAGACGCCATCACCTTAGGCTGGCTGATTTTTGCCCCCTGAACGTCTTTGGACGAGGAGAACCACTGTGCCTCCACTCTTTTGACTGTTCTTTTTTTCTGGGTCATACAAATAAATCCAGGTCTCATTTATAGTAAATGGTTGATCCAGGAAGTTCTTATCAGTCCGGAAACGCTGACAAATAGACTGGGAGGTTGTCACTCGCAGCTTCTCTTATCTGTTGTTAGACATTTGGGGACCCACTTTGCAGATCGCTTCCTCATGTCCAAATGTTCATGGATAATGACACAAACATGTTCCTGGGAAATCCCCATAGTATCATAGTTTTTAAGGTTGAAGGGAGACTCTAAGTCCATCTAGTTCAACCCGTAGCCTAACAGGTTGATCCAGAGGAAGGCAAAAACCCCCAATGTGGCAAACAAGTTCCAATGGGGAAAAAATTTCCTTCCTGACTCCACATCCGGCAATCAGACTAGTTCCCTGGATCAATACCCTGTCATAAAATCTAATATACATAACTGGTAATATTACATTTTTCAAGAAAGGCGTCCAGGCTCTGCTTAATGTTCGTAGTGACTCCCTCATTACAACATCATGCGGCAGAGAGTTCCATAGTCTCACTGCTCGTACAGTAAAGAATCCTCGTCTGTGATTATGATTAAACCTTCTTTCCTCAAGACGTAGCGGATGCCCCCGTGTTCCAGTCGCAGGCCTAGGTGTAAAAAGATCTTTGTAAAGGTCTCTGTACTGTCCCCTCATATATTTATACATTGTGATTACATCCCCCCTAAGCCTTCGTTTTTCCTGTCTTGGTATTGCAGCCCACCCATTCCTCTAATAATCTTGGTGGTCTTCTCTGCACCCTCTCCAGTTCAGCTATTTCCTTCTTATATACTGTGTACAATTCTGGTCACCGATATATAAGTGCGGTCGCACTAGTGACTTGTACAGAGGTAGAACTATATTTTTTTCATGAACACTTCTACCTCTTTTAATACATCCCATTATTTTATTAGCCCTGGCAGCAGCTGCCTGACACTGTCCACTAAAGTGAAGTTTACCATCCACCCATACACCCAAGTCTTTTTCTGTGTCTGTTTTACCCAGTGTTCTACAATTAAGTACATAATCATAAATGTTATTTCCTCTACCCAAGTGCATGACCTTACATTTATCTACATTAAACTTCAATTGCCCCTTCTCAGCCCAATCCTCCAATTTACATAAATCTCCCTGTAATATAAAATTATCCTCCTCTGTATTGATTACCCTGCAGAGTTTAGTATCATCTGCAAATATTGAAATTCTACTCCGCATGCCCCCAACAAGGTCATTTATAAATATGTTGAAAAGAAGCGGGCCCAATACTGACCCCTGTGGTACCCCACTATGAACTGAGACCCAGTCCGAGTACGTACCATTAATAACCACCCCTTGTTTCCTATCACTGAGCCAGTTTTTAACCCAGTTACACATATTTTCCCCTATCCCCATTATTCTCATTTTATGTACCAACCTTTATTCTCATTTTATGTACCAACCATGATGTCTGTAATTGCTGTTGATGAATTTTTTGGATTCTCCAGTATGAGGTTGTGCGCAGCATCGACGATCAACAACCACTCTCGGACATCCAGCACGAGGCTCATCATTGGGGCTGAAGCGGCCTGTTTTAAATTTGATAACCCAGTTCTTACCTGTGGAATATGAAGGGCATTGATCCCCCAATGTCTGCGACATATCACCATGAATATCCGCTGCGGACTTTCCTTGCAGAAACAAGAATTGTATTCCTCCTCTGCTCTCAGTTGCTGTGAAAATCGCACTAGACCCTGTTCTTTAGTTTTCCCGCGTGCGTACAACACTGTTGCCATAAGCAACAAACCCAACATTTTGCCACAAATATTAGATCCATAAGGCTTTCATGTGATGTAACATTTGTTCCCATGGAAATGAAAAAGATCACAAAGCTAAAGACTTATCAGCAGCCCCTTGTATATACATGTATGTGCATGTCAATAATCAAGAATATGTTAAAAAGTGTAATTTATTATATTGACTACAAAAAGGTAATTTGAGTCTTTACACACAGAGGGATCAATTTCACATGTTTATTGATAGTCATTAGAAGATGATGATTGAGTTCAAGTGTTTATTGCTGTAGATTCTTATGAAAACCCAAAAGGCATTATCTCGGTAAATTAGATGAAAAGGAGCAAACACCTGTAAAGGCTTCCTAAGTGTATAAAATGGTCCCTTTCTCTGGTTCTGTAGGCTATGGACTCACGGGGCAGACTGCTGACTTGGTACATGTGGAGCAGTATGTTTCCCTGTAATTTTGTTCTGTTTTTTATGATTTTTGGTGGGTTTAAATTTATCCAATTGTGGAGGCAAATATTGTCTTAAGAGCGGTAAGGCTATGTGCCCACGCTAGAATGTCCATGCGGATTTTTTTGCCTGAAAATCCGCAACTTTCGCGGCAAATCCGCACCCGCGGATTTACCGCGGATTTGCCGCGGATTTTGATGCGGATTTCATTTTTTTTTTTTCCCCCATTCAAAACAGAAAATCCGCACCAAAACTGCACCAAACAATTGACATGCTGCAGTTTGTTCCGCATCAAAATCCGCGGCAAAATCCGCAGCGGAAAAATCCGCAGCATGGGCACAGCATTTCCAAAATGCCATTGAAATGGCTGGGGAGTAGCTGTGCTGCAGATTTTCGGCAAATCCGCGCTAAATCCGCGTCAAAATCCGCGTCAAATCCGCGATAAATCCTGTAGCGTGGGCACATAGCCTAAAGCTGTATTTTTGTCTCATCTCTTTGCAATTGTAGGAGTCAATGTCACCCCTTTTCCATGTGTTGCCTCATGATTTTGGTTATAAAGGTCAGGCTGTTTACGTGTGTCCCCCCCCATTAGTGCAGATCATGGGTGTTGTTTGTGTGGGTGAGAGGCCTGTGATAGGGATATAAGGGGCCACTTGTTTCTTTTGTGTTACGTTGTCTTGTTTGTCAGGTAATGCTGTATTTTCAATGTTAAGGTGGCAATTATGTATTCTGTTGAGATGTGCTTTTGATGTGACAACTTACTTTCTCCCACACATGATTGTGGCCCAGTCCTGAGTGTTTTTGGTGTGAGCTGTGGATGTCTCCAGATGTTTTGGATGTCACTCAGTAGTGGTCACCAGTGCTCTGCTGAGAGAGGTGATGACTTTGGATCGTTGTGGTAACGGGTTGCTTGATTTTTCGTGTGTGAGATGTTGAGCTCTTCTCTAGGTTCTGGGCTTCATCGGGTCTCTGTTTTCCTGATGTGACATTGTTGGGCTGTTTCCTGTGGTGAAGCTGTAGATGTTTCCTCTCCATCTTGTGCACGGTCTTTATCTTTTGAGTGTTTTTGAGTTAAAGTGTGTCATTACTTAGTGTTTGTAGCTATATTGTTGTAATTAGATGAATCAGTGCTCTCCTTGTGTAGTCCATTGTGCCTCTGAGTGGTGTTATTGCAGTCTGCTCATCCATGCTGTGTGTCCCCTGGGCTTTGTGACCTTAGAGATGCGATGGCTACTTCCAGTTGATGTGACCTTACTGTGGTGGGTCTATTTTCTGAGTGATGAGGCTGCGGAGGGAGTTTGCTGTATATGTCAGCCCTGCATTGCTGGCGCTTGTGGTGCTGTGCAGTGAAGGATGGAGCATGTGAGATGCTGGGCTGAGCAGTGAATCTCCGACCTCAGGCCAGTCACTCTTGTGGCTTTTCTTGGTTATATGGGGCCAACTTGGAGTTGATGTGACTTCCCAGGATTTCTGCGGTTGTGGAGCCGGTGGGGGTGGGGGTGGTTGGTTGATTAATGCTGCTCCGAGGCACTGGTGTTAACATGGGGTATGTGTCTGAAGCCTTGTATGTGAAGCTAAGTAGTGCGGCAGCCGTGTTAGTTTGTTTTTTGTTTTTTTTGGTCTCAGCAGGTCCTGGTGTGTTTTAATGTTAGTCCTTGTGGACTGTATGTGTGGTGATGCATTGATCAGTATACAGCTGTGCTCCACCTATATTAGTCACATTATTCTGTTTGAGTCTTGAGGGGAAAAATCAAACTTAAGGGTGGTCTTAGCAGTCGATGGATCTTTCTGTTATAAAGGGTAATCTCTAGCTTTGGATGTGGAATTGTGGGTCTTTAGCACTTAGTTTAGGGAAAGGGCATGCGAGTGTGGTTGTGTCTTGTAAATAGTGATGGCCTTACTCTATGTCCTCTGTATTGTGGTGTATAACTGGTGACTGTGTGGCGGTATTGTGTGTTTGTGACTTGGTATTTAGGTGTTCTGGGATCAGTGTCTTGATGGTGTTGATGTGGGGAAGGAGTTACAGGGGGTGTTGTGATTTTTCTCTTATTGCTCAGTCTAAGGCCCCTTTCACACGTCAGTGATTCTGGGACGTTTGTGCTTTTTTTTTTAAACGTACCAGAATCCCTGACATACGCAGACCCATTATAATGAATGGGTCTGCTCAGACGTCAGTGATTTGTCACTGCACGTGTCTCCGTGCAGCGTACCCGCGTGTGCGTGATTGCTGCACGGAGACATGTCCATTTTTTTATGGCATCACTGATGTCCCACGGACCACGCAGTGGTGTGGTCCGTGAAACACGTGCCAGAAAAAAACGTACTTTTAAAATAAAAAACATTTTAACTCACCCGGCGTCCAGCGATGTCCTCTGCAGCCCGTTCTCCCTGCTCCTTCTGTGCCGGCTGATTACTGTCGCGCATATTCATTATGCGCGACACAGCCGACCCGGAAGCAGCTGCTGCAGGGGTCACCGCCGGCCGGATGCTGCGTCGCGGGAGCGATCAGCACCACGGACAGCGGGAGCGGGCGCAGGTGAGTGAATCTCTAAGTGCAATCACGGGCCACGGAGAACGGAGCCCGGATTGCACTTAGACAACCCACGTGTGCCGTGATTTTCGGCACACGCAGGGACATGTGCATGTTTTACACGCCAGTGAAAAACGTCACTGTTTTTCACTGACGTGTGAAACGGGCCTAAAGGTGGTGTCACACATAGCGATGCAGCAGTGATCACGACCAGCGATCTGACCTTATCAGGATCGCTTCTGCATCGTTACATGGTCGCTGATGAGCTGTCAAACAGGCAGATCTCACCAGTGACCAGCCCCCAGCCAGCAGCGACGCGTGGAAGCGTAACTAAGGTAAATATTGGGTAACCAAGGAAAACACTTCTCTTGGTTACCCGATATTTACCTTAGTTACTAGCACCGCCGCTCTCACACTGCCAGTGCCGGCTCCTGTTCCCTGCACTCCTAGCCAGAGTACACATCGGGTTATTACCCGATGTGTACTCTGCTACGTGTGCAGGGAGCAGGGAGGCGGCACTGGCAGTGTGAGAGCGGCGGTGCTAGTAACTAATGTAAATATCGGGTAACCAAGAGAAGGGCTTATTGGTTACCCGATGTTTACCGTGGTTACAGCTTACCGCAGGCTGTCAGACGCCGGCTCCCTGCTCGCTTCAGTTCATCGCTCTCTCGCTGTCACACACAGCAATGTGTGCTTCACAGCGGGAGAGCAACGTCCAAAAAATGAAGCTGGACATTCAGCAACGAGCGGCGACCTCACAGCAGGGGCCAGGTTGTTGCTGGATGTCACACACAGCGACGGGACGTTGCTGCTATGTCACAGAATATGGTGACTTAGCAGCGACGTCGTTGTCGCTATGTGTGACACCACCTTAAGGCATGCTGGGAAAGGTGGTAAGATGGAGTTGAGTGTGTGAAGGGGACGTGATTGTTAGGACAATTGGGCTGGTGTTTGGGCTCTGAAAGGTCAATTCTAGGGTTTTGAACTACATGATACTGAGTATACAATGTGTGTGTGTTTAGATGTTCACAGGATGTGACTAATAAATAGATAATTGTTGTTTTTATTGTTGCTGTTTCTCTCCTTATGAAGTCTGCTAGATTCCTCTGTAGTGATATATTTGTATATGTTGGAGGGTTTTTGGGTGTCCTGATTTTGGTGGTCACTCAGTGCCGGCTTTTCTGTCCCTTGTTTGGATTATTACTAATTTTTAGTTACATAGTTACTTAGGTTGAAAAAAGACCTAGGTCCATCTAGTTCAACCTTCCTCCACCAGTTCTACATTTAGTCACTGAGTCATTTATAACCAACAATGTTGTGTACTGAGGAAATCATCCAGCCCTTTTTTAAAAGCTTTTATAGTATCTGCCATTACTACCTCTTGTGGTAGTGTATTCCACAGTCTGACTGCTCTAACTGTAAAGAACCCTTTCCTATTTAGGTGTCGGAATCGCTTTTCTTCCACTCGCAGTGAGTGCCCCCTGGTCCTTAGTATTGTTTTCGGAAGAAATAAGTCATGTGCCAGTCCTTTATATTGACCACACATGTATTTATACATATAAATGAGATCTCCTCTGAGACGTCTTTTTTCTAAGCTAAACATATCTAACTTGTTCAATCTGCCATCATATGGGAGGCCTCCATTACTCATCATACGGGCGGCCTCCATCACTCGTCATACGGGCGGCCTCCATTACTCCTCATACGGGCGGCCTCCATTCCTTGTAATAGTCTAGTTGCCCGCCTTTGAACTGACTCTAACTTCTGAATGTCCTTTTTAAAATGTGGAGCCCAAAACTGGATCCCGTATTCCAGATGTGGCCTTACAAGTGATTTATAGAGGGGTAACAATACGTTGGGATCACGGGATCTAATCTCTCTTTTTATACACCCTAAAATCTTGTTTGCTTTAGCAGCTGCTGCTTGACATTGAGTGCTGCTGCTCAGCTTATTTGTAATGAGAATACCCAAGTCCTTCTCCTGTTCTGTAGGTAACTCTTATTTTTGTTAATCGTCTTGGGTAAGTGTTAGTCTAGTGGAGGCCATAGCACAAGGTCTGTGTGTGTAAGTGTCTTATGACTGTGTATTTGTGGTGTTTGTTTTTATTGGTGTAATGTTTATTGTTTTTGTTTTCTTCTTTCAGCTCCTGGTAAAAAAAGGCCTCTTCCCGGTGGTGAGAGTGTGAAGGATCAGACGGTCGGTGTGACGCTGGGTGGCGTGGTGTCCTGAGAGCGGGATCCGTGGTTCCTGTCCCCTGCCATATTGTCACTGACTGCTGAGTACAGGCTGCTTCTTGTCTTGTATTATGTATGTAGAAGCAGTGAGTTGTCTATTGTGATTGGCAGTGTCCATCCTCCGCTTTATTTTCCACCTCTATGGTGGGGCTGGGGCTGGGGCTAGGGCTGGGGCGCCTTGTTTTGGCCTCCACAGCTCTGTGTGTGGAGGTGTGAGTCTGATGATGGCGGGGGCTGAGGATGTGTCCAGCCCATGAGGTTACATGCGGTCCCTCTGCATGGGCTGCTCATGTGTCTGTGGGAAGGCTTGATTGTGTTTTTACTGTTAATATGGGGGTTTATTGCTTTTGTACTTATTGACTTGATGTGTAATGCTGCTAAAATATTCTTGAAATTTGTATTTTCAGCAATAAATGATTTATTATAATTTTTGTGTTGTGGTCTCTGGTATTTAGTGTCGGCTGCTCAAGAACTGTCTGGACACTGCACATAGTTTGTTATATGTTTTGTGTGTTGTTTTGTTTATTGTCCCCTGTGTTTTGTTTGTGGAAAACAAATGGGTTGGTCTAAAGGAGTGTTAGGCCCTGTACGCACACTGCGTTTTTACCCGCGGTTTTACGCCCTGTGTGCACACTGCGGTTTTATCCTCGGTTTTACGCCCTGTGTGCACACTGCGGTTTTATCCTCGGTTTTACGCCCTGTGTGCACACTGCGGTTTTACCGCAGAAATTTCTTGAGAAATGGTTGTAATCTTTCTGCAGACATTTCCCAACAAAACCTATGGGGAAAAAAATAGCTGTGCGCACGCTGCGTTTTTTTCCTCAAATTCTGCAGAAAGAATGTTCTAGAGAAAATTTCTTGAGAAAATGTGCATGTCACTTCTTTTCTGCAGGTACCAGCGGTATTGCACTCTATTCACTGTAATGTAATCGCGAAATACCGCGGGTATACCGCAGCTAGCAAATGATGTGCGGTATACCCTCGGTATATCCGCGGTTTACCTGCGGTAATGTTCATCACTGCCTGCGTTTTGCAGGGAAGTGATGTCATTATGACAGGAAGAGGAAACACACACACATCACACACACAGACATATAGAATACATATATATATATAAAAAAAACAAAAAAACCTGCAGGCTCTGCTGTATTTTTATCGTCCAGCTGAGGTAAACACACAGCAGTGGCCCAGTATTCACAGGCTGGGGGAGGGTTAATGCCCCCCCCCCCCCCCCTCCCGCATGACATACTCGATAACCGACACTCCAGGGGTGGCCAAATCCCCTTCCCAAGCCTCTTTCACCAGAGCCAGGGGGCCCCGCACACGTCGCCCCCGTACAGGAGCTCAAACGGTGAGAATCCTGTTGAGGCCTGTGGAACCTCCCGGTAAGCAAATAACAGGTGTGGGAGATACCGCTCCCAGTCACGCCCATGGGAGTCGACCAACATCTTAAGCATCTGCTTTAAGGTGCCATTGAACCGCTCGCACAGGCCATTAGTCTGTGGATGGTACGGGCTGGCCACCAGATGTCGCACCTGGACTTGCTTACAGAGGGCCTCCATCAGCTGGGACATGAATTGGGTCCCCCGGTCAGTGAGCATTTCCTGGGGAAAACCCACTCGGGAGAAAATCTCCAGCAATGCGGTGGCCACCTTGTCAGCCCGAATGGACGACAAGGCCACTGCTTCTGGGTACCGGGTGGCATAGTCCACTACCGTCAGTAGGAAGCGTTTCCCGGAGCTGCTGGGGATGGCCAGCGGGCCGACCAGATCCACAGCCACCCTCCTGAAAGGCTCATCGATGATTGGCAGAGATACTAGTGGGGCTTTGGGGCGTGGCCCCGCCTTCCCCACTCTCTGACAGGTTTCACACGAACGGCAGTAGGCAGCCACATCGGCCCCCATTTTTGGCCAGTAGAAATGCTGGTTTAACCTGGCCTTGGTCTTAGCGATCCCTAGGTGTCCGGCCATCGGAATCTCATGTGCGATCCGCAACAACTCCGTCCGGAACGGATAGGGTACCACCAACTGTCGGTCCCTGGGCCACGCCTCCGGTGAACCCTGCTGGACCGTGGCCCGGTACAGCCGTCCTTGGTCCCAGACCACTCGCTCCGGGTCCGAGGGAGGCTGTGCCGCCTGCTCCTTAAGAGCTTTCAGGCTGTCGTCAGCTTCTAACGCTGCCTGAAACCCCTGACTAGATGTGGCCAGAATCGACGAGACTGTCACATCTTCAGTCAGTACCCCGGGACCTGTGTCCTGGCCTCCACCTGACTCGGCTGCCACTTGGTCAGAAGGGGAAGAGCTATCGGACCTCCGGGAGGCCCCTTGGCTTCCAGCACTCCCACTGCGGGTGACAGCGGCCACAGCCGCTGCGACCGTGGGTCGTGCCTGCTCCTCCTCCGTTCCTGACCAAGTCGCCGGTTCAGGCAGACCTACCTGGCTTCCTGACACCCCGGTTGTGGGGGAACCATGCACCGAGATCTTACCTGGGAGCACTTCCGCTCCTGGACCGGCCCCAATCTCACCTGCCTGTTCCCCTCCTGCAGCAACAGAACCCCGCTGTGAAATCTCTGGGGACCCCACATTTGCTGCGGTAGCCCCCACCCCACACACTGGTCCTCCCCCTGCAGCACCCGGCTCTCTGCTTATCCCTGCAGAGGGCAACAGATCCCAGCTCACAGGCTGGTTACTTGTAGAGGCATTGTCACACCTTTCTCTGACCCCCTCCCCTGTCACAGCTGCAGCTGAGTGTGTGTCTATGGTGTCTATGCAAGCAGAAATATCAGAGTTCACTCCCTCCTCCCTTACATCATTCATAGATAACACATTAACATTGTTAGGAGTCATGTCAGTACGGGCTGAAGGTTCAGCCCTTGGGGGGGGCCCAAACTGGGAGGTGATCTGCCCCAAATCTGTCCCAAGTAGCACGTTTGCAGGGATCCGATCAGTTACCCCCACCTCCCTCACCCCCCGCCCTGCGCCCCAGTCCACATAAATGTCAGCAACAGGCAGCGCCGGGTCAGTGCCTCCAATCCCGGAGACAGCGAGGGTTTTTCCAGGGATCAAGTCTTGGGGGGACACCATCTCAGGCCGCACCAGAGTCACCTCCGAGGCGCTGTCTCGCAGTCCTATGGTCACAGACCGGCCGACGGTGACAGGTTGGAAGCTGTCCAGGGACCTACCACCACCCCCACCCACACAATACACCTTGGGCGGCCCTTGGGACGGGGACGGAGCCGGGGCCTTGGGACGCTGAGGGCACATGGCCTTGAAGTGTCCAGGAAGGTTGCACTGGTGGCACCGTCTTGGTTCCGCCACGGGCCTGGAGAGGGGAGTTGAGGGGGACACCCCCTGCAGTCTAGGGGCAGGTGGGGCAGTCGCCGAATTCATCTTACCCCCTCTCCAGGTGCTGCTGGTGGCCGCTCTCCTGGCCTCAGGGGCCCGGTTGTTGGTGTAGTCATCGGCAAGGGCAGCTGTAGCCGTGGACCCCTTTGGCTTCTGGTCTCGGATGAACTGGCGGAGATCCTCAGGGCAGTTCCACAAGAGTTGCTCCGTGATGAACAAGTCCAGGATCTCCGGTCCGGTGGAAAGCTGCAGGCCTTGGGTCCAGTGGTCGGCAGCTCGGGCAAGTGCCCGCCGGTGGTCAGCCCAGGAGTCCTTTGGTCCCTTCTGTAGGCTCCGGAACTTCTTGCGGTAGGACTCTGGAGTGAGGTTGTACTGTTGGATCAGGGCCCGCTTGATGGTGTCGTAGCCCTGATCTGCCTCAGCAGGCAAGTCCCCAAGGATATCCAGGGCCTTACCCCTTAAACGGGGGGTCAGGTATTTGGCCCACTGGTCCTTGTCCAGATGGTGCTGCAAGCAAGTCCGTTCAAAAGCAGTCAAGAAAGAGTCCAAGTCTCCATCCTTCTCCAGCACTGGGAAGTCCTCAACACGGACCTTTGGAAGTTTGGTGTCTCGAAGGTCACATGTGGCTGATGAGGGCCGGAGCTGAGCTAGCTGCAGCTGGTAGTCACGGTCTGCCTGTCGCTCTCGCTCTTCACGCGCTGCCTGCCGCTCTCGCTCCGCAGCCTCACGCTCTGCGTGCCGCTCCGCAGCCTCAGCGTCACGCGCTGCCTGCCGCTCTGCCCTGCGCTCTGCCAGGAGTTCCTTGTAGCCCTTCTGGTCTCCAGCCTGGAGAAGGGCCATAGCCATTTGAAGAAGGCTATCCGAGCCTCCCAGGCTCGGTGGAATGGCACGTGGTGATCTGCGGCACGCTGCAGAGCTAGGCGATTCACTGTCCCTTTCAGAGCGGAGGGCTGGCATCTGGCTCGTTGAGGAACCTTGGGTGAGCTCCTCCTCATCTTGTCCAGCAGTGCCAGGTTGCGCAATGTCCTCGGCAGAACGGTTTTCTGGCGTCGAGCTCCTGGAGGACTCGTGGGCCACCTCCTCATTGCTGTCCACAGCACCGTCCTCCCTCTCTTCGGCTCCTGCCTTAGCATTGGCCAGTTGCATAGCTCTGCTCCTGGTGCCATCAGCCATTCTTGCAGACTTTTGGTCACTGACACAGAACTGACACCTGATGCCTCCACACACCTTACAGTATCTGCACTCTGACACTCTAGTGTTGAGCTAGTCTGAAGACCCCAGCAGCCACAGCTGCTGCAGGCAGTCTTTAGTGTCTGGGAGTATGGGTCTCACACTCACACACACTATTATCTCGATCCCACCGCTATGCCACCAATATGTCACAAACCACCGGGGGGGTCACTCAGAAATCCCCCGCGCTGGCTACCAGTACGTCACAATCGGGGGGTAACAAGTGGGGGTCACCCCTCCTTTATACCTCCCGACCGACAGACAGAGCACGTGACGCGCTCTCTAGCGCCCCTCTTATAGTCAGGCCAATTATGGAATTGCCCGACCATAAGCAAGGAGGCCGCTATACTACTTATGCCGATTATTGAAGGGTCCCCGGTGAGAGTAAGGTATATATTCCCCCGACCTCCGCGGGCGGAATATATAAAATCTCCCCGAATCTCACTGGCCTCCACACAATAATCCTTGGCACAATTCGCTGCCACCAACCGATTTACGGTAACTATTAGCCGAACACACAGACGTGGGATTCAAGATCGAGATAACAGAACAGCCCAAGATTAATTATATAATTTAATCAGCCTAAAGCACACTAGAAACTACAATATATACAATAGGGAATCTACAGAATATACATATGTCAGAGTACAGTTACAATCCAATCATGGGTTACAAACAGGCATACACAGTTCCAGCAGTTACCTTGTTGCGTCTGGCCACAGGGGGGCGCTGTACCCAGGTTTCTAGGATCCTTCCCACAGATGTTTCCTACACGTGCCCCCAGCGAAAAGAACACTGGAAAATGGCCGAAGTAGGGTTATCAACCTGGGCAAATCCAGGTCCCCTCCTACCTTAGTGACCTCAGAGGGAGCACTGCTCCACCCCTGGCTTGAGTTATGGACAATCCACAACATGGAATATGGGCCATAACTTTGCCTGGGAGCGTCGTAGGCGGACGCCAATGCTCTCATTGTGACAGTTATGAATTTAGCTACAGAACGAGGGGACTCATGACCTGTCTGCCAGTTCCCCATTGGCTGATATCACGCCTGGGGCATTTCCCAATGTCCTGCTCCCATAAAAAGGGTGTGCCAGCATCGTCCGCATGCGGAGACACCATTTTTATGGTTGCCATATTTATCGGAAATATGGCTTGCGAGATATGAACCATTTTTTACTGGAGTCGTTCTGTCTGGCTATTTCCATAGCCTTGCTAACTAGCTAGCAGCCCCCACTACAGGGTCACGGCAGGGAGTCATCCTGTGTCCATTGTCCCCAAGCCACCTAATTTCCATATCACAGGACATGGCCATGGAGGTGTAAGTGGAACACTGAGAACAAGAAGGGAGGGGGCACTGCCAGGGAGTGATGAGGGATTATGACTGGAGTCATAATTCATCTTCATATCCCGGGATTTGCCTCACAGCTCTGCTGTATTTTTATCGTCCAGCTGAGGTAAACACACAGCAGTGGCCCAGTATTCACAGGCTGGGGGAGGGTTAATGCCCCCCCCCCCCCTCCCGCAGCCGAGAATATCAGCCTGCAGCTGCCCCAGGACTGTCGCATCCATTATGCCGCAGTCCCGGAGTGTCCCCGGCTCAGGTAATAAGGAGTTAAATGGCAGCGGATCGCTGTCATTTAAGTCCAGGCTTAATCATGGCAGCGTCTATGAGACAGCTTTCATGATTAACCCATAAGTGAAGTGAATAAGCACACACACCGAAAAATCCTTTATTTTAAATAAAAGACAAAAAAGCCTCCTCTTTCACCCCTTTATGACACCCCCCAACACACAGCTCCGGCATAATCCACGCAGGTCCCGCGATGCTTGCATCCAGCTGCGACTGACACTGTACAGAATGCAGTGTCGTTACGAGGCTGCAGAGAGGTAATTACAGGTCATTTCTCACGGTCAGTAATGTGAACACTATCACTCGTGAGAAATGCAGTGTGTGCTCACAGGGACTCCATCTATTGATTGATAGAGGACAGATCAATCTATTAATTATCTATCCATCTATGTATCCTATCTATCTATCCATTATCCATGTATCCTTCTATCTATCTATCCATTTATCTATTTTTTTTTCTTGTTTTCTTTTTCAACATACTTTTATATATTATTGCAGTTACAGCATAAAAAACCGCAGGGACCAACCTGCGGAAAAAACGCACCAAAACCGCATGCGTTTTCCCCGCAGTTTTGTTGCGTTTCTTTACTGCAGATGCAGTAATCTTCAACTCCTAGAAGTTTCTCAAGAATTTTTCTAGAGAAAAATCACTTTTCTAGTGCACACATAGCCTTAATGATGGGAAGATTTGCAATGGTTCAATTTTTTTTTTTTTTTTTTTAGTGGTCCCTTTTATATCTACAATGTGTTTAGACAACCTGTGTGTTGTCTTCCTCAGATGATGTAATGAGTCCATACCAACATGACATATCTAGGTAAAATCTAATTAGAGTAATAGTTATATTAATTTAAAAGAGGGCTGTTAGAAAAGCAATGAATCCGAGAAAAACTGGACCATACTTTATCATATAAACAGCCTATATACAACTATGTGGCTAAAAACAGTCTTAGATTTTATTTTTTTTTAATATTATGTTCTACAAAACATGTAATTAAGAGAATATAGAAATAGTGAATAATAATATTCAAAACAATAAAACCTGATAATGGTTTTTTTTTTTTAATGTGTAAATTATATTCACCAATGTTATCCTCTATAAAGTGTATTAGAAATTAATGTTAATTTTAGGTTCTGAGAAAACCATTTTGGGTCATTAAATTCTATCATGTTCCTCTATAACCGAGCTATTTAGACTCTCTCTATTTCCATATTTGAAACAGGAGATGTCTTCTACTCAGGATCCTACATCTTCACTGTTTAGCCACATTTTCTAAAGGGGGGTTTTGCCTTTCCAGATATAAGAAGTCCACCACATAAGGATAAGACCTACTGGCCGAACTAGAGGACCAACCAACAGATGATGATCCGCCCATCAGCATCAACAGGGATTTGGCCATTGGCTAATGCATGAAGTGTCCCACTAAATGGGCATATTTGAGCTTGTTTATGCCCCTAGACTATGCACGAGGCCATATGCTTTTTCTCTGGCTGTTTGGTGCCCTCTGTACTGGGATCATGAAGGGTTTTCACATATGACTGTGTGTGTTTTGTTGTTACACATGCACTTGATCCACATCAATTAGGTCAGTTAATAGGCAGCAAGTGATGTCTGGAGAAGGAAGCAACCGGACATTTTTTGTGTTGGGGCTTTTAGTGTTTTTATAATCTGTTATACTGTTTGTGTCTTTGTTGATTTTTGCCAGTTTTGATGATATTTATTTATGTTTATCTCCAGATTTGTATATTAAGTCAACTCAAACAAAATATAATTTTGAAAGCATTGGTTGTTTTGGTGGCAATTTTCAGCGTGTTAGTTATGTTTTGTGGTGGGTAATTGGACTATTAACGTGGGGTAGTCGATGTGTTTTGTTGGTTATCCTTTTCTCCATATATTTTGGTTGGAGGGGAAAGTGTTGAAATGTTATTGTAGTTTCTGTGTCGAGAAGTGGTTGATGTTGGTTTTGTTTGTTTATATTTGTTGTGGAGTATTGAGTGTGTTTTGGCTTGGGTTTAGATGAGGTGATGTTGCTTTTGGAAGTAATTATTTGGTGGTGGTTTTTTTATTATGGGATGTGGTTGTTGTTATGTGTTGTTTAGTGGTGTAATATATGTGGTTATAAGGATAGTGTTGGTGGAGTTTGGTTTTAGTATTCGTTATGTGATGTGATGTGATTTTGATTGTGTCCTTCCCCTTTTTCTAGTGATGTTTTTCTATTTTCTCCTCCCTTTGGTTGCAGCGGTTACTTGTTAGGTGTAATTAATGTGCTATATGTGTGTCGGGCTTGGTCTATGATGACCTTAGTCTATGGTGCAGCCTGTCTAAGTGCAGCTTTTAAGTGCACTGCAGAAATATAACAGAAATGGACAAAGGGCTACTACCTCCCTTAGTCATAAGGTAAGATATTTCTAAGCACAAGTCTTTCCAACATTTCACTCCATACTAACTATTCAAACAAACAAACCAATACACATAACAAACATCCTTCCTTCCAATCAAGACACCATAAATTCCAAAACCCATTACCACCTTAGCAAAATAACAAAAATCACTACGACAAAAAAAAACAACTTTGCCAACTAAGGCTAGTTTCACACTTGCGTTGAACGGTATCCGTTGCATTGCGTAACGGATGCAACGGATGTGTTGCATATAGTGGCACAACGGATGCTGCAAAACAACGCAATTCGTTTTGATTTTTTTTTACAGTTTTACCAGCGGCAGACTATTGTGAACGATCAGCTGATCGCTCCCTGCAGCCGGGTAATCAGCTGAGCGCTGTGACTTGCCGGCGGCCGGGCATTCTGGCGGCCGGTCGCTCAGCTGAGCGCTGTCGCTTGCCGATGGCCGGGCACTCAGCTGAATGTTCGGCCACCGCGAGCCAAAATAAAGTTTGATTAAAAAAAAAAAAAAAAAAAAGGAGCATGCGCAGTGAAATCCAGAGGATTCCGCTGCTCAAAATAACGTTACATGCTGCGTTCCTCCCGCTGGGCGGAAGCAACGGAGCGTCGCCCAGCGGAAGCAACGCTGGTCCTTTTGGTACAATCCGTCAACCATACAAGTCTATGGGAAACAGCGGAATCCGTTAACGGATTCCGCTGTTTTCCAAAAGGGCGTATTGTAACGGAAGGAAATAAACGCAAGTGTGAAAGTACCCTAAAGCCCACATAACAAAAAAAAAACCAAAACACTACAACTACATGGTATTGTAATACCACAACCAAATACAAAGCAGACCCTTAGCAACATGCAAATGTGTACACAAATCTAAGGCTATGTGCGCACGTGTGCGCTCTGCACCGCACCTAATAGGTGCGCTTCAGAGCGCAGCTGAAAAGCGCATGGTGCCGGCAGAGAACGCGCGCTCTGCATGCTGCCTGCTATAGACAGCATGCAAACCGCACGAAAGAAGTGACATGTCACTTCTTAGAATGCAGCGATTCGGGCAGCAGCTGAATCGCTGCATTCTAATATGCCACGTGTGCATGGCTCCTGCACAATCTCCATAGACTGTGCAGGGGACGCAGGACGCATGCAGTTACGCTGCGCTGCAGATCGCAGCGTAACTGCATATAGTACGCACACGTGCGCACATAGCTTAAGATGACAAACTCACTATATTCACCACAACCGAAAAAAAAAAAAAACTATCACTTACCCCACCACCACAGCTTGGCCTCCTCTGCCACTATCATTCTAAGCAAACACCAATACACAAACACCAGCCTCACTTCAACTTCCTTCTCACCCGACTATCAAGAGTATCTCCGCTTACAACACTCTTCAACATCCCTATAAACCAACACAAAAAACACCACAACAGTAACGACACCCAACCAAATATCCACTTACATAACTGTCACATCAAACACCAAAACCCACAAACAAGATTCATGTTAAAATTATACTTTCACAGTAGAAACAAAAAAACAGCAAAACTTTACACATTATTAGCAGCAGACACTCACTATACATCAAAAACAAAACAAAAATACATTTATTACAAGACACACCAAAAACACCCACCAATACACTCTGCAGGCAGCGACAAACACAAAAAATAGATTACATAACATTTCAACACAACACGATTTTCACCACAAGCAGACAATCTGCTGCATCTGATCCCCCTTCCTAAATAACAACTCATCTGAAAAACACAAAAACCACTACCCTCTGTACAATAACTTGGAGGGATGGCAAAGGGTGACCACACGAGCAACATTCATTTTGTGACAGAAATTCAACTCCCCAACTTATGTGAGAGCAAAGCAAATACTTTTCTGACACCTGAACAATCTGTTCACTAAAGCTGCCACAACTGTCACAGCCAGCGCTCCACGTCACCAACACACGTCACATCATTAAACTATATAACAACAGTAAAGGGCACTTCACACGTAACGAGATCACTAACAACATCATTGCTACGTCACAGTTTCTGTGACGAAACAACGACTGCACCAGCGATCTCGTTCTATTTGACACGTACCAATGATCCGCCCCTGCTGTGAGATCGCTAGTCGTTGATGAATGTCCTGCTGGCCAGGATGGATCTGTATGTTTGACACCCACCAACGATCTCGTTAATGACATAGATGAGAACTTGAAGTGTGACACGTAGGCGTGTAGTTGCGTCACCTTTTTAACACCCCCTCTGCACCAATTGGTTGGCGCTGAGAACAGTAAGCAAACACTCGGGAACGAAGGAGGGATGAATCCAGGTGCAGATGCAGCTTCGATTCAAAAAACAAGTCGGCAACCGGCAACAAAGTAGGAATGAATCCGGGTGGAGTCACAGGTTCAATCCTCAAAGCTAGGCTCTATAACGGACAAAGGATGAAGAGAGACAAAGTTGCCTTCGAGGCCGTCCGCTTAATCAAAACACATTATTGGCCACCAATCGGAGCAGAGGAGTGTGGAAAAGGCAGCTCATATGACCCCTACATGGCTTACAGCGTCAAACACTGCACCCCTATTCGAGGTCACAATCGTAACATAGCTGCTGTGGGACTGGGTCCCAACAACCTACAAGATCGTTAAGTCAATGCGTCATTACTAAAGTCATTGGGGAAAATGACTGACATCTCACCAACCATTTATCAACAATCCGGAAACTGTGACGTAGTAATGATCTCATTAGCAATCTCGTTATGTGTGACTGGACACTGACACTATCAGACTCCTCCAGCTCATAGCCATTTACACTGCTACCTCACCCAAACCTGTGAAGCTATGAAAATCAAGGCTAATGCACCCCTGCTTGTTACAGTCCCCCCAAAATCTATTATATTTCAACAAAGACATCAGGACTTTCCCTGACCGTTCTGAACCACCTCTAATTTTGCTCCATTCTACAAAAAAACCCAGTCAATTCTTTTCAGCACTTTGCCGACCGGTTTTCACCCTAGTGACAGCCACTCACAGATACCCGGGATCAGCATCACAAACCAGGTGAACACTAAACCCAGTACAAACCCGAAATTGACCCGGGATATCTGACCAGCACTTAAATGGTGACGGGGACAGGGGAATTGGGGCAGCCACAGCATATTTACAAAATCACCCACACAACTATACACTCCCACAGCCCCTCCACTTCCCTGCTCATTCCATATTCACTGCTCCCCTCTGTGATTGGTTACAGACAGACACCTCCCCAGCATCTGACTACAACCAATCACAGACCTGGTCTGCAGGCCTATACAGAGAATGAGTGACCACACATTCAGGTTATTTACAGTCACAGGTATCAGCTGCTGTGACCATGAATCACCTGAGTAAAGTGACCGGAAGCTCACAGCGGCCATCCAGCTCTATGACACTAATTGCAATCTGCAGATTTAGCAGAGCTGAATCACCACAAAACCTCTTGTGGATTACATCGGAACTGGTGATTATGGGGTTAATACAGCAGTGACGGGGGGAGGGGGGCCCTTTTTGTATTTATTTTCTAAATAAAGGAATTTGTCAATGTTTGCGTTTATTTCTTCACATTTACATATTGTACATATTGTTAATGGATTTTATTTCTTACACAACTGCCATTTGCAATCTAGGGCTTAGTAACAGCTCTGATCAACCCCTTATTACCCCAAAGGCCACCACACCAGGGCAATTTGGGAGGAGCCAAGTAAAGTGCTGAGATTGCCACATCTAATGGATGTGACAATTCTGAGAAGCTGCAGGCTCATATTTTTGGGCTGGGTCTCTCCAGCCTGAGAATACCAGCCCCCAGCTGTGGCCTTTATCTTGGCTAGATATCAATATTGAGAGTAACCACACAGTAAACATTTTTTGGACAAATATTACTTGAAAAAATGTATAACAAAATTCATGGGGTCCCTCTTTTTATGATACCCAGCCAACATATAGCCCACAACTGGGGGCGCCAGCCTATAGCTCTTGCCGTTATCTGTGCTGGAAATCAAAATCTGATGGACCATACCTCATTTTTGAATTATTTTGTTTTTTCATGTACAATAGATCCACAAACCCCAGGGAGGGAAGGGGAAAGCAGTGAATATGCATAAGGCTAATGAGCAGCACCAGAAGTAGGAGGGGACACAGGAGCAGGTACAGAGGACTCTAGAATGTATGGGCTCCTTCCAGGTTAATGAGCATGACCAGCTGGGTTAGTGAGCTTGCCCGTGTTTTCCGCCTTCCACTACACTCATACTTCACCCCCTGCCCCACATGTGATAAGAGCCTGTTGAATGACGTCATACCTGGAAAGAACCCATACACTCTAGCATCCACCAGACACTGGTAAGTATAGCACGCTTGCTTTACTTCTTTTGTTTTTTTTTCAAACAATTTTTATTTTAAAAGGTAGTGACCACATGTGACCTAATCTTGCCACAATTCCATTTAACTGTATTGAACTTTGACTTTGCCTCTTTCTTCAAGCAGAAGATTGACAACATCAGAGCAAGCTTTGGCCCACAATCACCACAGTCACTCCTCACAACTACTCAGCCCTCGTCCTCCAAATCCAGCTTCTCCCCCATGACAGAAGATCATCTTTACACTCTACTCTCAAGATCACATCTCACACCCTGCCTGCTTGATCCACTCCCATCCTACCTCATCCCCAATCTCACCACAGTCTTCATCCCAGCCCTAACCCATCTCTTCAACCGATCACTAACAACTGGTGTATTCCATTCATGCTTTAAACATACCTCAATCACACCCATCCTTAACCCCTTCAGCCCCCGGGCACTTTCCGTTTTTGCTCCTCTTCTTCCGAGAGCCATAACTTTTTTATTTTTCCATCAATCTGCCATATGAGGGCTTGTTTTTTGTGGGACGAGTTGTACTTTTAAATGACACCATAAGTTTTACCATATAGTGTACTGGAAAACGGCAAAAAAATTGCAAAAAAAAGTGATCGTACAATAGTTTTTGGGATATTTTATTCACTGTGTTCACTATATGGTAAAACTGATGTGTAGGTATGATGCCTCAGGTCAGTGCGAGTTTGTAGACACCAAACATGTATAGGTTTACTTGTGTCTAAGGGGTTAAAAAAAAATTCACAAGCTTGTCCAAAAAAAAGTGGCACACGTTTTGCGCCATTTTTCAAAACTTGTAGCGTTCTCATTTTTCCGGATCTGAGGCTCAGTGTCTGCTTATTTTTTGCGTCTCGACCTGACGTTTTTAATGGTACCATTTTTGCGCAGATGCTACATTTTGATCGCCTGTTTTTGCATTTTGCGCAAAATTTGCGGCGACCAAAAATTGTAATTTTGGCGTTTGGTAAACGGCGTAGCGTCAAAATAATTCCAATCAGATTCAATGATTTTATATTTTGATAGATCGGGCATTTCTGAACGCGGCAATACCAAATATGTGTATATTTTTTTATTTTTTTAACCTTTTAATTTTCAATGGGGTGAAAGGAAGGTGATTTGAACTTTTAGGGTTTGGTTTTTTGTTTTTTTTTATTGTTTTTACTTTTTTTTTTAATTTTACTAGTCCTCCTAGGGGGCTATAACGATCAGCAATCCAATCGCTCTGCACTATCTGCAGATCTCAGCTACAGAGCTGAGAACTAAAGATTTGGTGCTTTACTTTCAATGCTGGCTGTATTCCGGCATTGAGAGGAAGTGAGTCATGTTAGCTACAGGCGTCATCACATGACCCTGTGCTACCATGGCAACCACCGAAAGTCACGTGATCATGTCACGTGACTTCCTGTGGGAGCGGGGTAAGTGATTGTCATGGTGGCGCGCATATACATATCGCTGCCTGATTTTGGCAGTGATATGTAAGGGGTTAATGGCCGCGGGTGGAAGCGATTCCACCCGCGGCTAGCAGGCACACGTCAGCTATTGAAAACAGCTGATATGTGCGCAGATTGCCGCCGCCTGCAGGGGGCGGGGCTTACCGGCACACGATCCATGACGTACCCAGTACGTCATGGGTCGTTAAGGGGTTAAAAGCCCTCCCTTGACCTTTCCTCTGTCTCAAACTATCGCCCCATATCCCTTCTCCCCTATGCCTCAAAACTACTGGAACAGCATGTCCATCTTGAACTGTCCTCACACCTCTCTTCCTGCTCTCTCTTTGACCGGTTACAATCTGGCTTCCGACCCCATCATTCCACTGAAACTGCCCTGACCAATGTCACTAACGACCTACTCACTGCAAAAGCCAAGCGACACTACTCTGTCCTCCTCCTCCTCCTGGACCTGTCCTCTGCCTTCTACATTACTCTGTCCTCCTCCTCCTGTCCTCTGCCTTCTACACTACTCTGTCCTCCTCCTCCTGGACCTGTCCTCTGCCTTTGACACAGTAGACCACTCCCTCCTATTACAGATTCTCTGGTCATCACAGACTTGGCCCTATCCTGGATCTCCTCATACCTAACCGACCGAACTTTCAGCGTCTCCCATTCTCACACCACCTCCTCATCTCGCCCCCTATCTGTCGGTGTCCCCCAAGGTTCAGTTCTTGGACCCCTGCTGTTCTCCATTTACACCTGCGGCCTGCGACAGCTTAGAGTCCCACGGCTTTCAGTATCATTTCTACGCTGATGATATGCAGATCTACCTCTCTGGACCTGACATCACCTCCCTACTAACCAGAATCCCACAATGTCTGTCTATTTCATCCTTTTTCTTTGCTCGATTCCTAAAACTGAACATGGACAAAACAGAATTCATTGTCTTTCCTCCTCCTAACTCAACCCCCCACCTGACATATCCATCAATGTCAATGGCTGCTCACTTTCCCCAGTGCCACGCGCTCGCTGCCTGGGAGTAATCCTAGACTCTGATCTCTCTTTCAAGCCACACATCCAAGCCCTCTTCACCTCCTGCCACCTCCAACTCAAAAATATTTATCAGATCCGTACACTCCTTTCCCAAGAAGCTGCAAAAACCCTAGTACATGCCCTTATTATCTCCCACCTGGATTATTGCAAACCTCCTGCTCTGTGGCCTACTTCTAACAGTCTCGCACCCCTACAATCTATTCTAAACTATGGTGCCCAGCTAATCCACCTCTCCCCTCGCTACTCCCCAACCTCTCCTGTCTGCCAATTCCTTCACTGGCTTCCCATTGCCCAACGACTCCAGCTCAAAACCCTAACCATAAGGAATAACGTTTGGAACACCATTCTAAGTCTGAACTGCATATAGCTATTGGATTTTTCAAGTCAGTGTTCACACAGCAGTTTCTGCTATTCCATGTATTCCCCTTACATAGTCACTGGTGTGCATACCTTATCTCCCCACAAAACCCTAACCATGACCTACAAAGCCATCCACAACCTGTCTCCTCCCTACATCTGTGACCTAGTCTCCCGGTACTTACCTGCACGTAACCTTCGATCCTCACAAAACGTCCTTCTCTACTCCCCTCTCATCTCCTCTTCCCACCATCGCATCCAAGATTTCTCCCGTGCCTCCCCCATACTCTGGAATGCTCTGCCTCAACACATCAGACTCTCGCCTACCTTGACAAGCTTCAAAAGGAACCTGAAGATCCACCTCTTCCGACAAGCCTACAACCTGCCGTAACCCTCAGTCTGATGCAGCGCCGCACAATCAGCTCTACCCTAACCTACTGTATCCTCACCTATCCCTTGTAGACTGTGAGCCCTCGTAGGCAGGGTCCTCTCTCCTCCTCTACTCTTGTATTGGTTATGATTATTGTACTTGTCCCTATTATGTATACCCCTTTCACATGTAAAGCGCCATGGAATTGATGGTGCTATAATAATAATAATATAATACTTAACTATAAGCAATATACTAAGTTATTATTTAGTATGTTTTTTGTTGAAAAATGTTTTTTGCCACTTACATGGTTTATTATATAGTGTAATAATATAATATATATTACACTATGTAATACACTACGTATGAGGCAAAAACCAGTTTTCAACAAAAACATGGCAAATAACATTTTTGCGTTCTATGAATTTGTTGTAAGAAATAGAATTGCCTCCATCAGATCCTCCTTTGCAGATGACCTCAAATCTGACCTAATAATGTTAAGGCTGGAGAACAACCTCTCTACAGTAACTTGGGTTGGAGGCAAAACCGTAACCACATGGGCAACATCTCTAACAATTTCCGGGTATAAAGGAATTGACTCATGCACACTCAGTTTTGATAAATGGTTTAATTTTTCTATTTCTTTGAGAGCAAGTGAAAAATTTTACTGAAATCTGGTCAATCTGCTGCTATAGGAGACGGAGTGAAATCTTTTTCCTTGCGGCAACGCTTTACCTGCTCCATGTCATCCAAATACTTGTCAAAGTTAAACTCCTCATCTGATGAGGATGAATATACGGCAGCAGTAGCACTGTCAGGCCCCAAGTCCTCTTGCACCTGGCAGTCCTGTAGCCGCTCATCCTAACTGCTACCTCAGTCACAGCTTCTTTTCCTTTAGTAAGCTGTTGATCATCAAGCAGTATATGATGACTTGGGTCCACATAAACAGCTGCCAGAAGAATTTTATTTTCCAATAGCTGTGTCTCTCCATTTCATTGAAGCAGAAATGCCATCTGCGATTAAACCTCCTCTTTGGGACAGGCAAAATAGCAAGTTCTTCTACTCCCTTATGAAAATGCCAGGAGTTAAATTCTCAGCTTGTAATTTTTTAGTCACGGTAAATGGGTGATTAAGCAATTCCTTCAATTCAGCCACCTGTGCCCATTGACCTTCATTTACGGTTACTTGAGGGTTCACCATATCTATAAGAAACTATTTTAGTTCAGCAATCGCTCAGTCATTAAATAAGTGCTGCCCCACCTAGTGGCTTGATCAACAATTCCCCCTTTCCCAGCACGTCTCTACAAGATGGAATCAATTTTAGGGGTTCTGGCGGCAATAACCAATTTCCTCACTTTTCCAATCAGATTTCCAGCATGTCCGCCCAATTTTACACATCCGGCTTTTCGCCGTCTTGGCGGATGTGGCGCACGCCAGTACAGTACAATACAGTACAGTGGCAGCGCCACAACTTCTGGGTCACATGAAAGCATGTGACAGTTTGTCGCGCTGCCACTGTACTGTATACACTGTACTGGAGTGCGCCGCATCCGCCAAACCGGCGAAAAAATGGATGTGTGAAACCGGGGTCCCTCTTGCAGACTCTCTCTTATTGCCAGCTGCAGCGTGTGCACAACACAGCGCATGTGATGAATATGAAAGGGTTTTGAAGCAGCTTCAACAAGATCATCTAATCCTAAAGTATCATTTTGCTGTTCTTCTGTTGTAATATCTGTTTGTTCCTCAGTTACATGAGCAGTGCTGTGGCTCCATCTCACACATACTGAATGCTACATTCTCTTCTAGCTGTTGTGCATTCCTCTCATTCATCAGTGTAATTGTACTTATGTGTGAAGCATTGTCCGTTACAATGGCAAGAACCTGTTCTTTTTTGCGTTCGTAATCTTGCAGAACTTTTTCCACTAAGGCCTGGAGAAACTGGCTGCTGTGATGAGCTTTATTATCTGTTACTGCCAGTGTCTTGGTAACAATTTCTTTCTTGTCACAAACATATTGAACATTGATGGCAAAATAATTCAGTGACCTGCAGTGACTCCGGCATCCAGCAAAGGCAATGGGTGACAGATGGGACATTCAGACACAGCGTGTTGTGAGGATCCTCACATAGAATGAGCAGTCAGTTTTTGTGGTGTTTTTCTAATCTGCTTTTGCTATTGAAAGCATTATGAGCGCAGAAACCTTTCAGGTGATGCAGTTTTATAAAAAGCTTATCTGCTTTTGCAGCTGAAGAACGTATCCTCAAAAAACGCAGCAAAAACAGTGTATGTGAATGTAGCCTTAGATCAGGAATAGAACAGACATTTATAGGACATTTCATAACTTTCACAAATTCCTATGAAAAAATTTTCATCACACTCTGCATTGCACGCTGGACCCAATTTATTATAGATTTTAGGAGTCTGAGTAGGTGCATTTCATACCGACTCCACCAAAATGAGCTCCGACTACAACTCTGACTCCACGACTCAACTCCACAGCCCTGAACACAACAAACATTTTACAACTGTCAAACAAGCAACACCACAAAAAAAAAAGGACAAATCAAGAGATCAACAGAATGAAAACCCTGTGTCTAGAGAAGGGAGAAATGGTCACCCCTCAACAAACCAACCTCTGGCCCCTCATCACCCTACATAGGATCCACACAAAAGAAAACATACAGAAGACTCCGAGAAAAAAACAACAACAGTCTTTCACCACATGAAGAAAAAAACAACTCCTTACATGAAGGCTTGGTAAGGATAATACACATATCAACTGCACAGAGTAAAGGCCCAGTCACACTAAACGACTTACCAGCAATCCCAACAACGATACAACCTGATAGGGATCGCTGGTAACGTGCTAGTTACCAAGCGCAGCATGCTTCCACGACGCTCCAGGGATCCCTGCCAGGTCAGGTTGCTGGTGGGATCGCTGGTGAGATGTCACACAGTCAGACGCTCCAGCGATCCCACCAGCAACCTGACCTGGCAGGGATCCCTGGAGCGTCGTGGAAGATGCTGCGCTTGGTAACTAAGGTAAATATTGGGTAACCAACCTGATATTTACCTTGGTTACCAGCGCACACCGCTTAGCGCTGGCTCCCTGCACTCCTAGCCACAGTACACATCGGGTTAATTACCCGATGTGTACTCTGCTACGTGTGCAGGCAGCAGGAGTCGGCTTCTGCGGACGCTGGTAACCACAGTAAACATCGGGTAACCAAGAAGCCCTTCCCTTGGTTACCCGATATTTACCTTCGTTACCAGCGTCCGCCGCTCTCACACTGCCAGTGCCGGCTCCTGTTCCCTGCACTCCTAGCCACAGTACACATCGGGTTAATTACCTGTTGTGTACTCCAGCTACGTGTGCAGGGAACAGGAGCCGGCGCTGACAGTGTGAGAGTAGCGGAGGCTGGTAACGAAGGTAAATATCGGGTAACCAAGGGAAGGGCTTCTTGGTTACCCGATGTTTACTGTGGTTACAAGCGTCCGCAGAAGCCAGCTCCTGCTGCCTGCACACTCAGTTGTTTCTCTGTCGCTGTCACACACAGCGATGTGTGCTTCACAGCGGGACAGCAACAACTAAAAAATGGCCAGGACATTCAGCAACAACCAGCGACCTCACAGCAGGGGCCGGATTGTTGCTGGATATCACACACAGCGACAGCGCTAGCAAGTTGTGCCTCAGCAGCGATGTTGCTAGCGATGTTGCTTAGTGTGACAGAACCTTTACAGTATATAAAGACACAAAGGAAAGTACTGGAGAGTAATAAGTAAACAGTGAAAGAAATCCACAGAGTCATTAACAGAAAAGGAAAAAAACACAACAGATAAACTCATAGAAGCTTCGGAAACCAAACACTATGACCTTCTACAGCCAGAAACCACAGTACCTTCTGTCATGCCTAACACACCCACAACATGGACTGAATTGCACACTAAAACCAAACCAACAAAAAAGACACAACATTGTGCACACATCACTAACATTGAAAGAAAGAAATAACCAAAACATTTCTGTCAAGTAACAAATATGGCCAAAAGGAACAAAAAAAAGCCCTGAAACAAGAACAAAAAACATGAGTGGAACCCTGGATTAAGAGTAACTTGGTCTGAGAGCATTTTGCAAGACAAAGCAAGTTATAAATGTTTTTAAAGCTTTGCTTCAGAGCAAATACTCATGTGTAGTTCTGTTCTTTCACCTCACTCTGACCCACTTCGGCATGCGTTCTGTACCTATATACATATACTGTATACCTGGATATTCAGCAGTCACATTCTGATCATATTAAAATCCAAAAAAAATGAGACACGTAAACTTCTCCATCCACTTTTAAAGTCCATGTTGAAATCCAATAACCAAAATAAACAGCAAGAATTAGTTTCAAAGTG
This sequence comes from Anomaloglossus baeobatrachus, assembly GCF_048569485.1. Lineage (NCBI taxonomy): Eukaryota > Metazoa > Chordata > Amphibia > Anura > Aromobatidae > Anomaloglossus > Anomaloglossus baeobatrachus. The sequence continues at coordinate 4,617,092 of NC_134364.1, read as the reverse complement.
TCTTGGTGTGAAGAGAGAATAAGGACGCTCCGTCCAATACTAGCTCTTGCTGGGTTTTTTTTGTTCATTGAATCTCAAAAAGTGGATGGAATTTTTAAAATATAGATAAAATTTTTGGGATTTTAATATGACTGGAACATGACTGCTGGATCTCCTGCTTGAATACACCTATGTGACTGCTGGATCTCCTGCTTGAATACGCCTATGTGACTGCTGGATCTCCTGCTTGAATACACCTATGTGAGTGCTGGATCTCCTGCTTGAATACACCTATGTGACTGCTGGATCTCCTGCTTGAATACGCCTATGTGACTGCTGGATCTCCTGCTTGAATACGCCTATGTGAGTGCTGGATCTCCTGCTTGAATACACCTATGTGACTGCTGGATCTCCTGCTTGAATACGCCTATGTGACTGCTGGATCTCCTGCTTGAATACACCTATGTGAGTGCTGGATCTCCTGCTTGAATACACCTATGTGACTGCTGGATCTCCTGCTTGAATACGCCTATGTGACTGCTGGATCTCCTGCTTGAATACACCTATGTGAGTGCTGGATCTCCTGCTTGAATACACCTATGTGAGTGCTGGATCTCCTGCTTGAATACGCCTATGTGAGTGCTGGATCTCCTGCTTGAATACACCTATGTGAGTGCTGGATCTCCTGCTTGAATACACCTATGTGAGTGCTGGATCTCCTGCTTGCATACGCCTATGTGACTGCTGGATCTCCTGCTTGAATACGCCTATGTGACTGCTGGATCTCCTGCTTGAATACGTTTATGTGACTGCTGGATCTCCTGCTTGAATACACCTATGTGACTGCTGGATCTCCTGCTTGAATACGCCTATGTGACTGCTGGATCTCCTGCTTGAATACGCCTATGTGACTGCTGGATCTCCTGCTTGAATACACCTATGTGACTGCTGGATCTCCTGCTTGCATACACCTATGTGACTGCTGGATCTCCTGCTTGAATACGCCTATGTGACTGCTGGATCTCCTGCTTGAATACGCCTATGTGACTGCTGGATCTCCTGCTTGAATACGCCTATGTGACTGCTGGATCTCCTGCTTGAATACACCTATGTGAGTGCTGGATCTCCTGCTTGAATACACCTATGTGACTGCTGGATCTCCTGCTTGAATACACCTATGTGACTGCTGGATCTCCTGCTTGAATACACCTATGTGACTGCTGGATCTCCTGCTTGAATACACCTATGTGAGTGCTGGATCTCCTGCTTGAATACGCCTATGTGAGTGCTGGATCTCCTGCTTGAATACACCTATGTGACTGCTGGATCTCCTGCTTGGATATACCTATGTGACTGCTGGATCTCCTGCTTGGATATACCTATGTGACTGCTGGATCTCCTGCTTGGATATACCTATGCGAGTGTGAGCCTGCTCTTCTGTATCCATGCACCGTTCGGCTGAGTGTTCTCCTGAGGACTGGGTGAGTTGGATCCATTTTTTTTCCTTTATATATTATATACCATTACACAGCACAGTATATACTATATAGCATGTGGAATCATTTTGCATATGTGAATACAGTACTGTAATTGCTTTCTGCTATTCCTTGTACTGTAAGCTAATTGCCTGGGCATTATTCCTACCCCACATTTGGCTACTTCTGCCCTTATATTTATAGATTTGGGTGTATTTTTGGTGTACTCTACTAGAATAAAAGTTGTCATATTCATGCATCATTTTTTCTCTATATATTGCACCTCCCGCACATAATTCTATTGCAGTGGCATGTGCAGTGTCATTTGTATTCTGGATTAGTGTACTGTCATTTTCCATGAATACAGTACATTATTTTGTGTTACTGTAATAAGTTTGTATAAATACATACAATTTTAGGTTATGCAACAAAATGGCTAGGTTTCAAATATTTCCTACAGGAAAAGTCACTTTGATAGAAGAGTAAGGGTACTTTCACTCTTGCGTTGTTTTCCTTCCGTTACAATCCGCCCTTTTGGAAAACAGCGGAATCCGTTAATGGATTCCGCTGTTTCCCATAGACTTGTATGGTTGACGGATTGTGCCAAAAGGACCTGCGTTGCTTCCGCTGGGCGACACTCCGTTGCTTCTGCTCAGCGGGAGGAACAAGTAGTGGAAATTCCTTTCCTGATCCAGCAACACGTCCGAGATAGATGTGAATTAAAAATTCATTTTATTGAAAAATTGTTAAAACACCAATCATCAGAATGACATCCAAAAAATTTTTTTTTTTTTTTAAAAAGAAAGCATCTTACGCGTTTCTGGCCATTGTGGCCCTTAGTCATAGACCAGCGGGAGGAACGCAGCATGTAACCTTGTTTTGAGCAGCGGAATCCTCAGGATTTCACTGCGCATGTTTTTTTTTAAAATCCCAAACTTTATTTTGTCTCGTGGTGGCCGAATGTTCAGCTGAGCGCCCGCCCGCCAGCAAGTGATAGCGCTCAGCTGCCCACCCGCTGGCATGCCCGGCCGCCGGCAAGTGAGAGCGCTCAGCTGAGCGACCGGCCGCCGGCTATTGAGAGCGATCAGCTGATCGTTCACAATAGTCTGCTGCCGGTAAAACTGTAAAGAAGAAAAAAAAAAAAAGCTTCTGTTGTTTTGTATGATCCGTTGCATCCGTCACACAACGCAATGCTACGGAAGCCGTCCAACGCAAGTGTGAAACTAGCCTAACATGGATTAAGAGCACACTCCTGGAAAAAATGATGCTCGTAATACAAAGGTCCACTGTCTATTCAGTTTTTCTATTGTGTGCGCCGCACTAAACATGGAGGACAGAAAGAGAAGAGAAGTGTCTGAGAACCTCAACAACTACATTGTGGTAAAGTAACAATCTGACACTTAAGGCCCAGTCACACACAACGACTTACCAGCGATCCCGAAAACGATGCTACCTGATAGGGATCGCAGGTAAGTTGCTGGTGAGATGTCACACAGTCAGATCTTACCAGCGATGCAGGAACGATACAGGTGGCAGCAGCGACCTGTATAATGATCTCTGCTGTCACTGGGACCCTGTCACACAGCATCAAACACAGCGATGTGTCCTGCCCAGCAGAAGAAAATGGCCTGGACCATTCTGCAACGACTAGAGATCTCACAGCAGGGGCCTGATCGCTGGTGTCACACATAACGAGATCGCTAACGGGATCACTACTGCGTCACAGAAACCGTGCCTCAGCTGCGATCTCGCTATGTGTGACGGGGCCTTTAAACTACCACCACCAGATACCTTCAGGCACCTTTGACCAAGCTACAGAACAGAAACACTACATTAACACATCAGGTCACCGCAGCTACACAACCTGGACAGCACAGAAAAAATGAACAAAAGTGGAAACACAAAAGAGTCCACATGATGGAGAAGACACCACAATCAAAATCGAGCCCTCCAGCAAACTCAGGAGACATCCATGTCAGGACAAACTATCCATCCACCACTGCACAAAAGGAAACACTATGGAGGAGATCCAAGAGGACCCCACTGTGACACAAACACATAAAAAAACAAAGAATGTTACGATAGTGTAGCTGTAGCTAATCGGTAAGATCAGCTGTTCTCCAGTCCTGTTGTGACCGTGCGCGCTATGGCGGTCACAACGAGATCTGAAGAAGTGAGGGCGCATGCGCCGCCCTCTCATGCACAATACTAGGTACTGCGGGCTTCAGAAACACGGCGCCGGAGATCAGCGCTACGCGAAGGCACAAAACTCCGACGCCGTGTTACTGAATAGAGAAATTTACATACAGCCGCGGAGGGGGAGGGGGGGTGGGAATCATGTGCATAACCCGCCCAGACATTATCAGCAGAGATGCATAACCCGCCCAGACATTATCAGCAGAGGTGCATAACCCGCCCAGACATTATCAGCAGAGGTGCATAACCCGCCCAGACATTATCAGCAGAGGTGCATAACCCGCCCAGACATTATCAGCAGAGGTGCATAACCCGCCCAGACATTATCAGCAGAGGTGCATAACCCGCCCGGAAAGTATCAGCAGAAGTGCACACGTCAATTAAAAAGTGGATGAATTTTCAAACTTTATAAACTTGGATTTCACAGCCTAAACATCCGAGCTGTGCACTAATGGTATATAAACACGGTGCCTGACAGTGCCTGCACTGCACTGGCTGCACCTTATACACCAAAATCCCGAGGTTTGGTTCCCTTTAAAAAACAAAAAAAAGGATGTTAACAACTAGAGAGTTCAGAAGTGGTAGCAATAAATGTGAAGACAGATCATACAATTGCTGCAGCCAGAATCCACCTTCAATATGACATACCTGAAGGCACAACTTACAGAGGCAGTTTGAAAATTGAGCTCTCAAATTATTACAATGAAAGACAAGAAAGATCAACAACGAAAACAACGCACGACCTGAAAAGTAGTGACATTGGAAAAGCAGATTGAAAGTCCAATGGCCACAATGAGATGTATAGTGGCAGCAGAAACGCTGACACAGGAGCCGCCTGTAATACACAGCTACACACCTACTCTGGGCACTAGACACAGGAGCCGCCTGTAATACACAGCTACACACCTGCTCTGGGCACTAGACACAGGAGCCGCCTGTAATACACAGCTACACACCTGCTCTGGGCAGTAGACACAGGAGCCGCCTGTAATACACAGCTACACACCTACTCTGGGCACTAGACACAGGAGCCGCCTGTAATACACAGCTACACACCTGCTCTGGGCAGTAGACACAGGAGCCGCCTGTAATACACAGCTACACACCTGCTCTGGGCACTAGACACAGGAGCCGCCTGTAATACACAGCTACACACCTGCTCTGGGCACTAGACACAGGAGCCGCCTGTAATACACAGCTACACACCTACTCTGGGCACTAGACACAGGAGCCGCCTGTAATACACAGCTACACACCTACTCTGGGCAGTAGACACAGGAGCCACCTGTAATACACAGCTACACACCTGCTCTGGGCACTAGACACAGGAGCCGCCTGTAATACACAGCTACACACCTACTCTGGGCAGTAGACACAGGAGCCGCCTGTAATACACAGCTACACACCTGCTCTGGGCACTAGACACAGGAGCCGCCTGTAATACACAGCTACACACCTACTCTGGGCAGTAGACACAGGAGCCACCTGTAATACACAGCTACACACCTGCTCTGGGCAGTAGACACAGGAGCCGCCTGTAATACACAGCTACACACCTGCTCTGGGCACTAGACACAGGAGCCGCCTGTAATACACAGCTACACACCTGCTCTGGGCACTAGACACAGGAGCCGCCTGTAATACACAGCTACACACCTGCTCTGGGCACTAGACACAGGAGCCGCCTGTAATACACAGCTACACACCTGC